>NC_136269.1:67599966-67787466 GCF_964187855.1 Myxine glutinosa | reverse complement strand
AATCATTTAGACACCTTTATGAGCTAAAAATGGCGTGGACTAACAGTAGGCAAGGCCTAAAACGTGCACCATGTAAGATCCCTCCACGCCGTAAATGAATCAAAACTAAACGGATTTCTACAGAGAGTTTTAATATACTTTATCGCCTCGACTACCATAAATGAAGACATAAAATTTATCTGAGTTAAAAAGAGGATGTGAGGCTATCGGGTAGAAAAACTACATTTTCACCAAAGGGAAATTCTCCAGTCATCAAACGCGATTTCTACAAAAGTGATGTATACAGCGATCCGTATGCATGAAGATCAGACATTCGATGGTATGAGTGAGGAGAGTGAAAAACAAAATGTTGAGCACTTAGTCGTGCAGAAACCATTGCGGCCTGTTCCAAGGCGAGGCATTTTGAGCAGGTAGAAAAAGCTGAAGACCCCTGCTGACACACACACACACACACACACACACACACACACACACACACACACACACACACACACACACACACACACACGGGGGAGTGGGTCACAAATACACACGGGGGAGTGGTTCACACACACACACACACATAGCAGGCTGACTAAGGAAAAAGCCTGTTTTCTTTTAATTAAATAAGCCAGGTGATGTTCTTAAAAAGGGTATTTTAACACACCAAACACCCAGTTTTCATTCATGTGCCCCCATTGAGTTCGATAAGTATGCAAGAAAAGTTTGGGGCTGATAGGTTTCATGGTTTTAGAATTATGAAGGAGACTGATGGAGTATGCTGTACAATTTTAAATCGGACTTGTCCTACTACACCATGATAAAACAAAGCTGTATAGACTATAGGTCCTCAAAGAGACACGCTGTACATGTGTTGGCTCATGTAAGCCCATGTTTACATGTCAAAGAAACTCCATCAATTAGTATGCCTGAGTTCTTCCTTGTCTTCAGGAGTACGAGAAATCACTGAAATGCATGAAAACTCTATTGAAGAATGAGCCAACGAACAAACAGGCTCTGGACTTGCAACGACTCGTAAAGAAAACCATGGAGAAAGGTAGAGCTCAAGTTGATTGATTTACATTGGTACAATTTCTGCACGGTTCTCAAAACATTCAAAAATTTATTAGCACATCTCAACTTCGACCCTTCTGCCCTTTTTTCTGTCAAATCCTTCTCATGCACATCTCATACAATTTTGTATGATGAATATCCATTTTTATGTATATCAAAATAACCTTGTTAGTTTTATCTCAATGCTTCTGATATATTTGAAATGTTTGTGCTTTTCTTCAAGTTTGTCTTCTTTCATGACAAACTGTCAGTGTTAAATGCAACGAGACCTCTTTTCCTTCCCTCAGATGCTTTGTTGGGAATGGCCATTGTGGGTGGAGTGGTGGTGGGCCTCGCCAGTGTCGTGGCCTATGCAGTGCACAAGGTCAGGTCCTGATAGCGACCGGATCGAAGTGGGTCAACATTGGCGAGAGAAGCAACGGACTTGAAATGAGTACTTTGACAAAACCTCAATGTTGTGATTCAGCCTTTTTGAGTTTGCTAAGACTGTATTCGTTGTGCTTAAATATGGAGATGAGAAATGATATCGTTGCTTTACACCCCTCCGTGGAGGGTGGCGGGGTCCCTTAATTTTTCCATAGTTGATTAATTTACCCTGAACAAGCTACAACTACATTGCACAGTGCAGCAATTGATATATTTGTAGTGCTACACATTGTTGCATTGTTCTTTTCGCTCAATCTTGTGATTTTAACATCCACGCACAAATACAAGGGTGGATAGCTTATGATGTACATAGTTTATGTAGAGGGACAGATATAAAATCAAGAGATGACCAGAAACAAATATCTGGCAACGTAAACAAGCATGACAGCTGTACAGGCCGGGCTTTGCACATTAATTAAACCATGCTGCCATCCAAAAAGGTTTGCAGTGATTGGAAGAACTGTGAAGTTATTTTCCTTGCCATTCTTTTTGAGTAGTTCATGAAATGTGAATTCGCTGCGTGAATGGTGGTACCCTTTTACTTCAAATTGTTCACCCGTGGTTTTGAGTTATTTGGTTTTCCTGTTGTGCAATTGTGAATGATTGTCGACTTCAGAGCGGCGATGTTACTTTGGCAAATAAATTACAAAACGATTGTAAACTTTCAAAATGTGTTTTTATTTTGAGAGAGTATTGTGGTTGTTTACTTTGCACTAATCAGCCATTCCATGTCAAATCATCAAAGAATCTGCCGTCATCTCTCAGATTTTTGTAAAACTTTGGGAACCAATTGGGACCCATGAAAAACGGCAAGAACTCAAATATTTTTGCTAACAGCCTCTTAATTAGTGAGATACAGACTAACGAACTTTGGACTAATTAGCGCGACGTCGCGAATTCAAATGGCCATATCTCTAAAAGTATAACACCTAGAGAGCTGGTTTTGGTGTCATTTTAAAGGTATTTTCATGCCCTATGAATTTGTCTGGGCAACATTTTCCTACCTCCAACCACAAAAAAGTTATCACAAAATATAAACTTCAATTGTGAATCCCCAAAAAATGTATCCTTCAAATTTCCTCAAATTCATCCCAGAGGTACCTTATGATGTCAAGAAGCTTCCACATAAATTTTGTGATGGGCACTCCAATAGTTTCTGAGATATGAGCAATAATGTACATGTACGTATGGCATATAGGTTCGAAAATCAGCATTTGTAATGTATTATACAATCAATAAGTGAGTTCAAGTACACAGTGTTCACTAACCTGACTTAGGTTCACTAACCAGTGTCACCGATTTTCTTGGTTTTGGATTTCACATATTTATCTGCAGCAAGTCTCTTTTTTGGAATAGGTGATTCTCCAATCAATCCCAAAGACTCATTCAGTGTATTCAGTTCCATTTCAGGAGAATGAAATTCAAACTCCCCTGAACTGCCTGGTATTGGTGATTCACCTCAACCATCATTGTCCTCACTACTGCTAATAGCGCTGCTGGTCACTGGTAATGGTATTTCACTCTGAGTCTCTACCACACCTGGTTGTCTTTTTGCCAGTTTCTTACGACACTGGGTACAGATTTTCTGTGCACTTTGCAGTTTGAGGCTTGGATGAGCAGCTATGGCTTTTTGGCTAACAGCTCTCAAGCCAGACGACTTTGGTTTTTCATGAGCTCCAAAGGGATTGCAGCAGGATTTCTGCTTCAAGATGAACTTTTCCTTGGCAGTCGTCATTTTTCTGCAGCTCCTTCAGAAGTGAACTGCCAATTTCTGTTGGTGGCAGGCCTAAGCATTACACTAAGCCAACTTGGACTTTCCCTGGGGATCTTAGACTGTGAAAGTTGCATCACCTCGACTTACCCACATGGGAAATCCCAGTTGGAATTCCCCAGATGAGAATTCCCCTCAGGCCCAGTTGAAAATGAAAGTATATGATACTTCAAAGCAATTGATGGTTGTTCCCTGTGTTCCCTGTCATGGCTAGGTTAGAATGATTGTATACACAAAGAATTAAGTTAAGCACCCCCCCCCCGTTTTTTTACAACCTCGCACATTACAAGTTTGTTGTCGTCAAAACAGTGTAATATACCCATGATATTGCTATATTTTCTGGAGAAGTGATATTATGGTCACATAAAAACATAACAATCATGCCGTTTTCAATATTTTATTCTGAATAATTTAAGGTGAAATTTTTTGGGAATTTTAGGCATATTTTCACCTCAATTTAAGTATGGAGCTATAGGTCCATCACGGACAGTGTGGATGACGTTTATGTTTTCTAACGTACAGTCATTGTTCTGAGAAGACCTCTAGCGATCTTTGCGTCAATAACGTGTGTAGGACCCACGTGATCGGATCACTGACTCAACCCTACGTCTCATAGACCCTGTAAGCCGTCGTATGCGTTGCTGTGGCAGGTTGTTCCATTCCCGATGTAATGCACGTTCCAATTCATCCAGATTGGCTATTGGAGGGACCATCTTCGCAATTTGTCGTCCCAACATGTCCCAAACGTGCTCGAGGGGGTTCAACCTGCCACAGCAACGCATACGACGGCTTACAGGGTCTATGAGACGTAGGGTTGAGTCAGTGATCCGATCACGTGGGTCCTACACACGTTATTGACGCAAAGATCGCTAGAGGTCTTCTCAGAACAATGACTGTACGTTAGAAAACATAAACGTCATCCACACTGTCCGTGATGGACCTATAGCTCCATACTTAAATTGAGGTGAAAATATGCCTAAAATTCCCAAAAAATTTCACCTTAAATTATTCAGAATAAAATATTGAAAACGGCATGATTGTTATGTTTTTATGTGACCATAATATCACTTCTCCAGAAAATATAGCAATATCATGGGTATATTACACTGTTTTGACGACAACAAACTTGTAATGTGCGAGGTTGTAAAAAAACGGGGGGGGTGCTTAACTTAATTCTTTGTGTATATAATACATTACAAATGCTGATTTTCGAACCTATATGCCATACGTACATGTACATTATTGCTCATATCTCAGAAACTATTGGAGTGCCCATCACAAAACTTATGTGGAAGCTTCTTGACATCATAAGGTACATCTGGGATGAATTTGAGGAAATTTGAAGGATACATTTTTTTTGGATTCACGATTGAAGTTTATATTTTGTGATAACTTTTTTGTGATTGGAGGTAGGAAAATGTTGCCCAGACAAATTTATAGGGCATGAAAATACCTTTAAAATGACACCAAAACCAGCTCTCTAGGTGTTATACTTTTAGAGATATGGCCATTTGAATTCGTGACATCGCGCTAATTAGTCCAAAGTTCGTTAACCTGTATCTCACTAATTAAGAGGCTGTTAGCAAAAATATTTGAGTTCTAGCTGTTTTTCATGGGTCCCAATTGGTTCCCAAAGTTTTACAAAAATCTGAGAGATGACGGCAGATTCTTTGATGATTTGACATGGAATGACCCTAATGACGGAACAGCTTTCGGGATTGAGGTTTAATCATACAAACTAAAGCTGTTCTGTACCCGAGTAATGCTTAACTATGTGCAGATGAGAGTGAACCTCTCTTCCCCCATTTGCTCTCTGAAATATGATGTTCTTTTAAAAAAGTATGCTTCAGCAAACGATGATTACAAGGACTAGAATCACCTGCTCCCTTTGGGAGCAACCTGGGGATGGGAGGTGGGGGGGGCGGGGGGGGGGAAGGGATGGTGGTGGGGGAGGTGGGACAATTGGACAACTATATTTTGTGCCCTGGCTAATAATCCCTCCTGTCTGCAGTAGGGGTCAGTAAACCACTTGCACTGTGGCACCTGTACAGGCGAAAATTGTAGGTTCCCCCCCACCCCCCTATCCTGGCAGGGGGGAGTGGGGGATTTTTCTTTTTTTTGTGCCCATGATCTTTGTTGTGTTGTTGATCTGACCCTTCATAGTATCATCACTCATGCAATTAATTTTATTATTCTCGAACAGGAACACAAACAGCATGGATAACCGCTGTTTATGACGTCATAAAATGTTCCGGTATTGACTGGACATAGATACACCTGCTCCATTATATATAGATGATTGATGCCTCAAAACAATGCAAAATATAAAATAGTGGTAATTGTTCTGTTAAATTTGGTAAAAAAAAAAAAAAAAAATTGCAGGTCTGTTAATGTTACTCATTTAATAATGAAGGGTTTGAACAAGGTGTTGATGTAAGAAAAGAATGAGAAATTTGTTGGCATGTGGAGCTTTGGTGAGTTAGGATAGCCTGCTTTATTCTGACACCTTGGTCTCCATTCACCCCCTGCCTCCAGATTTCTGAAAAATCGAAATATACTGAAATGCCATCATCCATAGTGTTGCGGATACGAGGATGGCATTTTTTTTATTGTATTGTATTGGAAATGGTGATGAACATTGTTTGGATATGGCCCCTCCTGCCTCCGGAGTTGTGTAAAGATAAAAAGGGCGTCTCGGTAGTTAATTCCATAAACACCACATTGCAGGACCCGATAAAACCCTTGTCCAGTAGCTTATATCTTATTATGTGTTTTAGAGTAAGGCCTTGTCTTCCATTAAAATGACACTCCATTGCACCGAGTAAAAGAGATAGATTCCCTTCATTCCCATTCCCAAAAACCTCCATTTCCCCTTTCGTAATGGCCAAGCCTCAATTTGGCAATTACATCCCCTCCAAAGCCGCCATTGACCACGAGGCAGGGTTGGAGAAGAAAGGCGGGTCTCCACCTCGTCATAGAGGGGAGGAGTAAGTCGGCCCCGCTCATCCAACCCAGAACGAGGGGTTTGGCTTGAGAGGGCGGAGAAAGAAAAAGAGACAAGCAGATGAGTCCAAGAGAGTTGCAAAAAGGTCCAAGGCTGAGCTGAGCTGCGTGGTGACGTGCAAAGGAAAGAGCTGGGTCGTCAGAGCAGAGCTGAGTTGTGAGGTCCAAAAGCAGAGGTCATCCAGGGAAGCGCAAAAGCCGGCTATTCGTCACCTTGCTCGCCAGCGGCAGCGTCTACAGCAGCAGCAGCAGCAGTGTCCCCAGCAGCCACAACGCTCACCAGCCATTTGGGGCCTGGACGGCGGTATGGAGCAGGGCCGCGGAGGAATGGCAGCTGCCCAACGCGCCGATTCGTGCTGCCGAACCAATTGGACTTTCCTCTCCTTCCAGCCAATCCACTCTGCAATTCCCCGCGTGAGTCTGTGTCTTCGTTTGTTCTGTCCTGGGTATTAATTAAGCCTGTTAGGTAAGCTAGTCATTTGCACTGTGTCACCTGCGTCTCATGTCCCCTGTAAGTAATCGTGACTGCTCTTTTTTTGCTTATGTGTGTAAATAATAATAAACCCCGTTACTCTTCTGTACGTCTTCTTCTTCTTCCTCTTTGCATTCGTCGTCTTAGTCTTTTCCCGATTGAATAGCGGTGGCGCGATACGGCCAACGTCTGGGTGAATCGGGTGAGTCGGGGAACAACTGTTCGGTCGCGGAGCCTTCGCTCAGCAAACAACATCCTTAACCGCGTACCGTAACGATATCTACAGAAAATTATCCTAAGTTTGTGCAACATCACCGACCATGAATTATTGTTAACTCGGACAAATTTGTTCTCCATAGTATATGAACGGTTTGTATGCGTTTGCTTTGTTTAAACCGAACAAATATTAAAATCTTAGCAATTGAGAAGATTGACATGTTGAGAAGGGGTGTGTTCCGTTAGCAATGAGCTTGTGGAGCAATCGCCAAGTGGCTCGCTTGATTTTAAGCACACAAGCAAGCACTCCAATGAAACGGTTGATACGGAACGGCCTGGCAAGCGATTGCAAGCTTATTACCTCCACCACCAAAAGTGGGCAGAGGTTACGTTTTCATCCGTCTGTCTGTGAACAGGATATCTCAAAAAGTTATGGACGGATTCGGACGAAACTTGGTGGACAGGTTCGTTGTGTGACAAGGACAAATTGATTCGATTTTGGTGAACATCCGGATCCAGATACTAGAATCTTTAAAGTGATTCTTCACCATTCAGTTTTTTTTTACCACCTTCAGAGGCCATTTTTCCCCGCAGAGCAGGGGTTGGCCTTTTTCGGGAACTGGTGTTGGCTTTGCGGTTAGGGTGCCGGCTTGGGATCCCCGGATCCTGGGTTCAAATCCCGGTCGATCGCTGAATTAACACCAGGGGGGTTGACTCAGCCTGTCATCCTTCCGAGATCGGCAAAGTGAGTACCAGCTTGCTGGGATGAATGATCACGCTGTGTACCCCGGTTTAGAATAGGTACACCGTATCCCTGCGCATCGTAAGAGGCGACTAAGGGTTGGCGTCAGGAAGGGCATCCGGCCATAAAAACATTGCCTCAAACAGGGAACCATGATTGTCATGGGGCCCGCAAGGCTAACCCCCGCTCTAGCGGGGAAAATGGCCTTCAAACGATCATTCATTCATTCATGTTGTCCCCTTTTTGAAGCAATGTTTTATGGCAATGTTTTATTCCTGCCGCCAACCCTGTTAGTCGCCTTTTTGCAACACACAGGGGAGATACCAGCGAGCTGGTACTCAATTTGCCGACCTCGGAAGGATGACAGGCTGAGTCAACCCCCTGGTGTTAATTCAGCGATTGACCGGGATTTGAACCCAGTATCTTATGATCCCAAGCCGGCACCCTAACCGCTAATCCAACACCAAGTTTCTTCACCATTCAGTGATAGGTTAAATTTTCTAAAAGGATATATAGATGCAACCAAGCTGTCTCTGCCAGAGCTTCGGAAAGCAGTGCAGGACAGAAATGTTTGGAGACATCTGATCATGAATGTCACCAGAAGTCGGCACGACTTGACAGAATTGGATAACTGGTATAATAGTGCAGATGGGTGTGACCGGCGACTGTTAGCTGATACACTGCCCATGTGTAAGTACGTCGAATCCTCTCTTAACTTCCCTCTGGCGAGTATCAAAATGGTAACGAACCTTAGGAATATGGTTATTATGCATCAAATAAAGGTCACAATGGCCCCATAAGGCTGTCATTAGCAATATCCCACATCACACTTGAAACCATGGCTGCGTGAAATCACATTTGAGGCCCAATATACAAGTTATAAACAATCCATATACAGTGCACATATAATCTGATGCCTAGAACAATCATTCATCATCAAGATTCATGTAAGCAGCTTTGTTAACAAAAGATCATTGATGCTTACCTGGAGGCCTAGCAATTTGAGAAAGTTTGAGGTTTGTTTGAGGGGGGATGCGATAAGTATATAATGCATTAAGCATGCCAAGCTTCCACTAAACTTCTTCCAGTTTAGTAGCGACTGCTTAAAAATCTGCTTATACATTTGACAGAATTGACTGAATCGTTTGAGGTTATAATATTTTTTTTACATCTGGAAGGTGTTCCACATGAAACACCATGATAACCTGTTGTACACCTCAACACGGAGTTCGTCCAAGGCTCAAAGCCCTCTTGGGGGAGGGCGGATGTAGTGATGTTGGAAGTTAAATCGCTACAACTTCTGTCGTGTACCCCGAGTCCCCCTGTCAAGTTTGGTTGAGATTGGATAAGTAACGACCAAATGCATCTGAGCCAGACAGACACCAAATTGCGTATTTTATTATGATAATAATGTTATCTCTGGGATAGGCCTTCCAAGGATAAGCATGGCACTCACCACTGTCAGTTCTATTCCTAATTTGTTTTCTTCATGTTTGGTTTAATGGTATTGTTGCCCCTTTATAAGGATTAACCTTTTCGAATTTGACCTTGTCTTTTATTTGCTGGGCCTAGTGATGCATTTCGATGCATCATCATCATTTAAAAGGTTTTAAGGCTCATGGAGGAGCTACTATATGCAGCAGACAGTAGATAACACCAGACTTGACTTCAGACAAACACAACTGGTGATCTTGGGGGAAGTGGTGCACCCTGGGTACCAGGAATTCCATTTTGTGATGTCGCATTACTCTCCCAATAGTGGGGCGGCTTAGCCCAAATATTCAAAAGAATTGTGCATTTTGTGATACAAGCACCAAATTTGGCACACTAGTAGACTATCATATTATGAAAAGATCTGGATATTGGGCCATCCCAGATTCAGAGATTTGATTTTTGCAAGATTTGCAGATTTTGCAAGCTGAGATTGCAACGCCAGGGACGGCCGACTCCTTCCTACGAGCTGCCCACGTCACCCGCACAAGAAGAGCTCATCAAATCACTGCAGCGGCACTGCACATCCTGCAACACCGTGCGTATGAACGCCACTGTATGACATATGCTGATGATGCAGAAGACCTGCCTGAGTTCGAAGACTGGTGTCACCAGAGAGGAGAAGACATTCCCAACTTTCAGTACTGGGCAACTGTGCTGGAACTAGAGATGTTGGTACTGGTCGACGTGCGTTCTCTGCGGCAGGCTTCATTCACGACGTACCTTGATGCCCTGACGGAACTGGTCCCATGGTTCCATGCCTTAGACCACACACACTATGCCAGGTGGGTCCCTGTTCACCTGAGGGACATGGTTGCACTCCCAATGAAGCACCCAGATGTAGCCAGAGAATTCAGGGCTGGCAACTTCACTGTACAGAAGACGAAGAAGGTGTTCTCTTCGATCCCAATCGAATCGAAATCTTGCAAAAATCAAATCTCTGAATCTGAGATGGCCCAATATCCAGATCTTTTCATAATATGATAGTCTACTAGTGTACCAAATTTGGTGCTTGTATCACAAAATGCACAACAGGTTTGCTATGCTGCTACACTACAAGTCAGTGGGGCCAATGGAGAATTGTCCCTCTCCCCAATGGAATTCCAGCCGCAGGATATATCCGAGTGTCGAGTGAGTGTGCACAATTTTTGTAACTTCTTGGTATGACTCAGCCAGGGTCACGATCAAACCGCCGACCTCCCACTTTCAGAGTTGACATACCAACCACAATGCCAGAGTAAGGTTACATACAAGCTTCGTTACAAACAAAACGACAGGTGAAATTGGAATCACCCTTGGAATATGTTACAAACTTGTAACGACTTTTTTAGGCTGGCAGGATAGCCTCGAGTTATGCACACTCGCCTCCGAGCTGTTTGTTGAGCTTAGGTACGAATCTGTCCCAGGTATCAATTGTCACCCCGGTTTTTCACAAGAATTGCAATCCATCTGTGTGCTGTCCATCGGATGGAGGTCAAGCCAAGGGAGTCCCGGTTGCCGACATTAGTTGGCGGATGTTAAAGATCCTACGGTGTTCTTTGCTAAGATTAGGTGAGCTTTCACCCAGACTTTGGCCAAATTATTGCTATAACCCACAGGGTACACTGCATCAGCGGCACACACACCTCCAGCAATTTATGCTACCCACAGCCTTGTGCTATACAATAAAGAAGAGGAAGAAACCTTAAAAAAGAAAAGAAAAATAATCATCCCTCCACCTGTTGCTGTGATTTTTTGTTTCATCCACCACTTCCCAAATGCACACCAATGGCTTTGGCTGTGACTAAATCCACGAATCTTTTCACATAACTTGGAAAAACAGACCGTGTCCATTCATGTGGGTACACCATTTGGAAACCAAATCCCAAAAATGTTACTTTAATGAAAAGGGTAGGTTCAGGTCATGGACCGTCAGGACTGTCTGCAGACATACGCACGCTGTCTCCGTAAACATGTCGTGTACGTGTGAGGCTTCCATAGAAAAAAGAAAAAGTATTCAGAATTTTGTTTTCTGTAAAAAAAAATAGGACGGGGTACTTTTGAAGGCTCGAGTGTATTACTTTAATTGTGCCGAGCAGACTGCCCTGGGATTTCCATTGTGTATTTATTCAGTCAAGATGCGCTTTAACTAGCCCTGGCCATTTGAGGCAGCGTTTTGAAAAGGACGAGAGCAAACACGCTTCAGAAATTGGTTATTCACACACAAAGCCTCATATAATGAACAATTAATCTCTAAAATTTGTGGCGTTGAAAGCCCGTTGAGCAAAAAAAAAACAACATAAAATTGCTTCTCATCCCGTTTATCCGTGAGCCTTTTGAGCCGTTATGCGATTTGCTTCTATATTCCAGATTATTCTATTGTCCGGTACACGGCAATGTCATCGCAAGGTCTTTTAGCAAAAGCATTTGTCAAAGCCTCTGCTAAAGACCTTTTTAGAAGTTTGGCGTTCACAGCAACATGGCAATCATTTCCCAATTTTGCTGGGAGTTTGTTGCAGCTTGAAGTCTGATAGGTTTGCTTTTGTTCACTTTTGATATTCGATTATGTCGCATTTTTGAATTTGCTATTCATTGTCCCTTCACTGCAAAACGATTCGGTTCCTTATTCACTACGTCCGTGATGTTTCGATAGCAATTTCTGTTAGGGGAGTTTTTGGCAAGACTTTATGTGGTCTCCTAGGTCAGCAAGTAGGAAGTGCATTCACCGTAAACTGTGAACTTTACCAAACCTGGTAAGGCCTTAGCTTAGAGATCGGTGTTCAAATGGCGACTGACTTTCAAGGAGCCCAATTGTAACAGAAGTGAGCTCCAATCTGCATCCCTTGTTTGCTAATCTACATAATAATACGCTTGGTTGTCCGTCTGTCTGTGTGCAGCATTATTTTCCACCCATTGGTTGGACAGTTCGCTTGACTCCACCCACAATTTGAACCTGAAAAAATAATAATCATGCCGCCGCCATGTTTGTTCCTATTGCTCAAGAAAGCCAGAGACATCTTCAGAGCTGTCATAGTCACAATCGCCCTGCCTTCCATACAATATTTTCCTTCAGTGTAAAATGACCAAAGACATTTAAAAGGATTTTCAGCCAATAGGCATCACGGGTCTTGTGAAGATAAGCCTCGGCGATTGAGGCGGCGGTCTGTTGTCTTATACACCACCCAAATAACCGTGAGGCATTCTCTCAAGCAGCGTTTTATCACGGAGGCTGCGCAAGTCCTAGCTATTACTTCCGACTATTTTCTCTTATGACTCGACCAAGGATCATAAATTCTATGTCATTATAAAGGTCTTTGTCTGAGCACTTCTGGGTATCTTGTGACCTTGTGAAAGAAAACATCCGTCATTATTTACTTTTATCTATGTGCATATATGCATCAGGAAGAAGATAATTGGTTTCGGGTCACTTCAGAGTTGCAATCGCATGGGATTGCCGCAGATCTCACGGGATTGTGAATAGGACAGGCGACCGTGACGAGCCATGACATGTGGGAGCTGTTTCGATTGCAGTTTCTGTGAAGTCGGTGATATCATAATAGGGGAGAGGAAAGTGTTAAATATTCCGCTGCTTCGATGTCGGAATGATTTTACTTTTATGAGTGGGGGGAGGGCAGAGTTGGAGTTGGGAAGGGAGAGGGGGGTAGCGGGGGAGAGGAAAGAGGGGACAGAGTTGGGAGGGGAAGGTTGAGGCTTTTGGGGAGGGGTGGGGGGTGATTTGTGGTGGGTAGGGTGGTTTGAAGGCTTGTAAAGGAGGGGATTGACACCTTGGGTGGAATGGTGTGGTGTGGGTTGGAAGGCAGAGGGTGAGGACTTGGGGTTTGTTCAGGGTGTGGGGTGAGTCTTGAGGACTTGAAATCACATTTTACATTGCATGGATGTTCTGAGGGTTCCTGCTAGTTTGCAATATTAATATATTGCCCACACTTACCATTCCTGCTAGGAAGTGTAATCATCCTCAAAAGTAAACTTTTCCTGGGCTCTTCAGTGTTGTTTGAATGGCTCGTAAAGGCAAGAACTGCAGTACAGAAATGCCACCTCCATGCAGCGTATGGTACTCGTCTTAAAGATCTCACGTGTCTTTCACAGAGTCCGGATTATTCCCGGTGCCCTGAACAAATTACACATTTCTGCGACACGTGCAGGGGCATCAGCAGCTATGTTTCAGTTTTGTTTCAAACACAGCTCAGCTGTGCTTCCAGAATCGATGCAAGCAACGGATCCAACGTGCTTGTGATGGTAGTTCTCATAGTTTACATGGGTTCATTGTCAGCCAACCAATCGGTGCCACTGAAATATAAAGCCTATAGAGGTGCAAACAGTCATAATAAGGCCCGTAGTAACATTAATGTGCATACAATCATTGTTTCAGACAGAAATACCACATGACGAGCTTGTAGCAACCAACACTTTGTTTCAGTATGAGCCGTAAGCTTGAGTAAAAATGGAACATGAAACGGGACAACAACCGAATGGAAATTAAAAAGCTTCTCAAAATGCAAAGTCCATCCACGTCGGCTTTGTACTCTAACTAAACGTGACCAATTTGGGTCATCGTTTGGGTTTGGGTCATCTGGGTGTTTTGGGATCTCAGGGACTTTTGGGTCTTCTGAGTCTTTGTGTCCTGAATGACTGGAGGATGGCTTTCTGGGCTGGCATTGCTCGGTATAGAAAAGGATGTTGCATCAAGAGTAGATTTACTCATCGGTGATCGACAGATTTGCCACAATATACAAACCCCCCGTACACCGGTCACTTTGACCCCCCGTAAACCCCCTTTAACCTTCGATTTTCTTAGTGACGCGAACAAACTTCGGTACAGCACGGGTGATGAAGGTTGTGGTGACGTTTCATCGAAATCGTGTGTGTAGTTTCAGAGGAAAAAGGAAATTCCTATTTTTGGGGGGGTCAAACCTGGATCCACTTTGACCCTGGTAAACCCCCTTATACCCCGATTTTATTTATTTATTACATAAACAAACTTTAGTAACACAACAAATATCATTTGTGTCAAATTTGGTCGCAATCCCTTCAGCGGTTTCGGAGAAGAAGTTTCAAGTGTTTACGGGCTGACGGACGACGCGCCATCACATAAGCTCACCTGAACTTCGGTCCAGGTGAGATAAAAATGACATAGACAGCAACATTAATGCACTCGTTCAATAATGGTTTGATTTGGCACCAGCTGAGGTGGTTGGTTCATGGTTGAGAACAACAAGTTCTGTTTGTCGCCAAATTAACATGTGATGTATGCTTACCTGCTGACTTTTTTTTTTTTTGTATACAAGATCGAGGCTCGTGAAAGAACTAACATTAATCACACAGAAAGTCAAACCGACACATAAAACACAAAATAAGGGGAGCAGAAGACAAGATGGGGAGAGAGTGGGAAGGACACAAACACAACATTTGAGAGAGGGACATCAAGAAATCTGTGGGAGGGAGATGGCTTGGGGGGGGGGGGGGGGTGGGAGAGGTATAAAACATATGGACACTGCAAGGACTTCTAGGAAAGAAGTTGGAATTTCAAAAAAAGTGGATCTGGGGTGAATTAGCGGGAGTGGAAAAGATCAAGGTTTTGGATGGGGGAAGATAAGATGGTGGTGAACACCTGTTTTAAAGACCTGGAGGGAGGAGTGGGATTGAAGGGAGTGGGGGAGTTTGTTCCAGAGGCGGTAGAAAAGAGGAATGAAGGAATGAAGGTGAGCAGAGAGTCTTGATTTTGGCAGTTTAACCATAAGAGGTTAAACATATATAATTTGGCAGGATTTACCTCGTTGGGAGGAATGATTCCGTTGAGCAGATGTTGTCTGGGCTGTCAGCAGCAGCATGGATTGAAAAATCTTCTATGCTGGAGTAAAGGCCTTGGACGGTTGAGGTCCACAAAATGTTGTGAGAGCGGGGGGGGGGGGGGGGGGGGGAGGGTTTGGGAGTGGCTGGGGAGGCTGGGACGGTGCGGTCTGGAGGGGAAGATTGGAAGGGGTGGACGTGGGGGGGGGGGGGGTTGGGGGGGGAGACAGGGGAGGGTGGTATATGGGAGAGGGTGAGGCAAGGGAAAAGGCGAGAAGGGGAAGGTTTTGAGGCGTGAGTTGTGGGAAGGTATTGAGGGGCGGGTTGAGGAGGAAGCTTGGTGAGGGGGGATATGAAGTTGAGGGAAGAGGAAAAGTGGGACACTTAAAAGGGGTTGGGGTTGGAAGGACTTGGGCTTGTAGGATATGTGGTGGAGGGTATCGACACACAGGGTTTTGACACTGTAAATTAACATGAAGGGAATTTGATTGTTTTGTGCAGATACCCTCTTCAAACTGGACTTCTCAAGATCCCCGTATTTCACATTCTGATATAAAGATCATGGGATGGCTGGATGGAATTTTTGTGCATGTTGTGGAAACTGGGGGATGACAGACCAAGCTGTTTGGTGAGAGACAGGTTAGCAAAATATGTTATCTGAAGAAGAAGGGGGCAGGATCAATCGTGATGAATAAGAACATGTGTGGCGCTGTTGCCAGAAATATGAATTGTTGCCATGTTGTTATGTTGTTATGAATGTTGTTATGAATATGAATATGTTGAATATGAATATGTTGTTATGAATATGAATATGTTGCCAGAATGAGAATTAAGCATTTTAATATGTCTTCAAAAGCTGTCGAAGGAAGAAGGAAGTGTTTTATACAATCATAATAATGAGAAAAGATAGAGGAACATGAGAGATGTTCAGGAAGTACAATGCTTCCGACATTAAATCCTTCTTCCTCTCCATTGGCTTGATCTCAGATTATCAATTTGGATTCAGACCAGGCCACTCTACTCTGGACATGCTGCTTCTGCTGTCTCAACAATGGATGGAGGTCCTCAATGCCAAACAGGAAATCAGAGCCGTCTCCCTTGACATATCCCTTCGATACAGTCTGGCACCCAGCTCTGCTCTCCACACTTTCCTCTTATGGTATCCATGGAAATCTCCACTCATGGCTCGTGGACTTCCTCTCCTGCCGTCGTCAACATGTGGCTCTAAATGGAATCCTCTCATCTACCTCTTCCTGTCCATGCTGGAGTTCCTCAAGGCAGTGTTCTGGGCCCTGTGCTTTTTCTAATCTTTATCAATGATTTATCCGGCTCTGGAAAATCCTATCTCCTTGCTGATGACTCCACCCTCTGGCACTCCATCTCTCATCCCTCAGATCAGCAGGCAGTGGCCTCTTCACTCACTGCAGACCTAGATAAAATTACAAACTGGTCAAACACGTGGAGCATGTCTTTCAATCCAGACAAATCTCACTTTGTCTCTCCAAAAAGACCGACTGGAAAACCCTCCCATTTACTTTCTCAACAATCCTCTTGAAGAAGTTCTGTCACTCAAGATTTTTGGACTCACTATCTGCCATGACCTTTCCTGGGAAAGCCACATTGCCAAGTTGACCTACAAAGCCAGTCGTCTGGGCATCCTCCATAGTGTGAAGTCCTTCCTTGGCACACCTGAGCTCCTCACCACATACAAGGCTTTCATCTGCAGCTCAATGGAATACTGCTCTCCCCTCTGGACTGGTGCACCTGCCTCACACCTAGCTCGTCTTCGCGCTGTAGAAACCAAAGCTTTCAGAATCATTGGAATCTCCCGCGATGAAGCTAACTCTGAGGGCCTTTCTCTCTCTCACCGCAGGCAGGTTTGGTGGTCTTTCTATCTTCTACCGACTCCTCTCTGGCATTGCACCCACCTGCTCTGTCTGTGCTTTGTCCCCCAAGTATTCCCTGTCAGCAACCCTCTTCTGGTGAAACTGTCAAAATCAAGACTCTCTGCTCACCTTCACTCCTTCATTCCTCTTTTCTCCCGCATCTGGAACAAACTCCCTCACTCTCTTCAATCCCACTCCTCCCTTCAGGTCTCTAAAACAGCTGTTCACCACCATCTCATATCTTCCTCCATCCAAAACCTTGACCTTTTCTACCCCCGTTAATACATCACAAATTCACCTCCTTCAAATTCCGTTTTCTTTCCTGAAAATCCTTGTAGTGTGTCCATCTTGTTTATCCCGTGTACACCGCCCCAGCCCTCTTTCTTTCACAGATCTCCCAACGTCCCTGTTCCCTAATGTTGTTGTACTTCCCTCTCTCCCCACCTCTTGTCTCCCGCTCCTTTTATTATATATTCTTTGTGTTAGCTCTTATATGAGCCTCGACTAAGTATACAAAAAAAAAGTATGTCTGTGAACATGTCTTTTACTCCTGGGAAAACACACACACACACACACACACACACACACACACACACACACACACACACACACACACACACACACACACACACACACACTCTCTCCAAAAGGACCGTACTGTAAACCCTCCCATCTACTTTTCTCAATAACCCAATTTAACAAGCATTCTGAGTATTGCACTGCAATCCATGTCCCCTACCGGCAGTCTGTCGTCCGGAAAACTGTTGGGGAAATTACCAAGGGTTATTTACCCACAGGTTCTGAATCGTTCCCAATCGCTAATTACCTCAGGACGGGCTCACCTGTGATTCGCACTCGGGACTTCGATGTATACACCTTGCAGACAGGTCAGCAGAAGCACGAGAAAATAAGTTGTTGATAAAGAACCTTTCGAGTCGCTAAATATCAGTAATTTATTATATTTACCGGTTCACGATCAATGATCGATGTGTATATATATGTTGCTCGGCTTGGCTCCGCCCCTCCCGAAAGTGCGCGCTGTGTCGTGCTGTTGACGTTCGCGAGACGAGGCTGAGGGCACGCGGTGCGGCTTGAGGAGAACCCCAGAATAAACAAGATATCCATTAAAAAAAATTTTTTTTCGTTTAATTAACGATACCTGCCAAACCACGTGCCCTATCGCAAATTCCAAAATGACATTTTAGTAGACTGAAATGCTGAACAGATCTGTGAAGTTTCCCCTTGATTGGATCAAAAATGAGGGAGGAGCTCGGTTTTAAAGATTCATGCTTAAAAACGTCATAACTCTGAAACCATGTGATGCATGACGTCATGCTCACTGACTTTTTTGTTCGTCATGGGCATGCGATTCTGCCTGCAAAGTTTGGCCTCGATCTGTTCAGCCGTTGCAGAGAAAAAGGGGTTTTCGTGTTTTCACGAAAAACAATATGGCGGCCGAGCCACGTGACCTGTGACGTCATAATTACCATTAAAATATTCTACAGACCGAGTCCCCCCTACGGTGACAATTTGATCTCAATCGGTCGTATTATTGCAGAGAAATTGGTTTTTAAAGGAAATTAAAACTTAAAATGGCACTGAGTTAAGGATCATCAGAATTATCAGAATTCCCAAAGTTCAAAGTGCCAAAACTTTGTCAAAAATGATCGAAACGTCGTGAAGTTCGAACTTGTTCTGTAACTTATCATGAGGAAACCATGTGCCAAGTTTGAAATCATTAGCGTTAAGCGTTTAGAAAAAAAGTCCGGAAAACTGTTCTTTGCGTGACGGACTGAAAGACGGACAGACGGACAGACGGACAGACTGACGGACGGAGGGACGGCGTGCAAACCTATAGTCCCCTCCGGTGTACACCGGCAGGAGACTAATAAGTCCAGTCACTCAAACCCTTGTGTCTCACTCTCAACCATGAGTTGGCCTCCAAAGCCTGTCACCTACTGGGCATCCTCCGTCATACAAAGTCCTTTCTTGGCACACCTGAACTCCTATCCACCTACAACGCTTTGATCCAAAGCTTGATGGAATACTGCTCTCTCTTCTGGGCTGGTGCCCCTGCCTCACCTCTTGCTCAGCTTGACTGCATGGAAACCAAGGCCTTCAAGGTCATTGGAATTTCTTGCAGTGTTGCAGAGTCTATGACTCTATGGGCTTATCACTTTGCCATCGGCAATAGGTCGGTGGTCTGTGTCTTCTACCTCCTCGTTTTTGGTCTTGTAATTTCTGCCTTATCTCACCTCAGTTATTTGCAGGGTGATGCAGTCCACCAGCGACCCTCTTTGAGTAACACTCCCAAAATCCAGAATTTCTGCTCACCTTCACTCATTTGTTTGTCTTTTTTCCAATATGTGGAACCAACTTCCACACTCTCTCCAATGCCATTCTTCCCTCCAGATCTTGAAGACGGTTGTTCACCGCCACCTCGGGTCACCGCCCTTCCATCCAAAGCCAAGATCTTTTGTACACCAGTTAAACCACTCCACCCCTTTGCTTTTGTATCGATCTTGTCCACCCTTTGCGTTCCCCCCTACCCCTCATCATTACCCGCATCCCTTGTTTGTCTTGGGTCGGCCCTTCTGTTGGCATTTCCCCCTTCGATTTCTGTTGTTCCTTTTGTTGTGTTGTGTCCTGATTCATTGTGTTCTAGCTCTTCCATGAGCCTCGACTGTGCATACAAAAAAACCTCTTTCTAATCAGACACAAAGATGCTTTGACCATCCATCCTTAGACATGCACACCATTAAACTCCCACCCCCCCCCACTCTCTCTTATTGACTGCGCAAATGTGCATTTAACGCGTCTATGTACCAGAAAGCAGCTAAAGTGCTATTACAGAGGCAAGGCCTTTCAAAATTAGCAAAATGTTGCACGCCAGTTAGCTATATCCTCGCTTGCCTGTTCGAACAACCAAGCCAGACCATATTTGAGGACATCCTGATAATCACACCTTTTAAGTGGCAGGTGGCACACATTTCCAATTCAACATTCACACGTCAATCATTGTAGGCCAAGAGAAGAATCTTTTTTTTTTCTTTTTTTAAATTTTAACTAAAATGAAATTACATCAAACCACATGCTACTCTTTTAACTCTTCCATTGCATCGTTTAATGGCAATTTGTGTGTTCATCGCTAAAAGACCATCCTTGGGTCTGTACTGGGAATTGTAGTAAAGGAAACATGCATATAATCTGCTAAAAAAAATCAACAGTCGATTAATTTTCTATTCTATAGTTATAAGAAGGAATGAAATGAAAGCTGCTATGAAAAGCTGCTATGAAATGATAGAAATGAGCCACAAAATAATTTGATTACAGAACAAGTCTAATTGTCAATTATATAATCTGATCTTAATTATAAAGGTGAAGGTAACCTTTTTTTTTCTCATTTCTTTAGTTTCAATAGCAACAATATTACATTTGTAAAATATTGGCAGCCATTGGGGGAAGGAAGTGAGGGGGGGACGGGAACACATTAGAAAAGACATCACAACTAAATGATATGGGGATGGGCAGGGGAAGAGGGGGAAATGGAAGCAAAATCACTACGAAATAATTTATGGGATGTGGGGGAAAAATAATTTAAAAAACAACCGACTTTCTGATTTAACTTCAATACATGAGACGTACCAAACGGGTCAACTGGTACGTCGTCGGAATGCCTTCATTTTGCACAAAGTGCTGCGATGCAAGTTGCTTAGTTAAGTAAACCGTGAGTTATTCACTTGTGTGTTGTGTGTTGTTCATTGTTGTTACCTTCGCCACCGAAGGTGGATGGAGGTTATGTTTTCACCCCCGTCTATTTGTTTGTTTGTCTGTCTGTCTGTGAACAAGATATCTCAAAAACCTGTGGACGGATCCAAATGAAATTTGGCAGAGATGTAGCGTATGTGACAAGGACGAAATGATTAGGTTTTGGTGAAGATCCGGATTCGGATCCGGCTACTAGAATTTTTAAAGTGATTCTTCACCATTGGGAGATGGGGCCAAAAACGATACATAGCAGGATATCTCAAAAGGTTATGGAAGGATTTGGACGAAACTTGGTGGACATGTTGTTTGTGTGACAAGAACAAATAGATTCGATTTTGGTGAAGATCTGAACATGGATTCGGATACGAGAATTATTTAATTTTTACGTGATTCTTCACCATTGAGAGATGTGGCTAAAACCGACATATAGCACAATATCTCAAAGAGTTACAGACCTATTTGGCCGAAACTTGGTGGACATGTTGTTTGTGTGACGAGAACAAATAGATTCGATTTTGGTGAAGATCTGAATATGGATTCGGATACGAGAATTATTTAATTTTTACGTGATTCTTCACCATTGAGAGATCGGGTGGAAAGCGGCCCATAGGTGGGATACAAAACATAAACTGTTGAGCATGGCGGAGGTGCTGAACAGTTTTTGTTTTCTACTTTATGTGCACTACTTTACTACGTGTTTATGTACACTCTACCGAGTGCCGTTCTGGTTTTTTTTGTTTTTTTACTGTTGCCTCGTTTAATATGCTGAACAAAGAATCGAGTTGCTGATACGTCACTCCAAGGACCAAAACTTGCAAAGTCATGAATCATGCCTCGCCAAGTTGGGTGCGTTATCTTCTTTCTCGTTTTTTTTTTTAATACAGCACAAAATGTCTTCATTTTTTTGGAAATCCTTCACAAGAAAACCTAAAATTCACAATGAAAATGTTAGAGTTTTGAATCCTCCATTTTGAACATGTCCTCTGGATCATTGAGGGATGTGCTGCCGATCACATCACGCCGTCCTTTGGCTCAAATCACGTCGCGGCTCCCACAGGTTGTGACCGATCTTATTTGGGCGAGATGGTGCTCTGTCGACAATCAAAATGCAGTTTCCATGATGACACTGCTGCGTGAGTCGTCAATGCCAAAATCAGTTGTGGTGGGTGCGGAATCTGAAATATTTCGCTTCAGAAATTCCTGTACAAAACCATGGGAAAGTGGAGCAGGCAACAGAACAATGTGATGCTGTTGTCAAAATTGAAGTTAAACACATAGTTTTTTTTTTGTTTTTTTTTTTACACAGTTGTCTTCTTCTTCTTTTTTGCAACAAATAAATATAAAAGTGGCACGGGTATCAAATATCATGCGTAGTAACATCGGTGAGAAGAACCTACCAAATATGCCGTCTTCCGCAAGGCTCGGGCCTCGCCATGCCCAGACTGTTCTACAAGACGGGAGAAGAGGCTGTCGGGCCGCTCCAGGAGTACATGTGGCGATGCAAACTCCCGCGCCTGCCCTTCTGCCATCACTAGGATGCGATCGCAGTCGACGATGGTGTTGAGCCGATGGGCGATGGTGAGCACCGTGCAGTTGACAAATTTATCCCTAATTGTCTGCTGGATGAGTGCGTCGGTTCTGTCAGACAAATAAACTTCACCGTCAAATTGACCACCACAGGCACCACCATCGACTAAGATCCTGTGTCCTAAATCATTACAACTCCAAATTACGTCTTGCAGAATTACATGGTTAATACTCTTGAGCCGTCTATATACGTATTACAGACAGCCATATATACATATATATATATATATATATATATATATTACAGCCTCTCACAAACACAAACATCAGGAAGTCAATAAGAAAAAGTGAACCAACAGAACCATTCACAAACATATGGTAAGAAGTCATAGTCGTGCCTGGGATCCACGTTTGCAGTTGCTTCATCTATCACGAGGATGCGGTTATCGCGTAGGAGAGCCCGGGCCAGGCACACAAGCTGCCGTTGGCCTACGCTGAAGTTAGAGCCAGACTCGGATATCTCGGAGTCTAAACGGCCTGGAAGATCCTCCACGGCTTTCTGCAACTGAACCTGAGGTACGTTGGAAAAAATATCCCAGGAAAGAAATTGCAAAAAATGTCAAAAAAATACGAGGAAGTCTGAAGGTCACCGAACACATCAAGATTAAACAATTCCAGTGATAACGCACCATGTCTGAAACACCAAAGCTGCCATTTCATTCAAGACTTTTTGGAGAAATATCATCAGATTACAAGAAGCTCATCACTTCGAAGCAGTCTACATATTATGTACGCAAAATGCAAACATCAAATATATCCGAGCAAACGTCCCGTGACAAGCTGTTAACAGGCAATAAATAAAATAATAATCTTTCTGTAAAGATCTAGCACCTTAAAATCGCTCAAAATAGAAATCGTTCCACCTTTGTCATTTCTTTCAAACGGGTCACCTACAGTAGATCAACAACAGCGTATGCAACAACTATCGGGGATGCCTCTTTGCATCGATTGTACCCCTCCACCCCAAATGCAAGTCGGCAGCCAAATCCTCCCCACTCTTCCCTGCTGTCCGGATTCGTCAGGTCAGCACGGTCACGATCAGAGCGCCGATCGGTCCCCATGGACCAGCCCACTCCCTCTCGTCTCTCTCTCATGGCCCTGGCTTTATGAAGGCAACGGTACACAATCTTAGATGTGAGAAATCTTTGGGTCGTTCCCAGGAGATCGATCTGCTATCTCGATGCTGCTGGGGCCTGTTCTAGCAGAATCGTCCGGGGCTAAACAACAACAACAACAGCAGCAGCAGCAGCAGCAGCAAATACATTTGATTCCAAACATTGCCTTGGAAAGTAAAGAAAATAAAAAGATATACAAACTAGAACGCCACTCAGTGGAGCGCATACTCCCGCCGTGGGTTTAGTTGGAATAATACGTTTTGTTTAACATCCCCTTCCCCCCAAAACAATAAATGAAAAAGAAAGTAGGCCCTAACTGTCAGATAATTAATTTTGATATATCTCGGAATTAGAGGACAAAAACATCATTTACGAATTAGAATAAAAGATTTATTGCAGTAAAACAGAAAAAATCTTTCCCAAAAAAATTCCTGGATCCGGAATAATATCCTGAGCTTCACCAAAAACTAATCAATTCTTCCTTATCCCAAGGGCAATCATCCCACCAACTTTCATCCAAATCCGTTCAGAGCTTTTCCAGATATCTTGTTCACAAACACACGAACACACGGACGGACACGATCGAACGCGTTACCCCCTGGCGGGAGTAATAAACCTGAGAATCGCAGAGCCAGAACCAGAATTATTTATTTGGTCTGGGCAGCCCATGAGGTTTCTTCTTCTTCAGCCTCTCACAACCCTGGGTGAATGTGCGATCTTTAGAAGAAAAAAAAAAGTTGAAATTTTGCCAAATCTGTTTTATTCGTTTGTTAATATACCTCAGCCATTGACAAATCTGGAACTAAGTCTTTATAAGTTCATCAAATACTGACACTGCGAATGACATTCGCTGAGCTAAATGTTGATATCTCTTCTGAGGTAAAAAAAACAACAAAAAAAGTTTTTGAGCATTCTACGTATCAAACGATACATTTGATTAGACGGGGAAACCTAATACACACTTTGGTGGTTTTAAAATGACAGAATATGTCTTTATTAGAAAAAAAAATGAACATTGAAGACGACGCTGCTAACAAAATACACCGCTCTAACGCATAACCACGAGTTTAAACTACATCTACAACAAATATGAAAACTATTTTCATATCACAATGTTAAATATATAATATATAGAAGATAATGTTAAAAAAACATGAGCCCTATCTTCCAATGGTAAACAATCCTTCAAAAAATTCCTGGATCGGGAATAATATCCTGAGCTTCACCAAAAACTAATCAATTCTTCCTTATCCCAAGGGCAATCATCCCACCAACTTTCATCCAAATCCATTCAGAGCTTTTCCAGATATCTTGTTCACAAACACACGAACACACACACACACACACACACACACACACACACACACACACACACACACACACGGACACGAGTGAATGCATTACTCCCTGGCGGGAGTAATTATTTGTGTACCTTACTGTCAAACAAAAGCAAAATAAAAAAAGAACATACCTTCAAAATACACAATTATCCCTGCCAACTTTTTGAAATGAGAAACATGTCAGTCAAAAGCAAATGTTGTCTGCGGTTAGCCTGGGGGTGAGTGTGGGGAATGTGCTGTGCCTGGTGGAGGGAAGGATCAGGCCCAGCGCAGGCCGGGCCAGACCACTGCCAACATATATTTGCAATGATTATCACTTAAAACACCCATCACTTGAAAGTTTTAAAACAAAAAATGGCTTGCAAAATAGAAATACTTTTTATTTTAAGTAAAACATTCCTGTTATTTATTTAACATACGAGCACAGGATACTGCAGACCCACAAGTTGGCACGTGGCTAATCCTGCCACCCCAACCTTGTTTACACATTTCCCAACTATAGTCTCATTGCTCACAGCTTCACTCCTTTGTGCATCTGCTCTTCCATCTGAAAAATCGTCTTGCCCAAGTGTAACCAAAGTTCCTCTTACCTGTCCTCCTTTGAGGTGGTGATCCACCACCATCAATGTTGTCTTTTGCTGGTAGGATAGCCTTGATGTATTCATTTCAATATAATTCTTATGTAGTGCGTTTCATTTAACAAAAATCTCAAAGTCGTTTACAAATTGGTGTAAAAATTAAAAAATGCGTAATAAATAAAAAATGACACCAACAAGGACATAAATTAAGAAACGTAACCCTAAAAACACAAGATTTAAAAAGTTAAAAATCAGCGTTGTAGCAGAAATTAAGAAAACCTAACCTTAAACACACACATTTAAAAGTAAAAAAAACAATGTTCTAGCAGACATTAGGAAAACGTAACCGTAAAAACACAAGACTTTAAAAGTTAAAAAACAGCGTTCTAGCAGAAATTAAGAAAATGTAACCGTAAAAACACAAGACTTTAAAAGTTAAAAAAAAAACAGTGTTCTAGCAGAAATTAAGAAAACGTAACCACAAAAACACAAGACTTTAAAAGTTAAAAAAAACAACTTTCGAGCAGAAATTAAGAAAATGTAACCGCAAAAACACAAGACTTTAAAAGTTAAAAAAGAAAGTGTTCTAGCAGAAATTAAGAAAATGTAACCGCAAAAACACAAGACTTGAGAAGTTAAAAAAACAACTTTCTAGCAGAAATTAAGAAAATGTAACCGCAAAAACACAAGACTTAAAAAGTTAAAAAAGAAAGTGTTCTAGCAGAAATTAAGAAAATGTAACCGCAAAAACACAAGACTTTAAAAGTTAAAAAACAACGTTCTAGCCGAAATTAAGAAAACGTAACCACAAAAACACAAGACTTTAAAAGTTAAAAAAAAAAGTGTTCTAGCAGAAATTAAGAAAATGTAACCGCAAAAACACAAGACTTTAAAAGTTAAAAAACAACGTTCTAGCCGAAATTAAGAAAACGTAACCACAAAAACACAAGACTTTAAAAGTTAAAAAAGAAAGTGTTCTAGCAGAAATTAAGAAAATGTAACCGCAAAAACACAAGACTTTAAAAGTTAAAAAAAAAAGTGTTCTAGCAGAAATTAAGAAAATGTAACCGCAAAAACACAAGACTTTAAAAGTTAAAAAACAACGTTCTAGCCGAAATTAAGAAAACGTAACCACAAAAACACAAGACTTTAAAAGTTAATAAACAACTTTCTAGCAGAAATTAAGAAAACGTAACCACAAAAACACAAGACTTTAAAAGTTAAAAAAGAAAGTGTTCTAGCAGAAATTAAGAAAATGTAACCGCAAACACACAAGACTTCTAAAAGTTAAAAAAAAAAGTGTTCTAGCAGAAATTAAGAAAATGTAACCGCAAAAACACAAGACTTTAAAAGTTAATAAACAACTTTCTAGCAGAAATTAAGAAAATGTAACCGCAAAAACACAAGACTTTAAAAGTTAAAAAAAAAAAGTGTTCTAGCAGAAATTAAGAAAATGTAACCGCAAAAACACAAGACTTTAAAAGTTAAAAAAACAACTTTCTAGCAGAAATTAAGAAAATATAACTGCAAAAACACAAGACTTTAAAAGTAAAAAAAAAAAAGTGTTCTAGCAGAAATTAAGAAAATGTAACTGCAAAAACACAAGACTTTAAAAGGCAAAAAAAAAAGTGTTCTAGCAGAAATTAAGAAAATGTAACCGCAAAAACACAAGACTTTAAGTGTTAAAAAACAACTTTCTAGCAGAAATTAAGAAAATGTAACCACAAAAACACAAGACTTTAAAAGTTAAAAACAACGTTCTAGCCGAAATTAAGAAAACGTAACCACAAAAACACAAGACTTTAAAAGTTAAAAAACAACTTTCTAGCAGAAATTAAGAAAATGTAACCGCAAAAACACAAGACTTTAAAAGTTAAAAAACAACGTTCTAGCCGAAATTAAGAAAACGTAACCACAAAAACACAAGACTTTAAAAGTTAATAAACAACTTTCTAGCAGAAATTAAGAAAATGTAACCGCAAAAACACAAGACTTTAAAAGTTAAAAAAAAAAAGTGTTCTAGCAGAAATTAAGAAAATGTAACCGCAAAAACACAAGACTTTAAAAGTTAAAAAACAACGTTCTAGCAGAAATTAAGAAAATGTAACCACAAAAACACAAGACTTAAAAAGTTAAAAAACAACTTTCTAGCAGAAATTAAGAAAATGTAACCGCAAAAACACAAGACTTTAAAAGGCAAAAAAAAAAGTGTTCTAGCAGAAATTAAGAAAATGTAACCGCAAAAACACAAGACTTTAAGTGTTAAAAAACAACTTTCTAGCAGAAATTAAGAAAATGTAACCACAAAAACACAAGACTTTAAAAGTTAAAAACAACGTTCTAGCCGAAATTAAGAAAACGTAACCACAAAAACACAAGACTTTAAAAGTTAAAAAACAACTTTCTAGCAGAAATTAAGAAAATGTAACCGCAAAAACACAAGACTTTAAAAGTTAAAAAACAACGTTCTAGCCGAAATTAAGAAAACGTAACCACAAAAACACAAGACTTAAAAAGTTAAAAAACAACTTTCTAGCAGAAATTAAGAAAATGTAACCGCAAAAACACAAGACTTTAAAAGGCAAAAAAAAAAGTGTTCTAGCAGAAATTAAGAAAATGTAACCGCAAAAACACAAGACTTTAAGTGTTAAAAAACAACTTTCTAGCAGAAATTAAGAAAATGTAACCACAAAAACACAAGACTTTAAAAGTTAAAAACAACGTTCTAGCCGAAATTAAGAAAACGTAACCACAAAAACACAAGACTTTAAAAGTTAAAAAACAACTTTCTAGCAGAAATTAAGAAAATGTAACCGCAAAAACACAAGACTTTAAAAGTTAAAAAACAACGTTCTAGCCGAAATTAAGAAAACGTAACCACAAAAACACAAGACTTTAAAAGTTAATAAACAACTTTCTAGCAGAAATTAAGAAAATGTAACCGCAAAAACACAAGACTTTAAAAGTTAAAAAAAAAAAGTGTTCTAGCAGAAATTAAGAAAATGTAACCGCAAAAACACAAGACTTTAAAAGTTAAAAAACAACGTTCTAGCCGAAATTAAGAAAACGTAACCACAAAAACACAAGACTTTAAAAGTTAATAAACAACTTTCTAGCAGAAATTAAGAAAACGTAACCACAAAAACACAAGACTTTAAAAGTTAAAAAAGAAAGTGTTCTAGCAGAAATTAAGAAAATGTAACCGCAAAAACACAAGACTTTAAATGTTAAAAAAAAAAGTGTTCTAGCAGAAATTAAGAAAATGTAACCGCAAAAACACAAGACTTTAAAAGTTAAAAAACAACGTTCTAGCCGAAATTAAGAAAACGTAACCACAAAAACACAAGACTTTAAAAGTTAATAAACAACTTTCTAGCAGAAATTAAGAAAACGTAACCACAAAAACACAAGACTTTAAAAGTTAAAAAAGAAAGTGTTCTAGCAGAAATTAAGAAAATGTAACCGCAAACACACAAGACTTCTAAAAGTTAAAAAAAAAGTGTTCTAGCAGAAATTAAGAAAATGTAACCGCAAAAACACAAGACTTTAAAAGTTAAAAAACAACGTTCTAGCCGAAATTAAGAAAACGTAACCACAAAAACACAAGACTTTAAAAGTTAATAAACAACTTTCTAGCAGAAATTAAGAAAATGTAACCGCAAAAACACAAGACTTTAAAAGTTAAAAAAAAAAGTGTTCTAGCAGAAATTAAGAAAATGTAACCGCAAAAACACAAGACTTTAAAAGTTAAAAAAACAACTTTCTAGCAGAAATTAAGAAAATGTAACTGCAAAAACACAAGACTTTAAAAGTAAAAAAAAAAAAGTGTTCTAGCAGAAATTAAGAAAATGTAACTGCAAAAACACAAGACTTTAAAAGGCAAAAAAAAAAGTGTTCTAGCAGAAATTAAGAAAATGTAACCGCAAAAACACAAGACTTTAAGTGTTAAAAAACAACTTTCTAGCAGAAATTAAGAAAATGTAACCACAAAAACACAAGACTTTAAAAGTTAAAAACAACGTTCTAGCCGAAATTAAGAAAACGTAACCACAAAAACACAAGACTTTAAAAGTTAAAAAACAACTTTCTAGCAGAAATTAAGAAAATGTAACCGCAAAAACACAAGACTTTAAAAGTTAAAAAACAACGTTCTAGCCGAAATTAAGAAAACGTAACCACAAAAACACAAGACTTTAAAAGTTAATAAACAACTTTCTAGCAGAAATTAAGAAAATGTAACCGCAAAAACACAAGACTTTAAAAGTTAAAAAAAAAAAGTGTTCTAGCAGAAATTAAGAAAATGTAACCGCAAAAACACAAGACTTTAAAAGTTAAAAAACAACGTTCTAGCAGAAATTAAGAAAATGTAACCACAAAAACACAAGACTTAAAAAGTTAAAAAACAACTTTCTAGCAGAAATTAAGAAAATGTAACCGCAAAAACACAAGACTTTAAAAGGCAAAAAAAAAAGTGTTCTAGCAGAAATTAAGAAAATGTAACCGCAAAAACACAAGACTTTAAGTGTTAAAAAACAACTTTCTAGCAGAAATTAAGAAAATGTAACCACAAAAACACAAGACTTTAAAAGTTAAAAACAACGTTCTAGCCGAAATTAAGAAAACGTAACCACAAAAACACAAGACTTTAAAAGTTAAAAAACAACTTTCTAGCAGAAATTAAGAAAATGTAACCGCAAAAACACAAGACTTTAAAAGTTAAAAAACAACGTTCTAGCCGAAATTAAGAAAACGTAACCACAAAAACACAAGACTTAAAAAGTTAAAAAACAACTTTCTAGCAGAAATTAAGAAAATGTAACCGCAAAAACACAAGACTTTAAAAGGCAAAAAAAAAAGTGTTCTAGCAGAAATTAAGAAAATGTAACCGCAAAAACACAAGACTTTAAGTGTTAAAAAACAACTTTCTAGCAGAAATTAAGAAAATGTAACCACAAAAACACAAGACTTTAAAAGTTAAAAACAACGTTCTAGCCGAAATTAAGAAAACGTAACCACAAAAACACAAGACTTTAAAAGTTAAAAAACAACTTTCTAGCAGAAATTAAGAAAATGTAACCGCAAAAACACAAGACTTTAAAAGTTAAAAAACAACGTTCTAGCCGAAATTAAGAAAACGTAACCACAAAAACACAAGACTTTAAAAGTTAATAAACAACTTTCTAGCAGAAATTAAGAAAATGTAACCGCAAAAACACAAGACTTTAAAAGTTAAAAAAAAAAAGTGTTCTAGCAGAAATTAAGAAAATGTAACCGCAAAAACACAAGACTTTAAAAGTTAAAAAACAACGTTCTAGCCGAAATTAAGAAAACGTAACCACAAAAACACAAGACTTTAAAAGTTAATAAACAACTTTCTAGCAGAAATTAAGAAAACGTAACCACAAAAACACAAGACTTTAAAAGTTAAAAAAGAAAGTGTTCTAGCAGAAATTAAGAAAATGTAACCGCAAAAACACAAGACTTTAAATGTTAAAAAAAAAAGTGTTCTAGCAGAAATTAAGAAAATGTAACCGCAAAAACACAAGACTTTAAAAGTTAAAAAACAACGTTCTAGCCGAAATTAAGAAAACGTAACCACAAAAACACAAGACTTTAAAAGTTAATAAACAACTTTCTAGCAGAAATTAAGAAAACGTAACCACAAAAACACAAGACTTTAAAAGTTAAAAAAGAAAGTGTTCTAGCAGAAATTAAGAAAATGTAACCGCAAACACACAAGACTTCTAAAAGTTAAAAAAAAAGTGTTCTAGCAGAAATTAAGAAAATGTAACCGCAAAAACACAAGACTTTAAAAGTTAAAAAACAACGTTCTAGCCGAAATTAAGAAAACGTAACCACAAAAACACAAGACTTTAAAAGTTAATAAACAACTTTCTAGCAGAAATTAAGAAAATGTAACCGCAAAAACACAAGACTTTAAAAGTTAAAAAAAAAAGTGTTCTAGCAGAAATTAAGAAAATGTAACCGCAAAAACACAAGACTTTAAAAGTTAAAAAAACAACTTTCTAGCAGAAATTAAGAAAATGTAACTGCAAAAACACAAGACTTTAAAAGTAAAAAAAAAAAAGTGTTCTAGCAGAAATTAAGAAAATGTAACTGCAAAAACACAAGACTTTAAAAGTTAAAAAAAAAGTGTTCTCGCAGAAATTAAGAAAATGTAACCGCAAAAACACAAGACTTTAAGTGTTAAAAAACAACTTTCTAGCAGAAATTAAGAAAATGTAACCACAAAAACACAAGACTTAAAAAGTTAAAAAACAACTTTCTAGCAGAAATTAAGAAAATGTAACCGCAAAAACACAAGACTTTAAAAGTAAAAAAAAAAAAGAGTGTTCTAGCAGAACTTAGGAAAACGTAACCGTAAAACACAACACTTTAACAAGTGTTCCATAGTCTTGGAGTGTAACTGAAGAATGTTAGATCAGCAGAATTTCTCATCTTGGTGCGGGGAAAAACCCCAGAAAATCCCGGTGCTGGATAGTAGTTTTATTGCAGGGGTCGAAGGTGTATTAAGTATGTGCATTCACCTTTGAGCTGTTTAGCCTGGGTTTGAATCTCGACCCAGTTATAAACTGTCACCATGATGTTTCACACTTGGGCCGGGCCATCAATGTGCGTGCTGTTCATTGGAAGGACGTCAAGATGCATGACACGCCTGCAAGCACTGGTTGTTGGACATTGCAATAACCACTGTTACTTTTGTGAAGAGTAGGGGAGTTATCGGCAACATCCTGCATAAATTACTCATTCCTGCCTAAACTGCAGGTACCAGATGGTCTGGTCTCCCAGGTAGGAATTTCTTGACATCGCTTGCCATGTCAGAATATTGTTGCTATGGGGACTACACCTCCTACGTAAAAAAACAAATTCACGCTCCCGGGTGTTCGCATGCCACGTGTGATTGGTAGTCCAATGAAGAAAGGGCAAACATCATTATTTATCATTCAATTGTCTTCCATACCTACACAATGACTTTTCTATCCTTGCTGCCAATTCTCCTCTGTCCACCTGTAGATTTTTGTGTCTGCATTTTTTCTTTGTTAGCTGCCCAATGTGTTTGTGTAACCCTCACGTGTCTAACCTCAAGTATGTGTGTCCCTTCTTATTGTTTGACCTCATTGTTTTTTTTTTTTGGATACAAGATCGAGGCAAGATCGAGGATCCCGGTGTGTACCCCGGTTTAGAATAGGTGCACCGTATCCCTGCGCACCGTAAGAGTGTGACCAAGGGTTGGCGTCATGAAGGGCATCCGGCCATAAAAACATTGCCTCAAACAGGGAACCATGATTGTCATGGGGCCTGCAAGGCTAACCCCCGCTCTAGCGGGGAAAATGGCCTCAAAACGATCATTCATTCATATTCATTCATTCATCGAGGCTCGTGAAAGAGGTAACATTAATCACACAGAAAGACAAACCGACACATAAAACATATAACAAGGGGAGCGGTAGACAAGATGGGGAGAGAGGGGGAAGGACACAAACGCGACATTTGAGAGCAGGGACATCGAGAGATCTGTGGGAGGGAGAGGGCTTGGGGGGGGGGGGGGGGTGGGAGAGGTATAAAACACATGGACACTGCAAGGACTTACAGGAAAGAAGTTGGAATTTCAAAAAAAGTGGATCTGGGGTGAATTAGCAGGGGTAGAAAAGATCAAGGTTTTGTCTTATCTATTAAGATAAGAGATGGTGGTGAACAGCTGTTTTAAAGACCTGGAGCGAGGAGTGGGATTGAAGGGAGTGGGGGAGTTTGTTCCAGAGGTGGGAGAAAAGAGGAATGAAGGAGTGAAGGTGAGCAGAGAGCCGAGATTTTGGCAGTTTAACCATCAGAGGGTTGCTGGCAGATCCTGTGCGACCTGTAGGAATATTTGGGGGACAAAGCACAGAGAGAGCTGGGGGAGCAAGGCCGGAGAGGAGTTGCCTGTCTGTTATTGGCCTGTGCCACTTATCTGTTCATCTCTTTTCACTTGTAAATGATTTGACTGGTCAGCATCTGTTTTCTCACTTTTATTCTTTTTCAATGACACAAAAAGACCAAAAACAAAAACGCATCATTTATACAACAGAGAAACTTGGAAAAATAAGTTATGTCATGTGGCCTCACCTCTTGAAGAACGTTCCAGAGATCAGTGTCAGAATGTTCATCAAAAGGGTCCAGGTTTTTCCTCATACTACCAGTGAAGAGTACAGGATCCTACAAAACAAAAAAGCCGGCACAACAGACCAATCGACTCAAACCCAGATTGATCAAATGTCTCGACTATTTCCCCCACTCAGTACTCTAGCAATAGCTGCTAGACTAGACAGATTTATGGAAAAAGGCCAGGTATAAGCTTCTAGGTGCATTTTTGGGTAGTAAAAGTTGGGAACCTCACTTTTTAACATAATCAGGGTATGCTGAATTCGATTAACCCGGTTCCCAAACCGAATTTTGAGTTTTTTTTTTGAGTTTTGAATAAACTGCTGAAGAACTTGGGCATTGGTGAACTCACAGAGGAGACAATCAAATCTGCAGAAGCGTTCGTTTGCAGAATATATAATGTGCACAGAACAACCTCTGTTGATTCAGCACGACATATGTTGTTCTCCAAGACTGGTAAACCAGAAGCAATGTCACCGACAAGTGATGCTCTTCATTTCCATTTGATGCGAGTACACTATCAAGCCATGGTATGGAGAAATGCTCATTGTGCCATACCTGACCTTCCTGCACCTGTGGAAATGGGATGGAAACGTGGTGATTCAGGACTAGAGCCTATTCTGATGTGTCTGAGTCCAATCCCAGAAAGTTGTCTCGAGATGATTTGTTGTGCATGCCAGAAGCAATGCAAGACTCGACGCTGCAAATGTCACTATTCAGAGTTGAGGTGCACATCAATGTGTGCCCGTCAGCAACAGAGTGATGATTTGACCCCTTGTATGAATTTGATGTAGTTTGGCAAAACAACATGTGTGACATTCCTGAATGTTTGTGCTTCATGGCCATGTATACTTTATTTTAGAATAAATGGTTGTATGAAACATTGTCTTATTAAAACCATTTCCCATTTTATAGTGTCCAATTTCAATATCAGTTTGAATGTCACTTTCAATATGTCGCAAACCATAATATAGACGAGACGGATTTATGAAAAAGGCCATGTATAAGCTTCTAGGTGCATTTTGGGATAAAAGTTGTAAAGTTAAAGTAAAAGAGCTGCATGTATATACATGATATATAAATGCTTGTTCAAAGAAATTGTCCAAAAACGGTAATTTGGCAGCCATTTTGTTTATGCTAATTAGAAGGTCAAAAACTCAAAATTCGGCTTGGGAACTGGGTTAATAAAATTCAGCATACCCTAATTATGTTAAAAAGTGAGGTTCCCAACTTTTACCCAAAAATGCACCTAGCCTTCACATTTCTCAGAAATCCGTCTAGTCTATGCTAAAGTTAGCAATAGCTGATTCCCAGATGAAATGTATTTTTTCTGCATTGTAATCATGCAATGTATCATGGAGAGGGTTTTATGCTTCCATAGGGAGCAGGTGAGTGTGTTGCACTGTCTTCGCTTCGACCATATGAGCACTCTAATATAAGCCTGGGGAATGGCATTCCACGTCCGAAACAGATAATGTTCCAGCTCATCGAGGGTCTGAGGCTGTCTTTGCAAGGTTCAAACGCAACAATCTGATATCCCAGAGTGTTCAATTGGATTTGAATCTGGTGAGATGGCAGGTCAGGGTGTCCTGACATTAACGTTGGCATTCACAAGAACATTCCTTGTCCAAATGGCCCTATGAGCAGGAGCCCTGAAAAAACGAGGTGTGTGTTTGTGTATGTGCATGCGCATAAGATACAATTGTAAGGAATATAAATGAAAAAACGAGATGTGTGTGTGTGTGTGTGTGTATATATGTGTGTGTGTTTGACTTGTACGCACTCCTTAACCGCTGGACAGAATGAGTTGAAATGTGGTGGTTTCTTTTACTTGGGGTGTGCCCGGGTGAAGGTATTGGATTAAAAATAAAATCAAATCATGGTCGTGGGGGTTCTGAAGGTGGGTGGATGGGATGATGCAAATTTGTATCATCCAGTGACACACACAGTGGGAGAGTGTATTACAAGTCCCAGTGGTTTACAGTATTATAATAGTATCTCTGCATGAAAACCTCACAGATTCGAAAACTACTTGGCCAATACGTGCTCTGTATTTTATGCCCTCCTAACCTGCTGGACGAAACAAGTTGTAATGTGGTGATTGTACTCGGGGTGTGCATGGGAACATTCTACTATGTTGGGATGGCCACCTCCAACTTAACTTTTTACTTTTAAGTTAAAGTGAGGAATTATCATAAAAAGTGGGTGAATTATCATACATGCTAATGCATTCCTGCACCACTGAATGCTGGACAGAATAACTTAAAAACTGGATGTTATAGTTAAAAAAAAATAAAAAATAAAAAAATCTAACTTCCAGAAGTTGTGCAATGCAAAACAAATTCCCATTGCAAGACAGACTAGAGACAAAAAAAATAAGAAGAAAATTGTGTGTAATGGACAGGTTACACCTGTGGTATGATTGAAATGGCCTGACAGAAGTCTTTGTTTTTTTTGTTACTAGTACACCCACTCCCTTTGGGAGTGGCAGGATGGGTCATGTTATTATTCTCTTTGGGGTATATAGATTACAGTAGATCTAGACTCTGGTCCATTAGTCCTCCCGTTCAGTTTTGTGTTAAACAGCAGTAGCGAATGTTTAAAAAGGTAATCATATAATATTTTTACTTCTGGTATTGACTGATTTATAATACTGATTTATAATTTTTTTACTTCTGATTTATAATTTTTTTACTTGTATAGACTTGCCCCATGGAACAGTACAATAAGCTATTTACATGGTGTTTGTCCAAGGAGGAAAAACCTCTTGGGGAGGGAGGATATTATTAGTATTAATATTGCTTTGTAATAAGATTAATATTATGCTATTATCATTTGTTTTGTTTTTACTTTTGTGATTAGAAACAGACTTGGAAAAATGCCATGATTACCTATCTTAACACAGATATGCACCTCAACATAGATTTCACCCGAGGAGGAAAATTCCCTTGGAGATGGGGGCAGAGGGGGGGGGGGGGGGCGGGTGCGACTGAAGTCACTACAATCTCTGTCGTGTAATCCTTAGTCCCGCTGTCAAGTTTGATTGACATTGGATAAGTAACGACCAAATGCATTGCCTATTTTAGACAGACAGAGAATTTAGACAGAGAATTTTACAGACATTTAGACATTTTACAGTCATGTCATTTAGACAGACATTTTAGACAGAGAATGTCCGAATGTATAGCAGACAGACACCAAATTGCATATTTTACTATGGTAACGACTCAATGTATCGCGGAGAGACAGATAGACACCAAATTGTGTATTTTAGTATGATAACATCCGAATGTATCGCAGACAGACATACAGACACCAAATTGCATATTTTAGTATGGTAATGACTGAATGTATCTCGGACAGATAGGCAGACAGACACCAAATTTCATATTTTAGTATGATAACATCCGAATGTATCGCAGACAGACACCAAATTGCACATTTTAGTATGATAACGTCTGAATGTATCGCAGACAGATAGATAGACACCAAATTGCATATTTTAGTATGATAACATCCAAATGTATCGCAGACAGACACCAAATTGCGCATTTTGGTATGATAACGTCCGAATGTATCACAGACAGACAGACAGACACCAAATTGCGTATTTCAGTATGGTAATGACCGAATGTATCGTGGACAGACACATTAAATTGCATATTTTAGTATAATAACAACCGCATGTATCGCGGACAGACACACCAAATTGCATATTTTAGTATAATAACAACCGCATGTATCGCGGACAGACACACCAAATTGCATATTTTAGTATGAAAACGACCGAATGTATTGCGGACAGACACACAATTGCGTATTTTAGTATGATAATGACCGAATGTATCAGACATATCAGAATATGTGTCAGACAGATATACACCAAATTGTGTATTTTTTGTAAGATGACCTGTTTCACTTTCCTCTCTTTAGCTTCCATGGATACTATCCAGACAACCATAATGGAAGCAAACACTGACCTCGGTACTTGCATTTAAACATAAAAAAACATTCTGCTTTCTGTCGGCCAAATTCTGCTGTAAAGAAAACCTCAGAGGGAGCCAGAGACAGAAATGAATCTTGCACAAGGACTGCTACACCTTGATCAGGTGAAATAAGAAGTTAAGCAAAGACTCTGGGAGTGGTTCTGGCAACATCAATAACATGCTGTGGCTCTACCAGCATGCATTGTGGAACACAATAGCGTCAAAACCCAAACTAAAATGAGAGAAACCATCCACATTGGCAGTGGTTAAAATGCCGTTGGCACCCTGCTAATTGTGAGAGAACCCTGTCGTGGAGCTGCCCATCTTTATGGGACAAGGCTTTGAACATCTTTCCGTCTGCTCTCTGCAAGAACCGAAGCACAATCGGTGTGCAACAGGGCAGCAGTTTGCACGGCATGGTATGCTTTGTGTGAAATGCCGATGGCCAAACGGCTAGGGTAATCATATAGAGGGAAGATGGCAGAGGTGGAGCGATGAAGAATGAAACAGCAGATTGCCTCGGGGTGCCGCAGAATCATCTTGACGTTTGAAAAGGCACTTGTCCAGACAAGGTGCTGTCAGTAGGTGTCATTGTGGACGACGTTTTGGAGGATTAGGGTAAAATTAAAGTGTACAAGGAGCCTTATAATGAATCAATAAGCAGGCATGTTTCAACCCAAGCATAAAGACACGATGATGGTATTATCATTTTGCAATTATCGTGACAAAGCATACAGTATATTGACAAACTGGTGAAGCAAACGCGACTGTAAACCTATTCAAACGCATTTGTGCACAATATGTCATCTAAACGTTAGCATTCAAATAACGATAACAGACAGACGGTTGTTAGGGTTAGGGTTAGGGTTAGGGTTAGGGTTAGGGTTAGGGTTAGGGTTAGGGTTAGAGTTAGGATTAGGATTAGGGTTAGGGTTAGGGTTAGGGTTAGGGTTAGGGTTAGGGTTAGGATTAGGATTAGGGTTAGGGTTAGGGTTAGAGTTAGGGTTAGGGTTAGGGTTAGGGTTAGGGTTAGGGTTAGGGTTAGGGTTAGGATTAGGGTTAGGGTTAGGGTTAGGATTAGGGTTAGGGTTAGGGTTAGGGTTAGGATTAGGGTTAGGGTTAGGGTTAGGGTTAGGGTTAGTTCAGCATCCATCATCGGCAGGAAAAAAGTACTGATTGGTGAAATTCTTAATAAAGGGCCATCTATTTAGTACGTATCCATGTTCATTCAAAGCTTTGAAAGGGGGATGAGGAGAGGAGGAATAAATTGATTGAATTTGAGAGGAGGAGAGCGTGTGTGGAGTAGGGAGAGAATGAAAAGCTGGGAGGACAATTAGTTACACAAAGTGATGTTCATGCATAATGGATGTTACACAGTTGTGTCTTCTGCTGTTCCGCATAACGGACTTTGACAGAATATTATTTTATCAATGATTGGATGTTGTAAAGGGAAGGCAAAGAGACGAGATGGAGGAAACGAGGGAAGTGGGAGCACCTGTGGGATGATCGATATAGCCCGACGGAGATCATGCAAACCCAGATCGGCGATGACGACATCATCGATGATAACACGGCCGCTCTCGAGTTCCGTGAGGCGGAAAAGTGCCGTGAGCAGCGAGCTTTTTCCTGCACCCGTACGGCCAACAATGCCCACCTGGAAAGCAGCAAAAAAAAAAAAAAAACAAGTAAAGAACACAAAGAACCTCTGACATGTAATCTCCCCTTTAAAAAAAAGCTGTCTTCTCATAAACAACAATAGTAAATAGAACTGCTGTCGGCTTACAAGCACTTTGCCACCCACATGGAGCCCCATTCATATGTTTTCTGGGGAAAATGGAGCCGAAATCCATCATCAGAAAAAACATTGAAAAAATAAAAAGCATTGTAGCAAAACTTAGACCGAGGGCCATTAAGTGAACCTATCAACTTAGATAAAGATCAATTTCTGAAGGCCATTTTACATCAAGGACCATCATTTCTATTCGTAGAATTGTGAAATGTAAGACCTCCATTATCACTCCACTATCACAGTAAATCCTAACTCATGGGGCATCCAATGATGTTATCCCATTTGATGAGAGTCAAACTTTGAGGGCCTACAGGCAAGACAAGAACATATCACCAAATATTTGTAATGATTATGAGCGAAGTTGAAGGCTGAATGGGAGTCGGAGGAAGAAGAGCGTTTCCAGGTCCGATATGCCATGTCCTTTGCAAGAATGGCTGCAGAGGAGGACTGGTTGAACCGGGATCCCACAACCCCTCTCCTTGGCAGCAGAGATAGGCTGGACTCTGCATCCAAAATTCCGGGAACTAGTGGCCACAAACTTGTTGGACTTTTCCATGTTTGTAATTAGTGATATATAAGAAAATGAAAGGAAATAGATTGTAAAGATACGGAGTGGAAGTGAGTAGAATTGAGTGTATTGTGCATGTGAGAACGATAAATTAAAGGTAGCCCGGTGACTTAGTTTGCGTGCGACAGAAAGCAAGACCAGCAATCCTGACATGGAGAGCAAGATGGTTTTGGGCACCATTTCAACGTCTTAAGTGAGGATGGTACTACCACCCTGGGCGGTTGCGGTCTACAACCTACTACCTATAAACTTGGTTTGGCAAAATGTGAACCCAGCTGAGCCATAATGAATGAACATGACTGATCACATGGTTTGGTGAAATGTCTACAGTGTTGTGTATTATAGACATTGACGTAGTTTGGAAAATTAAAAACTTTCGTTTCAATTCCCAATTTCCATGACATTTACAGCCTTTTTGTAAAAAGTGGGAAAACCATCATGCTTTCAAGGCCTTATGTTTGAGCGAAATATATTCCATTATTTTCAAGCATTTCCAGGCTACTGTTGCTAATCAAAATAAGTTAAAGAAACTACAAATGAACAATCAAATAACTGGCCAAATACAGCATTGGAATATCAGGAGGAACGCAAAAACACAAAGATGGAGTCATCAGGAGGAAATTGGATAGGATTCTGGTTTCCACTGCTTCTCCTCTACCCCCAAACACATCCAGGTGCAGTCAGGTAAACTCTACAAAAACTATTTGCAAGATTCATGGTGTGAAATGATTGGAATGCACACAGCAATTCACCAGCACGCAAATAAATACACAGGCCCTCTATTTATAATGAAGTTCCCCTTCCGGTCAACACTAGTGACACACTGCCACACTTAGATGTGTAAGCCGTGTAAGGTAGTACCTAAATGTTTACTTGCATGGTTGAGCATCTAATCTAATTACTGCATAATAAATGAATGACTGTTTTTGAACCTTCACATGTTCATTCTCCATCCCATGTAGGAATAGGAACATTGACTTCTGGACAAGCTATGTGTGGGGTTACGTAAAAATATGTTTTACATGACATCACAGTGGATATGCAGAGTCGGGGTTATGGTTTACAGCTAAACTTACAGGTTCATTCATTTGCATGCAGAATTATTGCTCAGGGCACAGAGATGCCTGAGATGGGTTCCCCATAAACCAGACATTCAAGGCCGGAGGAATTACATTTTGGCCAAGGCAGCAATACACAACGGCCTACTTTTTGAAAGGTGCTGTGGGACTTTCAATGTTCACACGTGATTGTGAGCAACTGGATCAACCAGGATAATCATTGATGCCCTTCCTGCAAAGCATCAGGAGTACCTTGTATTCTGCCTGAGAAACAAACCCAAACTAGAAAGAGCAATCAGAGATTGCAGACCCTCACCAGGACGTGTTTTCACTGGTTTTTAAGGCTTTTGTGTAAAAACAAATATGGCGGCTGAACCACGTGAGCGATAATGGCATCATTTTTTTTTTTCTCCACCAATTTATCCCTAGAATGATGCTCAAGAAATTTCATCTTGATCGGATGAAGTTTTGTACTTGTCGAATTATGACGTCATCATGGAGTGGCATCATCATTAACATATGTTATTCCACATGGAGATTTCTTTACAATGAGCCATGTCTCAATTTTTTCTATGCAGCGCTTTCCGAGATATAGAGGTGCAATTTTTTCCCGTTTTTTTCCAAGATGGCGGCCGACGAACCACGTGACCGATGACATCATTATATATTTTTTCTCCACCAATTTATCCCAAGATGACGCTCAAGAAATTTCTTCTTGATCGGATGAAGTTTTGTACTTGTCGAATTATGACGTCATAATGAAGGCACCTATGACATCATCATTAATATATTTCATTCCCCATGCAGAGTTCTTTACAATGAGTCATGTCTCAATTTTCTCTATGCAGCACTTTCGGAGATATAGAGGTGCAAACTTTTTCGGTTTTTCCAAAATGCCGCCCATACAACGTGACCTATGATGTCATATTTATCATTTAAAAAATTCTACAGGTGTAGTTGCACCTATGGTGAAAATTTCCTGTCAATCTGACCAACGGTTGCAGAGAAAATCATATTTATTCTGTGTGGACAAACAAACAAACAAACAAACTATAACGCCACTCAGTAGAGCGCATACTCCCGCCGTGGGTCAAGATGGAATAGTACGATTTCACAAAAGTTTGAGGGAGTAGTTCAGTGACAACACAAGACAAGACAACACAAGACAAACACTGCACAGATATATATTTAGAATATATAGAAGATAATGTTAAAAAAAAAACAAGGCAATTTCACTTACATTTTCGGATTCAGCGTTCAATTCCATACAGGTGAGTGTATTTTGAGGCATGTGTGACTTCAAATAAAATTATAAGCCAGGAAAAACGTTCGTTTCATTCCTTAGGGATACAACATGTAAAACTGGGCCAAACGTCAAAACAAAACTCGCTCATTTTAAGTCGTACAAGCTAATGCGACCACTCATTCTTCTGGGAAGAATCCCGTGCACATGCTGGTCACACTTATAAGTCACCTAAGTCTTTATAAGTTCATCAAATACTGACACCGCGATTGACATTCGCTGAGGTAAATGTTGATATCTCTTCTGAGGTAAGAAAAAAACCGAAAAAAAAAACAGTTTTAAAGCATTATACGTATGAAACGATACATTTTATGAAACGGGGAAACCTAATACACACTTTGGTGGTTTTAAAATGACAGAATATGTCTTTATCAGAATTTTTTTTTTTAACATTGAAGACGACGCTGCTAAAAAAATACACCGCTCTAACGCATAACCACGAGTTTAAACTACATTTACAACAAATATGAAAACTATTTTCATATCACAATGTTAAATATCGAATATATAGAAGATAATGTTAAAAAAAAAAATGAGCCCCATCTTCCAATGGTTATAAAATCCTTCAAAAAATTCCTGGATCCGGAATAATATCCTGAGCTTCACCAAAAAGTAATCAATTCTTCCTTATCCCAAGGGCAATCATCCCACCAACTTTCATCCAAATCCGTTCAGAACTTTTCCGGATATCTTGTTCACAAACACAAACACACGAACACACACACACACACACACACACACACACACACACACACACACACACACACACACACACACACACACACACACACACACACGGACAGGATCGAAAGCATTACTCCCTTGAGGGAGTAACAAACAGACAGACAAACAGAAAAATCACTCATAGAGTGACACTTGGCAAAACAGAACAAAGTAGAATGACAGAACTCAGTAGAGCATCCTTTTGACCTCACAAATAGTTGGTGGTTGGTTTCACTAAGCTGACATGAAAATCCTTTTCAAATTTCAAGTCAATCGGATGAAAATTGAGGATTTTAGTGATTTGAAAAAGGTGGTTGACCTTTGGCCTATGTTAACCTTATGACCTATGTTGATCTGAAAAATAGTTGGTGGTTGAATTCAGTCAGCTGATATGAAAATCGTATTCAAATTTCAAGTCAATTGGATGAAAATTGAGGATTGTAGAAATTACAAAAAAGTAGTTGACCTTTGGCCTGTGTTGACCTTATGACCTATGTGGATCTGAACAATAGTTGGTGGTTGAATTCAGTTAGCTGATATGAAAATCCTATTCAAATTTCAAGTCAATCGGATGAAAATTGAGGATTTTAGAAATTTGAAAAAGGTGCTTGACCTTTGGCCTATGTTGACCTTGTGACCTATATTGATAAAAAAAACAGTTGGTGGTTGAATTCAGTTCGCTGATATGAAAATCCTATTCAATTCTCAAGTCAACAACAACAAACAACAACATGCATTTTAAGGCAATTTTCCCTGCTAGAGCGGGGGTTAGCCTTGCGGTCCCCATGACGATGTTCTCCATTTTGCCCTATTTTCTGCATCTCCCACTGTTAACCCCCCTGCCCGCATTTCTTCTTCGACCATCTTTAGCCAAGTCTTTCTCGGTCTTCCCCGTCCTCTACTTCCTTCTACATTCATTTCCATTACTCTTCACAACCAGTCACTTTCATCCTTCTTCAACACATGACCAAACCATCTCAACCTGTTTCTCTTCACAGCATCCATCACAGGCTCTATTCCCATCATCTTTCGCAATTCATCATTTGTCTTCCTCTCTCTCAACGATACTCCACACATCCACCGAACCATTCGCATTTCCACCCTTTCCAGCCTTCGTTGCTGCTCTACGTTCATTACCCATGTCTCGCTCCCATAAATCACAACACTTCTCACACATGCAGCATACACCACCTTTCCCTTCAGCTTCAACGACACTCCCCTCCTCGTCAGCACGCCACTCAGTTCCCGAAACCTCTTCCATGCACATCTCACTCGAGCAACCGTTGCCGAGTCTGATCCACCTTCTCCATTCAGCATGTCTCCTAGGTAACAAAATGTTTTCACACCTTCCAGCTTCACGCCATCTCCAAGATCCAACTCAATATTTCCTCCATCTGCAGCTCCCTCTGTGCACACCTTACACTTGAATGTAGCTGCCACACTGGTTAATGACCCTCTCAAACCACTACATTTTTGATGAACCCACTCAGTGCACATTGGACATTGAATGGAATTCACTCCGACACCCTTCCTGCACACAGCATACGGCCACTTCCCAGTTCTTTCCACCTCACCACATGCTTTACCACTTGCCATCACCTTCGTTTTTCCGATATTCACCTTCAGACCTTTTGTCTCCATACATTCCTTCCACTTGTTCATCTTCTCCTTCAGTCCATCCATACTTTCTGCAATCAACACCAGATCATCTGCATACAACAACTCCCACGGTAAACCCTCTTTTACGTTCTGAGCCAGCACCTCCATGACAGCTACAAATAGTAGTGGACTTAGTACCGACCCCTGATGCACTCCCACCTTCACCTCAAACTCACCACTGTTCCCGTCCTTCGTCCTTACAGCTGTGCGCGCTCTTTTGTACATTGCCATCACTACTCTGATCAACCATTCCTCCACTCCTAACTTCCTCAATGCCCATGTCACTACTTCACGTGGAACCCTATCAAATGCTTTCTCCAGATCAACAAACCCAAGAAACAACTTCTTCCTCTTCTCCATATACTTCTCCTGCAACTGCCTCACAATAAAAAGCGTGTCTGTCGTTCCTCTTCCTGGCATAAATCCAAACTGCATTTCGTCAATCTTCACTTTCTTCCTTATCTTCCTCTCCAACACCCTTTCCAATACCTTCATTCCATGCTCCAATAACTTTATCGTTCGATACGAGCCACAGTCCAGAGGGTCACCTTCCCCTTGTATAGAGGGACGAGGGTACTCATTTTCCAATCCACTGGAATGCGGCCTTCTTTCACCACCAGATTGCAGATCTCTGTCATTCTCTTCACACCCCAATTTCCCGCTGCCTTCAACATATCTCCCACAACTCCCGTCGGCCCTCCCGCTTTTCTACTCTTCATTGCTTTTATCGCTTCCTCAACTTCCTTCTCGGTTATCTTCTCTGCCGGTCCTAAAACTGGGTTACTCTCTATGTTGCCATCTCATTCATTCTCTGCATTCAACAGTATTTCCATATATCTCTTCCATCTTCTTTTAATTCCATCTGGGTCCACAACGATTTGTCCCACTTCATCCTTCAAGCAACTCACCCCCATCACATCACACCTCTCTTTCGCTATCTGCTTTGCAATCCTGAATACCGCTCTCTGACCCTCTTCCAAATCCAAGCGTTCTCCGAACATTTTCCTACATGCCTCCTGCGCCTTTGCTACCTCTTTTTTGCAGCCTTCTTGGCTGCCTTATTACTTTCATGCTCTGCCTTTTCTGCCCCCATACCCTTCGCCTTCTGCCACTCCTTGAACTTCTTCCTCTTCTCATCAATCTTCTTTCCAACTTCATCATCCCACCACCATGTTTCTGAGTGCCTCGGTGGTCCTTTTGTCCATCCACATACCTCACCAACGGCTCCCAACAGACTATCTTTCATTGACATCCAACCACTTCCAAGCTCAACCACATCAGCCTCTACCATATTCAGCCTCTCTTTTAATGCCTCCCTCACTGTCACCTCTTTCAACCTCCACACCTTCATTCTCGGTTGGTACTTCACCCGCCGAGCTCTCCTCGCACCTTTCACCCTTATGTCGCAGACAACCAAGTGGTGCTGTGAAACAGCCTCCTCCCCCAGGAGCACCTTTGTGTCCCCGACGTGCCCCCTATCTCACCTATGCACCAGCAGGTAGTCAACGGTTGTCGTCGACCCACCTGACGTATATTGTACAAGCTTATTATCCTCTTTCTGGAACTGAGTATTACAAATCAACAAATCAGCTCCATCAGCAAACTCCAAAATCCTTTCACCTTCTCCATTTCTCACACCATATCCGTAACCCCCATGAACTCCCTCAAAACCGGCCATACTCCTTCCCACATGTCCATTTAGGTCTCCTCCTACCACAACAACTTCCTCATCTTCCACGTTTTCCATCAGCTTCTCTATAGCACACCATAACTTGTCCTTCTCTTCATCGCTCCGACCAACCTGCGGAGCATATCCCGAGATGACGTTCACCAAGAGCTTTCCAATCATCATTTTCACCATCATCAACCTTTCACTCACTCTAGTCACACTCACCACACTGTCTACAAACTCCTCAGAAAACAGGACACCAACACCATTCACGCCTTCTGGGCACCCTTGCCACACAAACTTGTATTTCTGTCCCTGCCTACCCTTCACCATTCTCACACCACTTCCCTTCCATCTCGTCTCCTGCACACAACATATGTCCACTCTTCTTGTGACCAATACTTCCACCACTTCTCCTGATGTCCCTGTCATTGTCCCTACATTCCATGTCCCAAACCTCAGAAACCGATCTCCACGTCGGGCATCAAACGTTTCGTCGTCATAAATGGAATGATTTCCACCCTTGCTTCGATCGGGTTCCCCACCTTGAGTTTTGACGAGAGGGAGTGGGGTCCCCCACGGGGTACTTCGGGCTGTACCCTGCCCATATGTACTGTAGTTGTAATTGTCATGGTTCTCTTTTTGAGGCAATGTTTTTATGGCCGGATGCCCTTCCTGACGCCAACCCTTTTAGTCGCCTCTTACTACACGCAGGGATCCACAACGGATCCTATTCTAAACGCAACGCAACGGTACCTATTCTAAACCGGGGTACACACCGGGTATTGTCAATTTTCCGCGATCAAGATCAATAATCCGCGATCAATTTTCAACTCAATCGGATGAAAATTGAGGATTTTAGAAATTTGAAAAAAGTGGTTGACGTTTTGGCCTATGTTGATCTCAGAAATAGTTCGTGGTTGAATTAAGTTCGCTGATATGAAAATCCCAATCAAATTCCAAGTCAATCGGATGAAAATTGAGGATTTTAGAAATTGGAAATTGTTGTTGACCTTTGGCCTATGTTGACCTTTTGGCCTATGTTGATTTCAAAAATAGTTGGTGGTTGAATTGAGTTAGTCGATATGTAAATCCTATTCAAATTTCAAGTTAATTGGATGAAAATTGAGGATTTTAGAAATTCGAAAAAAAGTGGTTGACCTTTCGCCTATGTTGACCTTTTGACCTAAAAAAATATATATATAGGATTTTGTCGGACCACGAACTCTACCATTTGGTGAAGTTTCGTGAAGATCGGTTTAGAATGGTAATGTGATGGCTCTAAAGATTAGTACAGTATTCCATCAGCTTGACTGACAGGTAAAAATAATGTCACATTGACGTCCCCTTCCCCCACCCCTCCCACTTCCCACATAAAAGCATTTTATCCACTGGCTGACAAAAGGTGCCAATGCAGGGACTCTATCCCAAGGATGACCAATGCGATACTCTAACCACAAACCGCTAGTGAGTGGTGTTCTACTGATCAGTGCTTCTGCGTTATCTAAACTGCACCGGATATCAATCAGGGTCCAGTTTATATCCTCTGGGGAAGGCCATTGTCGTCGAAACAAGGAGGCGGATTGTGGAGCAGGCACACACAATCTTATGGGAAAAGGATTTATTGAATAAAAGGGACATGGGCACAATGAACATCTCTGGACGGATCCAACAGACGAGAGACAGACAATAAAAACCACCTTTAGAGGCCATTTTTCCCCGCAAGCGGGGGTTGGCCTTTTTCGGGAACCGTGGTTGTTGTTGTTTTTTGGTCCCCTTTTTGAAGCAATGTTTTACGGCCGGATGCCCTTCCTGACGCCAACCCTTTTTGCCACCTTTAGCGACAAACAGAGAGACAGACAATCAAGGACGTTAATTAATAAACAAAGACATCCTTATGTTTCTATAAAAATGTATGGGCCTGGGCATGCACATTCACACACAAACCAGGCAAGGGGTTTTAAAAGGGTCAAATTTCTCTGATGGAAGAGCATGGAGAGCAGAGCAGGCGCGCACGGGGAAGGATCATGGTACAGCGGAGCGTCCCAGCCAAAAGAGCTCCACACCACTCTTTTTTTCCAAGGTGAAAAATAGATAAAATGATGCACATTAGGTTCTCAAATAGTCCCCCCTTACCTCATTCCCATTCCCAAATACTCTTGTCCCTCACACGACATTGCACGGCCACTAAAATGGCAGCCTCCATGTTTGGTCCAATCAGGACATGGCCCGCATCTCCAGGCAATTGTTGTGCTTCTACTTGTCAGCGGGTTTAGCCAATAGTACGCCATATTGTAGCAGCAGTCTGAGGGTCCTCCCGGAGGCCTCACCCGAGGTGATGGCATTGATGGCACAGGCGGTGACATCACATCCTCGGGACCTCGCAGACGTTGGCAGGAGATGGGAGAAGGGAGCGAACTTTATCGTGCCGCATGATGGGATGACGTCATATTAATGACCCTCTCGGAAATCCCTTCCCTATACCTTGCCTGGCCCTTGCTGGTTCAATAGGAAGGACAGATCAATAGGAACACAAAAAAACAGGACGACTTAACCTGAACACGATGTCCTTGCTAAAGGTAAAAAAGATCTATCCTATGTAAGCACATGGTCCATGCTAAGGCCTTACACTTTGATAACTACCCTGTACCCCACACACATAACAACACATCATTGACATATGAGGCGGCCATTGGTGTGAAATCAGATTTTTCTTCTTCATTACTCCCTAATGGGATTTTTCTATCTACCTAGGAAAGAACAGTATCAATGAATCCATTGTGCTAATCATAGTTTCACATTTCTTGCTTCTTGTATAGCCCATGCTGCAAGGTCCGTCAGGACAGCTTTATCAGTGTTTGGCCGGAGAGTCAGGAGGCGATATCTATCATTTGGCCAGGCTACAGGCCAAAAACGTTGATCATTTTCAAAGGATCACAAAGGCAACATCACAAGTCCTTATGATAATTTGAAACTTGGACGTTCACAAGTCGGCGCTCGCACCTGGAACGTTGATGCGAGCAGACATGATGGCAAACGTATCTTCCACTTCAAAGGTCAGCATGACGTATGATGCAACAACCTCTATGCAGATCACCAGAGTGATAGTTTGAATACTTGGGTGCAACTCAATAAGAAACTTGCATCACCACTGGCAGGATTGTTCACGATGGTGCTACGGGCTCATATTCGCCAACAAACAGTGCCCTCTGCTGACACGCTCATAGAGGTGCGGCTGCGATGCTCTGTGCTGCTCCTTTGGGTAGCACGGTACTACCCTGTGGAGACCTCGAAGAAGAAGAGCACTCAACTTCAGCACAAAAACTGACAAACCCGTTTTGTGTATTGCTTTTTCTCCAGATGAAGCACCCAATGCAAATAGTCCAAGATAAATAAATAAATACGTCATAGGTGGCGTTGCGGGATGGGCTAGAGGTATGCGCACTCACCTCAAAGCTGTCGAGCATGGGTTCGGATCTTGGCCCAGTTTTCAACTGTCATCCCAGTGTTTCACAGGCAGGGTCATTCATCATTGTGTGCACCAACCGTCGGATGGACATCAAACTGGACGTCTGCCGGTATTAGTTAGTGGATGTTAAATATCCCAAGGTGTTATTTGCGAAGATTAGATGAGCTATTGCCGGCACCATGGCTAAATTACAAACTCCTGCCCTAACCTGAGTCAAATGTGAGGCCTTGCCAGCCGGTTCGTGAAAGACCTGGACCAAAACTTCACCCGGCCAACCCCACAATATCGTGGGAATAACTGGGGTCGTTAAAGAAGAAGTATTTGGAGGTACTTTGTCGAACAATACATCATCCCATTTTTGTAAGGAGCTCTCAACTCATACAGCACGTAGGATTGGCCCAAATGTTTCACGAACCGGTTGACTAGACCAAATGTTCCAGCTGGTTTGGAGCAGGAATTTGAAACTTGGCGAGAATACTGGCGATGACTAGTGGAATCTGTCAAAAGACAGAGTGGGAAGATTAACATCCACCTGGAATCAATGCTAGCAGATGGAATACCAGCTCTCCCATCTGACTGAAGCGAGACCAATTCATGCAACACCTTGCCTACAAAATACCAATTGAACAGTTTATAGTTGGTTTGAAGATCCAAGATACGGACGATTTGAAGATCCAACACGGACGAGACAGCCCAAAGACAGCCATGATTCACCGCTGTGTCATCCTATGGACGTTGTTAGACTCACAAGTTATTCACATCAATAACCACACAGCAAAGTACACAGACACCTTTCAAACGACAACATGGAAAACCTAAAACTTCCATACTTCATAATAGCATTGCGTAAGATGCAGCAAAAACAAGACCAAAAGTCTAACAGCGGCATAGCCGGGCTTGTAAAATATTACAAGCGTTACGCCTATGTCCCCCGTCGGGGAAGTGATGTGAGTTGACAAAGTGGAAGACGCAGAAAACATGCTATGATATGATATTTCGCTCACAAGGTTCAGACATACATGGAGGTGGCCATCTTGGATTTTGACGTGGCGACCCAATTTTCAATAGGTTTCTTCCTTATGCCTAGATACACCCACACACCAGATTAGAAGTTGGTACTTCGCTTATTTTTCAAGATATTTCGATCACAAGGTTCAGACATATATATGGTGGCGGCCATCTTGGATTTTGACGTGGCGACCCAATTTTCAATAGGGTTCTTCCTTATGCCGAGATACACCCACACACCAGATTAGAAGTTGGTACTTCGCTTATTTTTCAAGATATTTCGCTCACAAGGTTCAGACATATATATGGTGGCGGCTATCTTGGATTTTGACGTGGCGACCCAATTTTCAATAGGTTTCTTCCTTATGCCTAGATACACCCACATACCAGATTAGAAGTTGGTACTTCTCTTATTTTTCAAGATATTTCGATCACAAGGTTCAGACATATATATGGTGGCGGCCATCTTGGATTTTGACGTGGCGACCCAATTTTCAATAGGTTTCTTCCTTATGCCTAGATACACCCACACACCAGATTAGAAGTTGGTACTTCGCTTATTTTTCAAGATATTTAGCTCACAAGGTTCAGACATATATATGGTGGCGGCCATCTTGGATTTTGACGTGGCGACCCAATTTTCAATAGGGTTCTTCCTTATGCCGAGATACACCCACACACCAGATTAGAAGTTGGTACTTCGCTTATTTTTCAAGATATTTCGATCACAAGGTTCAGACATATATATGGTGGCGGCCATCTTGGATTTTGACGTGGCGACCCAATTTTCAATAGGGTTCTTCCTTATGCCGAGATACACCCACACACCAGATTAGAAGTTGGTAGTTCGTTTATTTTTCAAGATATTTCGCTCACAAGGTTCAGACATATATATGGTGGCGGCTATCTTGGATTTTGACGTGGCGACCCAATTTTCAATAGGTTTCTTCCTTATGCCTAGATACACCCACATACCAGATTAGAAGTTGGTACTTCTCTTATTTTTCAAGATATTTCGATCACAAGGTTCAGACATATATATGGTGGCGGCCATCTTGGATTTTGACGTGGCGACCCAATTTTCATTAGGGTTCTTCCTTATGCCTAGATACACCCACACACCAGATTAGAAGTTGGTACTTCGCTTATTTTTCAAGATATTTAGCTCACAAGGTTCAGACATATATATGGTGGCGGCCATCTTGGATTTTGACGTGGCGAGCCAATTTTCAATAGCGTTCTTCCTTATGCCTAGATACACCGACACACCAGATTAGAAGTTGGTACTTCGCTTATTTTTCAAGATATTTAGCTCACAAGGTTCAGACATATATATGGTGGCGGCCATCTTGGATTTTGACGTGGCGAGCCAATTTTCAATAGCGTTCTTCCTTATGCCTAGATACACCCACACACCAGATTAGAAGTTGGTACTTCGTTTATTTTTCAAGATATTTAGCTCACAAGGTTCAGACATATATATGGTGGCGGCCATCTTGGATTTTGACATGGCGACCCAATTTTCAATAGCGTTCTTCCTTGTGCCGAGATACACCCACACACCAGATTAGAAGTTGGTACTTCGCTTATTTTTCAAGATATTCCGCTCACAAGGTTCAGACATACATGGCGGCGGCCATCTTGGATTTTGACGTGGCGACCCAATTTTCAATAGGGTTCTTTCTTGTGCCTAGATACACCCACACACCAGATTAGAAGTGGATACTTCGCTTATTTTTCAAGATATTCTACTCACAAGGTTCATACATACATGGCATTAGACATACATGGCGGCGGCCATCTTGGATTTTGATGTGGGTTGCACCCTCACACCAAATTCGAATGCGGTCCTTCGCTTACGCACGCACGCATGCATGCATGCACGCACGGACGGATGGACGGACGGATACACGGACGGAGGGGAAAACCATAGTCCCCCTTTCGCGGTGCGACGGGGGACAATAAACCACAAACACATATGATTAGCTTTTTAAACAGTCGCTGATGCTGTTTATAAGATTAAACAAAGAAATTTGGAGGAATCTCAACATCCATGAGGTAAGTTTTACTTACAGAACCGAGCGAAGATCTACTGTAATCTATATACCCCACAAGGGCTGGAGGTGTGCTCATTTACCAAGCAGCTAGCTAGCGCTTGCCAAGCCAGCCATTCCTTAAGGGTTTTGAATGGAATGCTTGCTCGAATGCTTAAACCACTTGGCATTCTCTCCACAAGAAACTTGGTAAATGAACACTCACCCAATGTTCTTGAGACCCGACCATAGATCGACTGTAATCTATATACCGCAAAGAGGAATGACCTTTCCTGCCGAACTGAAAGTGAGCGGGTGTTTACGCCGTGATGACATCATATAGGTAATGACGTAGCATGACGGCTGGACACATAACCTCCGCTACTTTAATATATACAAGATATTTATTTAACCTGCAGTAACGTTGCAGTCACTACAAAGGGATTAGTGTTACAATTAGATTTACTATAATAATGTTACATTATTATTACAAAAATTATATTATTTTTTAAAAACCGAGATGAATTCCTTACTTCCGCTTTTACACCGCTTCAATCCATCAATGTTACATTCACGACATTGGGATTAAAGTGTTATGGTAATATTTACTATAATATTATTATTATTACGAAAACGATACCACTGAAATGATACCACTGTATTAAGAAACCTGGGCTTAATTTGTCCGAAGTGGAAAGTGAGTCATAAACGCCTATGTCCTTATACGTACCGTATTGTTGGAAGAGACGTAACGCCGATGCTTTTGATATTTGAGGGGTCATTTTAACAATCGGTTTGTTTGTTTCACACTGAATGAAAACCGTAAAGGTAGAGCATGGCGATTGTGATATATGACAGGTTCGCCAATATGTTTCGGCTTGAACGGCATATAAATCAAAATGGCGGTGCGTGGAGAGTCAGCCGCAGCAAGGCCGTAATGACATCAGACGTAATCACATCACCCTGTCATGTGACCAGATTCTCAGCTCTGATTAGTATACGTTTGAGGGGACATACATACATACACAAGTTAATAATAAAAAATTAGGCGAAATTAAAAAGGCAATGTAGGGATGACAAACTACAGTCTAAAAAGGTCCTAAACAAGATAGGGATGATGTTGGTTTAGACTTGGAGAGTAGCTAACAGTATTGCCATCACATAACAATCCCTACATCACTGCCTCCAGACTATTGTCTCGGGTTAGGCCGAGCTAAAAGTATTAGAAGCTCCTATGTATCATTTCTGCACAAGTATAAGAAGCTCCTACATAATTTCAGGGACATCATGCAGCTTCAGTTGTCTTTCCTACTATTCTTTTTTACCAACTTAGAGTAACCAATCACAACAAACACAAACAACATGCATTTTAAAGGCCATTTTCCCTGCTAGAGCGGGGGTAGCCTTGCGGTCCCCATGACAATCTTCTCCATTTTGCCCTATTTTCTGAATCTCCCCTTGTTAATCCCCTTGCCCGCATTTCTTCTTCCACCATCTTTAGCCAAGTCTTTCTCGGTCTTCCCCGTTCTCTAGTTCCTTCTACATTCATTTCCATCACTCTTCTCAACCAGTCACTTTCATCCTTCCTCAACACATGACCAAACCATCTCAACCTGTTCCTCTTCACAGCATCAATCACAGGCTCTATTCCCATCATCTTCAACAATTCATTATTTGTCTTCCTCTCTCTCAACGATACTCCGCACATCCACCGAACCATTCGCATTTCCACCCTTTCCAGCCTTCGTTGCTGCTCTACGTTCATTACCCATGTCTCGCTCCCATAAATCACAACACTTCTCACACATGCAGCATACACCTTTCCCTTCAGCTTCAACGACACTCCCCTCATCATCAGCACAGAATAACCAATCACAAATGCAGATAATTATAGAATCCTGTTATAAGAGATATTCATGCAGTTTGTAAGAAGTTGATGATCATGTACTGAGATTATAACATTGTACTCGGGCTGCTAATTTGTGGAGTCTCAGTATGTGGCTATACCACAAGAGTAATCAAGCACTGTTGTAACCAGTGGAGTGTTTGTAGAAGCTTGAAGCAATATAATTGATGAAGTGTAAATGAGGCAGTGATGTCGGGTTTGTTATGCGATGGCAATACTGTTAGCTACTCTCTAAACCAACATCATCCCTATCTTGTTTAGGACCGTTTAGACTGTAGTTTGTCATCCCTACATTGCCCTTTTAATTTAGCATAAATTTTTTTATTAACTTGTTTCTGTAATTTTTTACAATGTGGAATAACACAATGGTACGGTACTCAGTGGATACCCAGTCTTGGAGCAAAAGTGCGGGAGATATCTTAGTCAGCAATGTCAAATACTGCACATGTGTTTCTATATGGTCTTACGTAACCCTGACTATCTTTCAACTCTGTCTTATTGCTCGTTTCTCAAAGAGTAATGTCTTCATCCAGCCTCAGGCAACACAATGACCTGCACTGAGAAATACCCAAAATAACTGATGTGGTTTCCCTTTAACCAATAGGGCGGGGACAGAGGGAAGGGGCGGAGCCTACATCAACAAGCGTTACGCCTCGGTCCCCCATCGGTGAAGTGATGTGAGTTGACAAAGTGGAAGACGCAAGGCGGCCATCGTGGATTTTGATGTGGCGACCCAATTTTCAATAGCGTTCTCCCTTATGGGTAGATACACCCACACACCAGATTAGAAGTTAGTAGTTCGTTTATTTTTCAAGATATTCTGCTCACAAGGTTCAGACATACATGGTGGTGGCCATCTTGGATTTTGACGTGGCGACCCAACTTTCAATAGCGTTCTTCCTTATGCGTAGATACACCCACACACCAGATTAAAAGTTAGTAGTTCGTTTATTTTTCAAGATATTTCGCTCACAAGGTTCAGACATATATATGGTGGCGGCCATCTTGGATTTTGACCTGGCGACCCAATTTTCAATATCCTTCTTCCTTATGCCTAGATACACCCACACACCAGATTAGACGTTAGTACTTCGCTTATTTTTCAAGATATTCCGCTCACAAGATTCAGACATACATGGCGGCGGCCATCTTGGATTTTGACATGGCGACCCAATTTTCAACAGTGTTCTTCCTTATGCCTAGATACACCCACATACCAGATTAGAAGTTGGTACTTCGCTTATTTTTCAAGATATTCCGCTCACAAGGTTCAGACATACATGGCATCAGACATACATGGCGGTGGCCATCTTGGATTTAGACGTGGGTTGCACCCACACACCAAATTAGAATTCGGTCCTTCGCTTACGCACGCACGCCCGCACGGATGGATGGACACACGGACAGAGGGGAAAACCATAGTCCCCCTTTTGCTCCGCGGTGCGACGGGGACAATTAATTGACCATAGGCGCCCGCGGAACTACGTAACTTCCGGTTAGTGCACCCTTCACGACAACAGTCACGTGATTGGATACGTTGAAAACAAACCACAAAAGGGCACGTGTTACAGCCGGAAATTATGGAAACGGTGTAGGTTATTTGACATAACTCGCTTAATTCTTGTCTGATCTTTAAAATTTTAACTTTCCGACAAGCTAGAAGTAATTCTCTTTCTAACAATATAAAGTTTTATGAAAAATAATACGAAATGTTTGTATAGCCGCCGCGGAACTATGTAACTTCCGGTTAGTGCACCCTTCGCGACAACAGTCACGTGATTGGATATGTTGAAAACAAACCACAAAAGGGCACGTGTTACAGCTTACTTCAGGTAGTCTCGCCCTCACCTATTGACCACTCCTGGCGATGCAGTATGCCAAAACAAAGATGAAAGGAACACTAAATGTCAGTTCAAATACCTATTAAACTAGGGGGCCCGTTGGTCCATTGGACCAAATTTTAATTGGGGACTTTTGGATCTTCAGGGACTTTTGAATTATCAGGGTCATCTGGGTCTTTTTGGTCCTCGGGGACTTTTGGGTCATCTGGATTTTTGGGGTACTCAGGGACTTTTGGTTCATCGGGAGTTTTTGGTCATCAGAGACTTTTTGAGTCTTTGGGGACTTTTGGGTCCTCGTGGACTTTTGGGTGATCTGGGTCTTTTGGGTAATCAAGGACTTTTGGGTCATGGGTCCTCAAGGGTCTTTTAGGTCCTCGGGGACTTTTGAGTCATCAAGGACTTTTTGGTCCTTGGGGACTTTTGGGTGATTTGGGTCATCAGGGACTTTTGGGTGATTTGGGTCCTCGGGGACTTTTGGGTCCTCAGGGGTCTTTTGGGTCAAGTGTTAAAGGGTCTGCCAAGGTCTAAGCCTTAGACCTGTGTGTGTGTGTCATACCTTTTCACATCTATTAATTAATTACGTACTATTCAAATGTGCCTTTTAACCCTTTAGACTGCTGAGATCCCTTAGACTCTAAGGGGTCTCAGCAGTCTAAAGGGTTAAATTATATAGATAGGAATGTAGTTTTACCTACTTTTCGTGGAATCCTTTCAAGCTACGAGAATTATAACACCAAAGGATGTTGCAGGAAGTAAAACTCTGTCGAATGGTAGCAGAATCATTGCCATTGATAGAGGCAGCTCGGAAATATGCCGTCTGAAGAAGATGATTATCTATATAATAATAGCGTAAGGACTCGACTTTGTTATCCCTTTTACGCCGCACCCAGTGACCCGATGCCCACGGCACTAATGGATTTACGATCTATGAACCGTGCTCTTTGTTTATCACATACAGCCATACTCTAGAAATCTAAATTAGCCGACGTTGTGGCCCAAAAGCATCCGATTAACTGCCGATACGACGCCATCTTACGACGCCATCGTATCGGCGTCTGCTGGGTGAAGGCGAAGCAAGCCGTCCGCTGATTGGACAGGCGAAGGCGAAAGCAAGCCGTCCACTGAGTGGACAATCCAGAGCATGCATTTGTGCCGGTGTCGGCGATCGTTGTTCATATACGCACTCTTCATTCTCATCTTTCTTCCTAACTCTTACTCGGACAAGCAAATCCCCTATGCCATCCATAATGGTACACTCTATCCATACACCACATCCTCCCTTCCGTGGATGTTCCACGGGTTTCGGCTAGTCTATATAATAATAGCGTAAGGACTCGACTTTGTTATCCCTTTTACGCCGCACCCAGTGACCCGATGCCCACGGCACTAATGGATTTACGATCTACGAACCGCACTCTTTGTTTATCACGTACAGCCATACTCGAAAAATCTGAATTAGCCAATGTTGGGGCCCAAAAGCATCCGATTAACTGCCGATACGACGCCATCTTACGACGCCATCGTATTGGCGTCTGCTGGGCAAAGGCGAAGCAAGCCGTCCGCTGATTGGACAGGCGAAGGCGAAAGCAAGCCGTCCACTAAGTGGACAATCCAGAGCATGCATTTGTGCCGGTGTCGGCGATCGTTGTTCATATACGCACTCTTCATTCTCATCTTTCTTCCTAACTCATACTCGGACAAGCAAATCCCCTATGCCATCCATAATGGTACTCTCTATCCATACACCACATCCTCCCTTCCGTGGATGTTCCACGGGTTTCGGCTAGTTATTATTATTATTATTATTATTATTATTATCATTATCATTATTATGAACAAGAAGATGAATTCCCGGGTTTGACCGATCCAGTTTTTTTGCTTTATTTTGCTTTTGCCTTGGTCTGGAGAACTGAAAAATGATCCCTACCTCGACAATCAGCTGAACAGACCAGGTAGGCTCTCATATGTAGCCGAAGTGAGTTTGTAAAGAAGATAATCCAACTTTAGTTTTGTATGTAGCAGATGGGAGCGACATTTTTTTCCACACCACCCCTACATAGAGAGTACGAATGTACTCTCTGATACAGACGGACAAACACTGTTCTAGACGGCTCTGCCCGATGGGCTACGTCGAAAAAAAGGCTGCCACTACCTTTTACCTTTACTTTCTGTTACAGAGGCCTACCTTCTCTTTTGCCTTAAATGCCACACTGAGGTTGCGCAGCACAAGCGGTCCATCCGGCGTGTAACGGAAGTTCACCCGGTCGAGCACAACTGTTCCGTTAGATGGCCAGTCTTTTGGTGGAGCCTGACCCTCCCAAGGAGCTTCAGGCTTCAGGTCACTGTACTCCATCACTCGCTCCACCGACGTCATCTGCACAACCAGACATTGATGTCGTGTAAAACCGTACGTGCCTGTGCATGCACACATAAAAAAACAAAAACAAAATGAAACCTCAGTGGATCATCAGCGTAGCGTGATTCTGTCATGTGGGTTTCCTTCCATTTCAGGCACGACATCTTCAACAGAAATACGCTGTCATGGTGGCTAAATGATACAGGCAAGGTAATTTGAAAGTTAAGCAAGTCTACTCTATCTAGACTTATCTTTTGAAGGTTGGTTTTGTTGCGACCTATCCGTTCCGTTGTTTGTTTCGTCAGCCTGCTTTCCTTTGTTATTTTGCTCTTCCATGAACTTTGCAAGTTGCCGGAAAAAAAAAAGTGACTTGTTCTGCAACACTGATGTTTGGCAGAATGAAGAAGGAAAGCAAGCCAAACCAATTCACAAAATATAATAGGCCTCATGCCACGGATGTGTCATGGGATGTGCTCAAACAGGACACGATTTGACAAAAAGGCATCTGTCTATATCTCACCCCACCACTTTCAAGTGACATTGCGATTTTTGATTTCATGAATTGCACCTTTCACTTGCTCTTTTATCAATGAATCATAACAGTTAAAATAAAAATCGCTAAAATAATCCCTTAGTGACTTGGTGGGTATGCATCATCGTACCAGGTTCTCCACTTCGGCGCTCTGTCTGACGCCCCACTGGAACATGCCGGTGAGGCTTGTGGCATAAGACACGGCAAGTCCAACATCGCCTGCGTTGAGCACTACAGTGACAGGGAGAGAAAGGAGTCTGTCGTGGAGCTGGGGAGATGATAATAAAGGTAACGAGGATGAAATAACTATATAATTCGTGTTATATCAGTTTGCTGAGCAATTTGAAGAACAGCAAAAGTGAAAAACAAGAAACAAGCTGTGAAGTCAATGTTAATTTTTTAAATGATCATCGTGGCTATTTTTAAAAATAATTACTGGAAAAATCTGAACTGCGGAAAAAAATCCATCCAAAATGATTGTGAAGCAAGTGATTTGAAGGTGTGGAAAGGCAACATGCTCAAGATAAGCGCTCACCGCTAGCAAGGAAGATGGAGCAGAACGAAACTGCGGTGACAAATATGGCACAAAGTACATCTAAGCGCACGGCGAGCCAGCGTGATGTGGTCAGGAACAAGAACCAGGACGCTGAAGGAATAAGGAGTGGGATAAAGGGGATAGATGACACAAGGCAACAAAGAAAAATCTGCTGGATGACGTTTTCAATCGTAATGACGCATTCCTCCCGCATAATCTGACTGGGTAAGACTACTTGCGTGAAGCATTAGCGTCCAATCAAAAAGAAGGGTATTCGACTGTCCTGACTCCTTAATGGAAACATACTCAGCAGAGAAAAATGAGCATTCTCCATTGTGCCGTGTCCTTCCTTGGTAAATCTGAACCTCTCAGTCAACAAGGTCTTTGTCCATAGCTTAATGAAGTACTGCTCTCCACTATAGACAGGGCCCCCGCTTCACACCAGTCTCGTCTGGATTTTGTGTAATCTAAAGCTCTCAATATTAGTGGCATCTCCTGTGATAAGACCAAAGCACAAGGCCTGTTTCTCTTACATCTCAGACATCTGGTTGGTGGCCTTTCCTCTGTTATCGCTTCCTCTGGCCCTACCCAGTTCCTGCAGGACATGTGTATTATGAAGGAAAAAGCAGGGTTTAGCAATTGGTTCACTTTTTTTCTGTCTGTCTGTCTACCAACGTCAATTTATGATCGAGGAACAAAATTTCATTTAAAATGAATGTTATATTTTGAACACTAATGGGAAAACAAACTTGTACTTTAACAGTACTTTGGCTCTGAATTTGACCCAACCGCAGATGCGCAGCGAGGAGCGAGATACCTTTTTTTACTCTGTCTGCCTGTCTGGCGGTCAAAAAAAATGTGTGACAATCATTTCCAAACAGGAAGCATACTGTTTTTAAGGTCGTCATAAAGGACACAAACAACATGCATGAAGAATGAATGTAATGTGTTAAATGGTGTGGTGTAAAAGACGTTGCATCAATGGCGGTAAACCTCCAAAATATTTTTTTCGATAACCTTTAAAATCTTTAATTTGTTTAAATTTAATTATACACTTCAACACTGTAGAACACGAATCGCCTTTTTGTCAATTTCAAAACCCTTCCGTTTAACAGTACTTGGACAAGATATTATGACATTTTACATCATCTCGGCCAATCAAATTTGCTGCTTGCAGACCCCGCCCACATCCTTTTTTCTGAAGTGCTCTATGTACTTTCTAGTTTTTACAGAATTCCACTGCTGGTTAGAGTCCCAAAATCCAGGTTTAACACCCTTCCCCATTCTGTTATACCTTCCTTCTGTTTCTTAAACTTCCATATTTTACCTACTCTTCCCTCCAGGGATTTATGCTGGAGGTGCACCACCTCATGTTATCCACACCTCCCAAACTACCACTCCATTCCTACCTGCGCTCATTTCTTCACCAATCATACAAACGCACTTGCAGGTTTCTTCCGCTCCTCTCGCTCCTATTTTGCAGTTTGTTATTTATTTTGCATGCCCATGAACCCATGGCCCCACTGTTAGTACTGTACAGCTCACTCTTCATTGGGACTTGATTCTGTATACAAACATAGCACAAGGCCTACAACAGAGAACTTTGGAGCTTCTCCATTTTATAACACCTCCCCTCACGTCTTGCTTCAAGTCACACATTCCTCCATCAACCCCTTTGTGAAACTCCAAAAATCCAGGCTTATTGCTCATGTTTCATGCTCATGTTTTATTGCCCTTTGTTTCTCTGTTCTCCTGCTTGGGGGACTTCCTTCCTCATTCTCTCCAAGGCTTCAAAAGTTAGTAGTGCACCACCATTTTAGGTCAACCTTCATCCCTATGCGTGCAATCTTCTAGTGTTTCCTCATTAACCCTACCTCTCCCCATCTATTTGCAGGTTACTATATTTCCTTCTTTCTTCTCTCTCCTCCAGTTCATTCATTCTTTTGTTACATTGGTGCGCTGTCCCACTGCAATTGTGTTGCCGTCGATCCTCTGTCACCTCACTCGTCCATGAACCTACGCTTTGTGTCAAAAAAGAATGCTCACCTGTCTGACCTTGAAATAGTAATAGCACTATTTGTGAATTACAAAGGAATAAAGTATGTTAAAAACATCAAGTGAGCATTGTGATATACATTACTAAATTCAGGCCCACAATAAAGGAAGGGAAGATATGCTTCAAACATAATTAATAGCGAACATCTCACTACAGACCCACGGCCCTACACGCTCTGCATATCCGTACATCATGGACTCCGTTGAAATCCCAATATCAGACTGACACACAGGAGACAAGTTAGCGAGTGTTAAAGCAAAGGTTTCACGAGGGTATCCGAGACAAACCAGTGTGAAGATCCTGCATGCAGTCAAAGGCATTTTGGAAACGCTGCTGGCCTTTGTACACACGGATGGTTTCCAGTCCAATTAGGCTTGAAGAGAGGTGTGAAAAGACTGGACTACGAGCTGGGGGCATGAATATGAACAAGAAAGACAGAATAAACTGAGAGTTAATCGTTTCATTAAGCTAAAGCTAGTCTTAGTAACATGACCACGACAAGAAGAATCAAATTTGGAAGAAGCTTGATGTCATGAGTGTTGGAGATATGAGAAGTAACAAGCGTAAAGAGGGGAAAAAAATGGAGGAGAGTAAAGGAAGCGGAGGAAAGAAATTTTATTGGACTTTGGGTGTGGAAATGGAACATGCGTTATGGGAGGGGGAATAGGGGAAGAAGATATCAAAAGTTCTTCCATTTTATCTATGTAATTTGCAGATGCCCCCTTTTCATTGTGGAGAAACAAGCAGGTGGTTATGCATACTTGTTGACTCAAGGCGCTTGATGTCACGTGAAGTTGCTAGGTAGTAGTGGCGAAGAAAAAAGAAGGCGCCGCAAAGGGGTACCACCAGAATAAGCAGCCATGGGATGACACTCACAGCAACAATGATCGCACCGATGATCATGAGAAATAGCTGGTAAAATAGGTAAGAAGTTCCATTAATTCAATGTGTTATTAATTCAAATATCTAGGCCGCTGCTGATAAACCGGACATCATCTGTTGAACAGAATCCCTCCTCCCACAGGACATCCCTGACTCCTCCGATTTGACAGGACTGAACCCCACCCTGACGGCAGGGTTAATAAGTAGGGTAAAACTGTGAGCTTAAGATTGTTTATGTGTCTTCACACGGGAGGTGGGGGGGGGGGGGTGGAGCTTGTGCTAGCTATCTAGATAGGGGTTAAGATTAGTTTCCCCGGTATGCGATTGCCTCATGTGGTTTTTCCCTACGTTTTAATAACAAGGCCAGCCATAAAAACCCTCGTTGCGCCAACAACAACAACAACAGTAACCAACATGCATGCTGACAGAACCCGAGCAGAGCGATCGACAAGTAAGCCCGCCACATGAACAAGATAGGAAAAAAGGCCCCGCCCAATAGAGGCGGAGAATCTGTGGGCAGTCAAGAGGGCCATGAGGCCCCGCCCCCGAAGTGCATGATTGGACGGCATGATGTCAGAGCGAGAAGGTTCGAAAAGAGGAAGAGGATTGCTCCCACTGTCTTTCTCTCTCGTGCTTGCTTCGTATCGGGCGGTCGCTCTTTGTCCTTTGTCTTTGGCTCTCGGCTGAGGCTGGCTCGTGTGTAGCTTTTGAGGAGAGCCTTCGGAGCTGTTGTGGGACTTTTGAATAGTCGGAGGAGGAGGTGCTGTTGACGGTGGTGCTCCGAGGCAAACGGCCGAATTATTGGCGGTTATCTTTATGGTGCATGTGGGACAGAAGGTGGCGAGGTGCTTACCTGAATGAAGCACACATGTTGATTCCCGAAACCCACGAACAAAGAAACATGACACAACAAATAAAAGTACCACGATAATGATTTAATAAAAGTAAACGTAATGCAATAAAAATGAAAGGTGAGGTAAAGCTGATATATTCAACTTGAGGATCCTCCACTCAGACACAAAGACGAACAAGGGTAAACATAAATTAAAAATAAATGTTCCCTTTTTAAACGGCTGGCACACAGCTCTGGTCCAAAATGCATTGAGGGGCTTGATGGCCGCCACAGCCCGCGCAGCTACCCGCGTGGGAAGCGCTCCCACAATGGCGCCGAAAACGCCCAGGTGTGAGCAAGCAGTCAAACGGCCCTTCCTCGCTTCCACCACCAAGCGCAATGCGGCTTCAGCTCCCCCGAAAAGCACCACAGTCCAACAACACCCCCTCCTCCAACGTTGCAAAAGTTCACACAACAGCTCCGAAAAGTTCTCCTCATGAGTGCACCTGAGCCAGAAGCAGCTAAGCCAGAGACAAAAGCGACCGAGAGAGAACAAAGACCCAGATAGACCAAAAGACTGAGAGAGACTCTTCTTCTTCCTGCTCAAATATTCTCTATCTCTGACGTCACCCTGACCAATGGCCGAGCTCCATCAAATCACCCCGTGTCTCCATGACCAATGACGAAGCTTGGGGCGTGACCTGTCAGTTACAATTCTTTGGAGGCGGAGTTTCGTTGCCGATCGAGAATGTTCAGACTTCTGTCTGCATTTATGCCGGATATGGTTGGTTAATGGACGGTTGTTGTTATTGTTTTTGTTGTAACGAGGGTTTTTATGGCCAGCATTGTTCTAATTGTAAATACATAAGGAAAAAACACCAAGGGCAATCACATACTGGGGGAGAACTAATCTTAACCCCTATCTAAAGACTTGACATTTAATATGGAATATTTTTTTTGTGGGGGTGAACTTACTTTTCAAGATGACTTGGAACCAAAAGTTAATTGGAATTATGTTTAAATTATTCTAGATTTTGTTAATGTGACCTTTAAAAGAAACAAAAACCACATTTGACATTTCAAAGCAAATAAATTGATCCTTGAAAGTGATGTAAACTGATATCGAACTCAATTCACGGACAGTACTGTGTTAAACTTCTGTACGTTTTCCAGAAGTATCTCTTTATTTTGCACATTAGCCAAAAAATTTTTGAACAAAAACATAAGTTAAATTACGACTGGGATTACGGACAGTAAAATTACAGTTCAGTACTTCGTGTAACCCCCACGAGCATTCAGGAGAGCACGTACACGTTGAGGCATGCTGTTCACGAGATTTGCCAAGGATTGGACAGGAATCGCTTGCCATGCAGTGACAATAGCCTGCTGCAATGCACGCACAGAGGTAGGCTGCTGGTCCAAGTTGTCGATGTGACGTGTTAATTCTGCCCACAAGTTCTCTATCAGATTCATATCCGGGGACATGGCAGGCCACTCCATATGCTCTACACCACAGTCAGCAAGAAAGTGTTGGATCATGCGAGCACAATGAGGCATTGTCATCTTGGAAGACAAAGTTTCCTCGAAAGGCTGCACGAGCAAATGGAAGCAATGTTTCTTCCAGAATGGCCCTGTACTTCAGGTTTCCATTCAGAACAACCAGGTCAGTTTTGCCCCCTGCATGAAAAGCAGACCAAACGGTCAGCCCACCACCTCCAGCTTGGACTCTTGGCACGATACAATCTTCGTTGTAGGCTTCATGCACTTGTCTGCGCACTCGGATGCGGCCATCTTGACGATAGACCAGAAATCTAGACTCGTCACTGAAGATCACGTGATTCCAGTGTCCTGGCTGCCATTGACGGTGCTCTCTGGCCCACTGCAATCGGCGCTGGCGGTGTTGTCTGGTGAGGCGTGGCTTTCTCAGGGGACGCCTGGCATGATAGCCTGCTTGAACCAGTCGTTGGTTGACTAGCCTTCTGGATACAGGCACATTTGCCAGTTGCTGCCACTCAGCCCTAAGCTAATTAGCTGACTTGGTACGGCCATTGCGGACTAACCGGCGCAGCTGGCGATCATCCCTCCTTGTGGTTCTGCGGGGACGTCCTGGCCTCGGTATTGGAGAAGGGACACCCATCTGAGCATTTCGTTTCAGGATCTTTGACACCTGACCTTGAGTGATGCCATACTGCTGAGCAATAGCGCGCTGTTTCATGGCGGAATTTCTTAAAGCCACCACTCCATGACAAACAGCATTGTCGAGTTGACGGACCATCTCCAGAGGAAGCGGCAATAACTTTTGTAGACGTGCAGCAGTTGTTTTCCACTAATACAGAACGCAACAACCCTTATATACCTGATTGTGAAGCAATCGTCAAATGTACCTGTCCGTACATTTTGTCATGCCACCTGTGATATAATCCTGTTATTGACTTCTTGCTGCGACAGACAATCAGTGACATGGTTCTTTTAACAAAGAAATCACCGAGGCGTAAAAGAAACTCACCAGATTGATATACTGAGTTCAGAAAGTAAACCCAAGTCAAGAAAAAAAAAATCCATATTAAATGCCAAGTCTGTATTTACCATAGCTTCACCCCTCTTGTGAAGACACGTAAACAACTTAAGCTCCGGGTCTCCATACTTAATTCATCGAGACGTCTCCTACGCGTCCACGGTCCATGCTATCCCTATACAATCCTGCCTCCACTATGGTAAATCCATCATCTACCTCCACAATTGTAACAATACATACATACATACATTCATAGTACATACATACAATACAGAGAATTACCTCATTACCTCCACCAACGAAGGTGGACAGAGGTTATGTTTTCAACCATCTGTCTGGTTGTCTGTGAGCAAGATATCTGGTCGGTGAAATTTGGTGAACAGTTTGGGTGTGTGACAAGGACAAATTGATTAGACTTTGGTGAAGATCCAGATCCAAATACCATTGAGTGATGGGGTGAAAAACGATATATAACATGATATCTCAAAAAGTAATGGACAGGTTAAAACGAAACTTGGTGGACATGTTGTGTGCATGTAACAATGGACAAATTGATTAGATTTTGATGATGATCCGAATCCAGATCCGAATACGAATACGAGAATTTTTAAAATTTTTGAAGTGATCCTTCATCATTGAGAGACGGGACCCAAAAATGATATATAGCATGATATTTCAAAAATTTGTGGACGAGTTATGACAAAACTTGGTGGATCAGTTGGGTAAGTGACAGGAACAAGCTGATTAGATTAGAAGGTAGATTTGGGTTCAGGTCCGGATGCAGATCGGCCTATCAGTGGATGCAAAATGTAATCTATTCAGCCTGGCGAAGATATGCATTCTACCGAGTGCCGTTCTAGTTATTTCTGGTTTTCCCTTCATTGCAGCAATCTGCAAACTAAGGTCATCAAGTTTTTTGGGGGGAAGGGGAAATGCTTAATTTTCATTTATAAATGCTTAATTTCATTAAATTTTCATTTAACCTAAAGTAAATTGTCACAAATTTTGCATCAAATAGCACATCTTGAAGGTATGGAAATAAAATACAGGTGGAAATTTTTACCATAGCCAAAGCCAAAGTGATGCACACCCCAAGCCTCATCAGACACCCGGCAGAATGAAATGCAAGCTCTCACTTGGCCCTCCTGCCTCAACAATCTCACCTGCCTGACAGGACAACTGAGCTCCTCCGGGCATGCGTGACGAACCATGTGCCATTCCATGACACTTATGGTACCGGCCATGATTATGGGAGTGGAAGAGACATAAATCCAAACACGTTTGGAAGAAGTCAGCAGTCTACTATTATCTCCTGTCAAGCTTCAGTCTGTTTACAACTGCTTCTGAAGCCCTTCAACATTTTGAGTGAGCAGAATAAATCCTGGGAATTGAATTACATTTGTAAATGAAGGCTCATGTCCATGGAACCAGTTAAACCTTAAACAATTTTCACAGATTAAAGGGCCTTCCAGTGGCAAATAAGAACAGATGCATCTTTAGAGGATAAGTTGAAAACTAACTACATGCATTGGCTTTGTGCAGTTATAAAGTAGGTTGTTGGATAATATCATACACCTGAACAGAAGTAAGACCAGCAGAGTTACCTACCTGTTCTTGGCATCCTTCCCTCTGCAACTCATTTTCTCACCAAACAACAAAAATGTATTCAACCACGCAAATTGAATGTCACCTTAGTGATAAACAACCCAAACTTACAAAATAAAAGGAACAGTGACACACCGTTCAAATTTATTATTGGGCCTAAAAATCAATGTGTCATGTGAAAACTTTGTCCTTAGACTTGAATGATATTCACTGTCTAGCCTTCACAGAGTATCTAAAACGAGTTCCCTTCCAAAGACATTAATGCAGAAGAAAGCCATTCGGCCAATGGTTCACCTACCAGGAATCAAAACCTAGGTCTCCCGGATGAAAACCAGAGATGATACCACAAGGGCATATGGGATATCATTCCTCTCTGTTTAACACTTAAATTTGGTCAGGTGTATATGCAAGTGATATAACTTTTAAAAAACTGTGGTAGATCTGAGCCATCTTTTAATATAATACTTGGCCGCCATGCCGACAAATTTCAAAGCATGCAATTCCACCTGCTCAGGCAGGTAGGATAGCCAAGACTCACCTATGAATCTAAAATCTGAAAGCTACATCTAGCCTGGGTTTGAATCTCAGCCCAGCTTTAAACTGTCATCCTGGTGTTTCACAGGCAGGGCTATGTGTATGCCACCCATCAGATGGACGTTAAGCCGGAGGAGCAGTGGATGTGAAAGAACCCACCGTGTCTTTCACGAAGAGGCATCGAGTTATCGTTGACATCCGAAACAGCATCGCATCTGTCTCTCCTGAATTCTGTGGAATGTGAAATTCTCATTATTGGCCTCTCCTGCAATGAAGCTGAAACACAAGGCCCCTTGCTCTCATATCACAGACAAGTTGGTGGCCTATTATAAAAATCTCTTCTCAGATGGTGACGCCCTCTTAGTCTCTCTGCCCTCTCAGTCACTTGACCCTCCTCTGCTCATGTATTCGTCCAGTGAACCCCTCCTGGTTAAACTCCCAAAATATTCAGGCTCATCTCACACCTCCAGTATTTGATTTTGCTTTTCTCCAATTTTTGGAACTACCTTCCAAAAGCATTTCAATCGTGTTTTCTTTCCAGGGCTTCAAGCAAGCGGAACACCACAATATTGCGTCGTCTCTCATACATTCCCATGATATTTTCTTCCCCATTACTCAGTCTAACCCAACCATCTTTCTTGCATGTTCATGTATTTCCTCCCTTCCTGTCTCCTCTCTTTTTCTGTTTGTCCACTCCCTTGCCTTTTGTCTGATTGTGGCGACGCTGCACCAGTCAGTATGTTGCATTTTTACCATCCGTCACCTGACTCTTCCACTCACCTAGATAATGCATAAAAAACGGTCATTATACATTACGAGTGTCCTCATCATAATCCATTTTGGTCATCATGAACAAGTCATTTAAGGTAGCACAAGTTTTCAGCAGAAGACATTTGTTATTTTGGTTTTTTTAATGCAAGTTGTAGAGTGCTCCTCAGAAAGTACGAGTTATTGACATGTTCTCATAAGTAGTTTGCAGAAGCTCCTCATCATCCAGTTCTTCAAAGCAAGAGGGCTTTAAACACATTAAGAGGTTAAAATTTAAAACAAGACCTGAAATGAAATTTTGATTAAAGCCAAGTTAAATTAAGGGGTTAAATTAAGAGATTTAAATTAAAACAGAGAGAGAGAGAGATAGGAAGGGGAGAGAGAGAGGGGAGGGAGAAAGGATGGGGGTGAGGGAGAGCGAAGCCTTACCACATGTCGCTATACGGTACAGACCAGGAGGGAGTCAGCCTAAGCATTTTTAATAGTTGAAACTGCTGCTGAGGTCAATTCGGCAGTTAAAATGTTGAAATTCTGTTCAGGTGAAGAGATTCTCAAGCTTTGTGGAAATTAAATAAAGGCATGAACACTGGCATTTATAAGCATTGCGATGTATACAGGAATACAGCGATGAAGATCAGTTATATTACCACTCGTAAATATGAAGCATTATTGTACAGAAACCGACCTGTTCTGAGGCAAGACATGCTTGGATTGAGTGGACAAAATGATGGAATTAAGACCCCTAGCTGAGCAACCTGCATGCAGGCTGATTAAAGTTAAGCTTGTTAGCATAAATGATCTTCAAAAACATCCAAACAACCAGTTTTCATTCATTCAATCCCTTGGAGGTCGATAAGTATGCCTGCAATGTTTGGGGCCGCTAGATTTCATGGTTTTGGAGTTATGGAGGAGACGCACACATACACTGCCTTTTATTATTATAGATTATCTCACCACCTGTGGATGTAAATTAAAACGTTAATGGGCGGACAAAGGACTGCATGACTTATGGAAGGAAGGAACTGCTTTAACATCTCATGTCGACTTCGTCGTATACGAGCTAAAAATGAAACAAGCAATGCCTTGACATGAAAATTCATTACGAACACTTGTCAAGCGTTCTGTGTTTATGGTCTTTACCAAACAATGCTTGCAATGTCATGCAACTCAAAGAACACTTACAAATGGCAAGTTAGTTCATGAGGCAAAATTAATGGTGTGGCCATGCTATCTGATGGACTTTGTAATGCCAATGTTACCAAACCTTAAGGAACGGAACCCACAGAATGCTCGGGGCGACCAGCTATGAAAGGCAGGTCCAGAGGGAACCAAAAACACCCTACCACATCTTTGTCCCCTTCCTCCCCCCCAACACCCCCACAGTGAGATGTGGGGACAAAGATTCCTTTTTTAAGCTTGGCCAAAAGTAATGCCACTTTTTGGATGACAAACACATCATTCTCTCTCGATGTTGGTACCAAATTGTCACTTGCATTATTCCAGACACTTTTACATAGAACGGTGCGCATTCAGAAGCTCTCTCACCTGCATAAAGTCAACCATCGTGAAAGGCAAGAGATCATCCATCTGTCCAATGTCTTTGGAAAACCGGTTCAGAACCCGTCCTGAAATGCAAGTCAGTATATAAAGATTTACTAAAAAAATAAGAATACAGAATACAAAAAAATAATACGCAACTTATGGTGAACCTGCAAAATGCATGTCTGTTGAAAACATACCAATCTGACATGGTAAATGAAATACAGAGCAGAATGCTTACAATGCAAATGAGATTTTAAAAATGTGCTGTATAGTAATATTAAAACGACACTCAGTAGAGCGCATACCTCCGCCAGGCTGAACTGTTTGTTTTGTATCGCAATGATAGGCCGGACCTCGATTCGGATCTGAACCAAAATCTAATCGGCTTGTTCTTGTTACCTAACCAATGTCGCCAAACCAAACCAATGTTCTTGTCCACTCAATGGTGAAGAATCACTTATAAATTAAATAATTATCATATCCGAATCCACATTCAGATCTTCACCAAAATCGAATAGATTAGTCCTTGTCACACATCCAACCTCTCCACCAAGTTTCGTCCCAATCCATCCACAACTTTTTGAGATATCCTGCTATGTATCGTTTTTGGCCTTATCTCCCAATGGTGACGAATCACATAAAATATTCTACCAGCTGGATCCAAATCCGGATCTTCACCAAAAATCGAATGATTTTGTACCTGTCACATACACTACATCTTTGCCAAATTTCATCCGAATCCATCCATAACTTTTTGAAATATCTTGCTCACAAACAAACAGACAGACAAACAAGAAGACGTCATGCGGAGCACAATACTTGCAAAATACGCTCTCCCCCCTCCCCAAGAAAAAAAATTCCATTGATACAGCAAATTGTCCATTTCATCAAGATTAAAATTGACAAGCTTGATCAAAGCTCGGTCAATAGGAAGAAAAGTGACGATTTTTCAGATGAAAAATGATTTTGGGAGGTTGACCTTGAGTTGACCTTTGACCTTTTGACCTCAAAAATAGTTGGTTTCCCTATTTAGTGACTCAATGTGCAAATGCTGTTCAATTTTCAAGTCAATCGGATGAAAATTTAGGATTTTGGAAACTTGGCCTATGTTGACCTTTTGGCCTATGTTGACCTCAAAAATACTTGGTGGTTGAATTCAGTGACCAGATATGCAAGTCCTCTTCAAATTTCAAGTCAATTGGATGAAAATTGAGGATTTTAGAAATTTGGCCTTTGTTGACCTTTTGGCCTATGTTGACCTTTTGGCCGATGTTCACCTAAAATATAATTTGTGGTTGAATTCAGTGACCAGATATGCAAGTCCTCTTCAAATTTCAAGTCAATTGGATGAAAATTGAGGATTTTAGAAATTTGGCCTATGTTGACCTTTTGGCCTATGTTGACCTCAATAATATTTGGTGGTTGAATTCAGTAACCAGATATGCAAGTCCTCTTCAAATTTCAAGACAATTGGATGAAAATTGAGGATTTTAGAAATTTGGCCTATGTTGACCTTTTGGCCTATGTTGACCTCAATAATATTTGGTGTTTGAATTCAGTGACCAGATATGCAAGTCCTCTTCAAATTTCAAGTCAATTGGATGAAAATTGAGGATTTTAGAAATTTGGCCTATGACTTTTGGCCTATGTTGACCTTTTGGCCTATGTTGACCTCAAGAATACTTGGTGGTTGAATTCAGTGACCAGATATGCAAGTCCTCTTCAAATTTCAAGTCAATCGGATGAAAATTGAAGATTTTAGAAATTTAGCAAAGTTGGTGACCTTTGGCCTATGTTTACCTTTTGACCTATTGACCCCAAAAACAACAGGCTTCTTGATTTTGACCAACTCTACCATTTGGTGAAGTTTCGTGAAGATCGGTTGAAAATTGTGACCTGTAGGCCGGTGACAAACAAACAAACAGACAAACAGACAGAACCACTAACATAACTGACCAATATACTTGAAAAATCTTCGATTTTGCAAGTAATAAACAAACAGACAGGGGTGAAAACATAACCTCCATTCACCTTTTGTGGCGGAGGTAAAATTTGAAGTGTCCATTGTTCCATCTACCCCCTCCGTTCCACTTTCTGAAACCCGTAAATGGAGATAACAACCACCACACACACTCAAACCCGCTAACTTGATGAGGCAGCAGGGCACAGATCGAGTCCCATCAGAGCACTTGTTGTTGCACCACCTGCTAGTAACAAGTGTCGTCTGCCACATTAACACGAGGGTGGTTAGTCTAGTAGGAAGACTAGGTCCCCCTGCACCCCCCGGAGATATACTTCTAATCAGTGTTTCTAGATTGGAAAAAATGTGTAGAAAATGACTAGCTATGGCCCCAAGCTGAAAAAATGTCCCACATACCATGTTTATGCAAATTACTGCTGCCATTATCAAAAAAACGATTTTTGACATATCTCAGCCAATATTGCAGATAATTGAAAAATGAAGGTGTCTAGACCCATGTTTTGAAGGGCATAGATCATGATAGAACTATTCATAACATGATTACATGTGTCTATGGTATACTAGTATGCATATTAATGCTGTAATTACAAAATAATCAGTTTTACAAATGATAAGGATACGTTAATACTGCAGATAACTTAACATGGTACATAAGGGGTCTAAACCCAGGTATTTTCAAGGTTAAATGTCAACAAGATGCTCCTGAGTCTTGCATAGGGGCGGGACATTGGCAGTAACATTGGTACCACTCAACTTTTCTTCCCACCATTGACTTTGTATTGCGAGAGATTTTCACTTGCTTATTTAAAGGTTTCTCACCCAGCCCACGTAAAATCTACCAACTCCTGCTGTTAACTCCCAAACATATTTTTTTATGTTATCCAATCACAGTGCAGAAATGACAGACTAGAGATCCAAATTAGTGCTGCTATAGCTGCCATTTTACATTTCCATCCATGTAACATGCGCGCTCGCGCGCTCGTATCAATTGGTAATGTCGCGCGCTCGTATCAATTGGTAACGTTGATGTTATTGAATACCTCAGTTGAAAGTTCAGTCTTCCATTCCATCTGTGTGTTGTTCTTGGTATTCATCCTCCAATCTAGCCAGGTAAGATGCTAACTATAATGTTACTCACACTCTTGACTTCAGTTTCTGCATGAAATCATAAACAGGCAGAATAACAGCTGAGCCAGCTAGCACCATGTTAGCTAACGTTAAAGCTAGCCTCATCTATGTACAGTATGTTCCTAATGTCGGTGTAACTTAAACTTTTGTTAATGCCAAACATGAGACATATCTGTTGACTTCTGTATATGAATTGAACCAGAAAGAGGCACGACAGCTGAGCTAGCTACAGTAACTTAGCACAATGTTTCATTGGCCTAGATAGCTAACGTTAGTGTGGAAGAATTTAGATGTTTCCCAATCAAGAGAAAGAAACTCAAGACCATGGAGGCTAGTAACAAGAAGATCACACTAACATCCTCACAGGGCAAGGTAAGGATGTAATCCAATACCCAAGTGCTTTTGTATTTTATGTTGTATTTTTAAATGGCGTCCTGTACATGCTATATTGAGATACAAGATTGAACTCCAAATTTGTTTATTAAAGACAGTGCACATCAATGAACAATGTAAAGATTGTAAATATGCCAATTTATAGCACATGAATAATTTTCACCTGTAGTCCTTCCTGTAGTACATATCAACCAATCACCATTTATCATTCCAGGTCATCCAGTATCAGGAGCAAAGCAACCTTGCATTCCTGCTCCTTGTCAAGTCTCAGAGTCAAGATGAGCCATTAGACCTGGGAGAACTCATGAAGTACTGCCTGATGCCAGTGCCTCCTAGCCTTGGGACACCAGATGGGTTCTTCTGCAAAACCAACAAAGCCTCCATTCTGCACTACCTTTTAGAGGACACCACACCACAAGATCTGCAATACCCCAAGGATGCCCTGTTCATCCAGGATGGAATGGCGCTGCTGCATACCCTTGCCAACCTTCCCCCAACATGTGGTGAGATATGCTTGCAGGTGCTTGATCAGATGGTGGCCAAGCAGCACTTTCTGTTCTCCACTGACAGTTACCATCCTGAGTCAATCAAAGCGCAGGAAAGGCTGAGGCGGGGCAGCTCAGAGAAGATCATTCTGGCTGGACCAGCAACCAGGAAGCCATATGACTTCAAAATGTTCCTTGCAAATGACGACAACAAAAAGCAGATGTGCCAGCTTCTTCTGAAAGTGTGGAGTGGACAAGAGGCAGCTACCAGGCTGGAGAGAACAGAGATGGCTGTGCTGATCGTGGAGGGGAAGGCCCACCAACTTGCCTCAACGAATGGCAAGGTAAAATTGAAAGCCCTTCGTGAATGGCGATTCAATTTGTAATTTTTCCTGAAAAAAAGGTGATTACCTGTGATGTTTGTCTAGATCTGAAACTGGCAGTGACTGGTGATTGAAATGCGGTGCCTTTTTGTGTTTCAGGTCGAGGTACGTGAACTCCCCACGATCTACAGCAACCAGGAAGAGACTGATACCAGGGTGGTTCTGTACCTCCATCATGCTGCTACCATCGGATACAAGAACGCTGTAGTCAGAACACCGGACACAGACATCCTCCTGATCCTGCTCCACCATGCCCACAACATCAAGCTGACGGTGTACCTGGATACAGGGTCAGGGAAGCATCGCCAACTTGTCAACGTCTCTGAGCTGGCAGAATCCCTGGGAGAGGACTACTGTGCCACTCTCCTGGGGTACTATGTGTTCAGCGGAGAAGACTGCACCAGTGCCTTCAAAGGGAAGGGAAAAGTCGGGCCCTTGAAAAAGCTGGAGAAGAATCCCAGGTTTCACAGGGCATTCGGTGAACTGGGTGACAACTGGGATGCCAACCCTGAGGTGGAGAGGCAGTTAGAAAAATTCACCTGTGTGATGTACGGCCAGAGTCGCGAGTCATCAGTGGACATTGTCCGTGCCAAGCTGCTACGAAAAATGGTGGGAGAGGACAAGACCCTCACATCCAAGTCCAAGGTTGATCTGGCTCGCCTTCCTCCATGCCAGTCTGCCCTGAAGCCGCACATCCAGCGTGTGAACCACCGCGTAGCATTGTACAAAAGAGCCGATCAACCTATCATCGAAAAGCCAAAACCTTATGAGGAGCAAGGATGGATAAGGACTGATGAAGGACTGTTGAAACCAATGTGGTCCAGTGGTCCCATCCTACCAACCTCACTGGTGGATCTTCTGAACACAGGAGAGCACGAAGAGGAGGAGGAAGAGGAAGGAGAAGAAGTGTTTGACTCTGACGATTTCGATGAAAATGATGATGACTGACTCAGTGTAGAATCACTAATGCTAATGATGTTTATCTAAAACAAGCAAGAGAAGAGTGGTCACATTGAGTGCTAGGACTATTTTGACAGTTGTAATATTTAGAAAAATAAAACTTTGTGTTAACGTCTGTGTAGACGGACCTTAATATGAGTCTATTATTTCGTAAAACTGTGATTATTTTGTAAATAAAGCACTAATTAGCATACTAGTATACCATAGACACATGTAATCATGTTATGAATAGTTCTATCATGATCTATGCCCTTCAAAACATGGGTCTAGACACCTTCATTTTTCAATTATCTGCAATATTGGCTGAGATATGTCAAAAATCGTTTTTTTGATAATGGCAGCAGTAATTTGCATAAAAATGGTATGTGGGACATTTTTTCAGCTTGGGGCCATAGCTAGTCATTTTCTACACATTTTTTCCAATCTAGAAACACTGATTAGAAGTATATCTCCGGGGGGTGCAGCGGGACCTAGTCTTCCTACTAGACTAGGTTCTTAAAAGTGAAAGTTATAAAAGTCATGCTCCGAACACTTACAAAAATTTTGTATGTATGAAAAACCCTTGTGGTGAAATTTTAAGCCATTTGGACTAAATTTAGGGGTTGCACACGGAGTTTGTAATTTCATATATTTGGCATAAATGTTTGGAGTTGATTATTTATTCTCCACTGCTATACTTGTGATTTTGACCATTACAGTTGACCCATGACCTTGCTATGTACTGCACATTTTGAAGTTGTTTTTAAGTTAATTGAATACAGTGCAGCTGTACACTGGTGTATGAAGTTGCTCTCATTGAAGAGTACAATCGTCTCCTGACAAGGGATGAACAGCAAACCCATATCTGCTTCAAGTTGTGACAGAACATCGCAAGAGGTTTCCCCGATTGCAGGAAATAAACGCTTATCGGGCGCAAACATTGAGTGGCTGGCAACCATGAGTCAGTGTGCAACCCCTAAAACTTGATGTATTCCAAAAATATTTCACAGGCAGATGTTTTACCTCAATACCAAAAAAATTAAAGGTTAGGAGTAAAACAATTCAATTTTTTTTTTTTGCCTTATGTAGCTAAGAACCACCCTAATGAACACATTGTCTCTGCAATGCTAATCATCAGTCAGGAGGTTTGCAATCAGGACCAATGAAGTTAACGAAAGGAGCACACTGACCCTAGGTGTGTGCCCGAAAAAGTCTCAGTACCATTGTGACATCTAGGGTCAGTGTGCTCCTTTCGTTAAATATACTTCAGCGTGGAAAAAAAGACTTCCAAGGCGTTCAGATTCCCAGGCAATTCTCCTTATTAAAAAAGCAACCATATCATACACTCGTCCTTCTTCCCGCTAATCCTGTACTGGAAATCCCTTGAACAAACAGAACTAGAGCATATTTACATATCTATATAATAATAGCGTAAGGACTCGACTTTGTTATCCCTTTTACGCCGCACCCAGTGACCCTATGCCCACGGCACTAATGGATTTACGATCTACGAACCGTGCTCTTTGTTTATCACGTACAACCATACTCGAAAAATCTGAATTAGCCAACGTTGGGGCCCAAAAGCATCCGATTAACTACCGATACGACGCCATCTTACGACGCCATCGTATTGGCGTCTGCTGGGTGAAGGCGAAGCAAGCCGTCCGCTGATTGGACAGTCGAAGGCGACAGCAAGCCATCCACTGAGTGGACACTCCTGAGCATGCATTTGTGCCGGTGTCGGCGATCGCGGTGTACGCTAACCTCAAAAGTATATCGTAGCGTTGTCATTTAAGTAGATTGCAATAAATACGTTGTTCATATACGCACTCTTCATTCTCATCTTTCTTCCTAACTCTTACTCGGACAAGCAAATCCCCTATGCCATCCATAATGGTACACTCTATCCATACACCACATCCTCCCTTCCGTGGATGTTCCACGGGTTTCGGCTAGTTATCTAATAAAAGGCCAAATTATGTCGTTGCAGTACTCCTACTCCTCGTGCGTTAATCAAACAAAAGGTACAAACAAGATACATAATGTTTCAGAATAAGAGATGTTGACTCTCCATGTAAAAATAAAAGTCACAGCAAAGAGAAATGATCAACAGCAAAATGTACTCTCATACATATCGTGCTTGGCAGTGTACATGACGCCCATGGAGAGTCGTATGCAATGGTAAGGGTATTGTTGTAGTTGGTATCAACCAGTTGGTCAGTGGCACGGTCGGCTCTAGTGCTGCATCAAGCAAAGCTGGGTTCAAGCAATCTATGAAGATTGTATCACGACCACCATTCTTGGTGTGTGAAGTTCTTCTTAAGCATTGTGGAACTTTGCAAGTTTGATACTGGAGTTTCCGGACAGCCTCATGCCATAAGAATAAGTGGGTGCACGTATTGAATTCCTGGGGAATAAAAACTGGGCATGACGAAGGTGGATTGGTGCCGCCCAGAGGCTCTGCATGACAGCACGAAGTTGGCTGGCATAGTTGGTGCCGTTGGGCAAGGTGTTATCAGACGCTGAGAAGAATTCTCCTGGGAGATTGAGTGGTGCACCGTACACTAGCTCTGCAGTGGAGCATTCAAGGTCCTATTTTAGAGCAGCTCATGTACCAAGCAGGACCATAGAGTACGACGTCTGTATAGTGCGTGGAGTTGTCATTGGCTTTCAGGGAAGGCTTGTATTGGTGGTGGAAACGCTCCACCATACTATTTGCTGCTGGAAGGTATGCGGTGGTTCGCACAGTCGGTACTCAGGCTTTGAGTCAGCTCATGAAATAGGGCTGATCCAATAGATCCACGATCCGTAGTGATGATCGATGGAACACCAAAACATGCAATCCAGGTGTGGACAAAGGCCCTGGCAATGGTAAGTGCGGTGATGTCAGTTATCATTGTAGCCTCTGGTCAATGGGTAAAGCAGTCAACACAAGTCAGTAAACAACAGTGCCAGTTTGAAGGTGGTAGGGGACCCACAATATTGTTACGTTTGTGGGGGTAGATGATGGAATCCCATAGCACAGATAGGATTGCATAGGTATGGCATGGACAATGGGAAACTGGAGCTTAAGATTGTTTGTGTGTCTTCGCACAAGGGGTGAAGCTGTGCTAACTAGACAGGGATTAAGGTTAGTTTTCCCCCAGTATGTGATTGCCCCCTGTAGCTTTTCCCTACGTTTTTACAACTACAACAAGGCCGGCCATGCAGCGCTTTCATTGGACCGCCACGTACGCCGACAGTACCCGAACATTGCCGATCGGCAAGTAAGCCACGCCTTAATGACGCTCACGCCAAGCAAAGCCGGCAGGCCGTACCCCGAAGTGTGTCATTGGTCGAGCACGACCATGGGGTGATTTGATGGGGCTCGGGGATTGGCCAGTGTGACATCAGAGCGAGAATGTTCTCGGAAAAAAGGACAATTGAAAGAAGAATTTCTCTCTTGGGTTTTGGTACGGGAGGAGGAGGTTCAGCCATTGTTGTGTGGGCTGGTGAGGAGAGCTTTATTGGGAGCTGGTGGAACGTGGGCAATTTCGACAGTGGGGAGGAGGTCTTGGCGGCGGTTTGTGGGGCTCTTGGCACTTCGGACAGAGTGGAGAGCGAAAGAGGGCCGTCTCGGCTGCTTGCTCATGCCTGGGCATTTTTGACGCGCAGTTTTGGCGCCATTTTTGGAGCGCTTCCCATGCAAGTGGCTGCACTGGCTGCAACGACCACCAAGCCCCTGAAAGCCATTTTGGACCAAAGCGGAGTGCCGGCTGATTAAAAGGGAAACATTTTATTTTACTTTATAATTCCCCTGTGTGTTTGTATTAATGTCTGAGTGGAGGATCCTCATAGTAGGAATTGCACTTAGTTTACTTCAACATTTATTTCGTCTTGCATTTATTTTTATTAAATCATTATTGTGGCATTTTTCATTTGTTGTGTTGATTATTTGTTGTAGGTTCGGGAATAAACCCGTGTGCTTCCATTCAGGTAAGTGCTTGTTTCCTTCAACCCGCGCGCGACGGACCAACCGCCAATTTTGGCTGCTCGCCTCGGAATTAAGGACCATTCTGGCTATTCGTCCAAGGCTGGTGTTTATCGGCTTACGGGCAGGACAATATCCACAAGGACCTTGTTGAAACACCTATACTCTTGTGTTGAAAAGCTACCAAGTGGTGTGACAATGTGACATTGGATGTTGGAGCATTAGCATTGAAGACATTGCTTGGCCCAACGGTGCACGTCAGCGTTGATGCATGTCTAGATGTATCAACTGATGATGAGTCACTGGGTTGCTCAAATACCCGGGTGCACAAATGAGTGAAAAGTGTCAAAGCCTGTATGACGGAATGCCGCAGGAACGAAAAGGCATGACTGTCCCGTCAATGTATCACACATAAGGGTAGTGTTTGTCTCTGGGAGTGGTGTTACGTGCTCCTCCCCAAACCCCGGTCACGGTGTACCTCCGAGCCCCGAGAGGAGTCACGGCAGAAAGATGTGTTATTCTGTGTGTCAAAGATCAATGGTGAAACCACACCAATTGTTACCAACAAACAAGTATTGTATTAAGGTCACACAAGAATAACAGTACAACTAGAACGGGCACTCGGTAGAGCGCATACCTTCACCGCAGCTACTTTTGTTGCCAAAATAAAAGACTACAAGATCTGTGTAGCAAAGCATTTTGGCATTAGTTTCATACAAATTGGACACAAATTGACCGCGCTATGGTAAAAAGACGATTTTGACCTTTTCATGACCTTGACCTTGACCTTTGACCCGATCGATTCCAAAATCTAATCAAATGGTTCCCGGATAATAACCTATCATCCCACCAAATTTCATGCGAATCGGTTGAATACTTTTTGAGTTATGCGAATAACATACACACACACACACACACAGACATACAAATAAATACACAGCGATCAAAACATAACCTTCCGCTTTTGCGAAGGTAATAACAATATTAATCAATTGTACAACCAATATATCATTCCTATGATGGTACCATCAGTTTCGTACAACATAACTCACTGTGCTCCAAGTGAGCGAAAATAACATTCCCAATGTCTCTGTCCCAGCTTCAAACCAAAGTTGATCCACGCTCCAGTGATCGACAGAACGATGTTGTATCGAGACCAGAATCTCGTTCGGTTGACAGTCACACTACCAAAGATGGGCAAAGGTACCCTCAAGAGGCGACTGGGAAATCACACCTTCGGGTATGGATGTTCAACGGCTCCCCACACGGCGAACCGCAAATTCCCCCTCAAAATCAACGTTACACATGCAAACCAAGCTAACGGCTGGATGCGTTGAAATGGTTGGAGCAAGGTGAAAAACCTGGAGTGATGCGAAATGAGGCGCGAGGCAAAATGGCCAACGGTCCGTTCTCGAGACGTAACGGCACTCCAATGATTCTCTTCGGAATCAACCGCAAAACCTGTCACGCAGGTTTATCTGTCACAGCGATAACAACTCTGTCGCAGGAATCCCTTTCCCAGGAAACCCCAAAGTTCGCTAGTGACCCCCGTTCGCCAGCGTTTGCTCCAGACCTCCAAGCAGCTCGGCTCCTTCTCCGACCTCACTTGCTCCGCCTCCTTTTCTCTTCTTCTTCTTTGTCGTCGTCCGGTTCCCGATCCGGTTTCCGGTTTCTTTTACAACAGTAACTTTTTTTACCTTTTGAAAACAGTTATCTCTATTTCACCGAAACGATAACAATAATAGTACATGCAACCAAAAATGTTTACAGTGGATGAGAACCACAACAACGGAAGTGACGAATCCGTAACAGTGGTATCTCACAAAATGTAAGTGATCCTACTGGAGAATATAGACAGTGGAGCTCCGTGCCCTCCCATTGTGCTGCTGCATGTGCATTGAAATTGATGGCCAGTCTGCTGGTAGAAGACAATGCCAATACCTCGATGTGTGAGAGCGTCAGCCGCCGAGTTCACATTTCCTTTGATGTGCTTGATGTCGGTGGTGAATTGTGAGATATAACTGAGTTGTTGAAGTGTTAAACCCCTATAGACCCAAGATATAACAGTTGGTGACGTTTCATGAAGATTGGAGTAAAAATGTGACCTGTTGGCGATTGAGATACAAACAAACAGACAAAGAAACAGACAGACAAACAGATCAGACCAACAAATATCCAGTACTTGTGAATCTTCAATTTTGTAAGTACCAAACAGAGAGACAGACAAACAGACAGAATGAAAAAGCACTCATAGAGTGACATTTGGCAAAAGCGTACAAAGTAGAATGGCACTCAGTAGAGCATCCTTTTGACTTCAAAAATAATTGGTGGTTGAATTCACTGACCTGATATGCAAATTGTCTTCAAAGTTTAATTTAATCAGATGAAAATTGACAATTTTAGAAATGTGGCCTATGTTGACCTTTTGGCCTATGTTGACCTAAAAAAAATAGTTGGTGGTTGATTTCAGTAAGCTGATATGAAAATCCTATTCAAATTTCAAGTCAATCAGATTAAAATTGAGGATTTTAGAAATTTGAAATAAAGTGGTTGACCTTTGGCCTATGCTGATCTCAAAAATAGTTGGTGGTTGAATTCAGTTAGTTGAAATGAAAATCCTATTCAAATTTCAAGTCAATCAGATTAAAATTGAGGATTCTAGAAATAAGGAAAAAAGTGGTTGACCTTTGGCCCATGCTGATCTCAAAAATAGTTGGTGGTTGAATTCAGTAAGCAGATATGTAAATCCTATTCAAATTTCAAGTTAATTGGATGAAAATTGAGGATTTTAGAAATTCAAAAAAAACTGGTTGACCTTTGGCCTATGTTGACCTTTTGGCCAATGCTGATCTCAAAAATAGTTGGTGATTGAATTCAGTAAGCCGATATGTAAATCCTATTCAAATTTCAAGTCAATCAGATGAAAATTGAGGATTTTAGAAATTCGAAAAAAGTGGTTGACCTTTGGCCTATGTTGACCTTTTGACCCCAAAAATATATAGGATTTTGTCGGACCACGAACTCTACCATTTGGTAAAATTTCGTGACGATCGGTTTAAAATTGTGACCTGTAGGCAAGTATAAGTGAGCGGACAGACAAACACAAACACACAAACCAGAGTGATCAACATACTTGGACCACACCAACCAATACACTTGCGGGATTTCACAAATAATAAACAAATTCACTTTTCTAGTAAACTGGCATTGCTCAATGATGTTGTCAATCCTGTTGACATTTTGAAAAAAATCAAATATTGTTTTTTTTCCTATTTTTTGTGGAGGTCTAAAACACATCCGAACACCCACTAAGGAATGGGGTCAAAGATCATTTAATGTTACCTTTTACATAGCTACAAAAGCTTAGGCACTATATAGCTATTAAAAATAAATTCCAAAACAAAATCAAACTTTTTTGTCAAAAATGTCAAAACAGTTCGTTTGTTTTAGCATAAAACACTCCGCGACACTCACTGATGAACCTCTGAAAGTTTGTCGAAGATCCGTATGGCCATCTCTGAAAAAATGGTGGCATTATATATACTAGGGCATGCCCGTACTATATATAAGCTAGGACGTGCCCGTACGTGGGTGCCCGTTCCTTGCCAAAAAAAAAAAAAAAAAACATTTGTGTAGGGGTGTGTGTGTGTAAACATCCTAGGGCGTGCCCGTACGTGGGTGCAAAAAAACATGCGTGCAAACAACAACAACAAAAAAAAACTTTGAAACCACGTGGCAGTAACGACCACAGAACCCCCCCCTCTATTTACATGAATGGTTTGGTCCATTCGCAACGACCACAGAACCCCCCCTCTATTTACATGAAATGGTTTGGTCCAAAGCGAACGGCTTGCGGTGTTTGGTAAAGAAATCGCCATAGCTCGGTAACTACTTGTCCGATTAATTTCAAACCTTGAAAAGGCACATCCTCGGGTCCCCAGCAATATACCTGGCAAGTTTCAAGTATATCGGACCGGTAGTTGTCGAGAAACAGCGGTCACAGACAAACATACATACATACATACATACAAACATACAAACATACAAACATACACACAGAGATTACTGGAATTATAGATAGATTACAGATACAACCAACAACATACCAATCGGGTTAGTGTCAAAGAATGTGATTGGAGCATGAAGTACAGCGTCAAACATGCGTCTGTGAAGTTCCTTGGATGATGCAACCATCATGAAAAATGAGATGAAGCAACGAATCATTCCACAAATTACAACACCACCTGTAATACCTGCAAAGAATAAAAAAAGAATCGTAATGTTACTGTTACAAAGATAAGATGCAACAGTGGATGAATGTCCTGAACAACAAACAAGAGGACATCCAAGTCATCTTAATCTGGTATTCAGGACTACCTGCTCACATCGATGTCTCATCTCACGTCTCAGAAACAGCGGGTGGTCTTTATGATGTCCTTTCTCATGATCTTTCAGGCTTTCATGATAGGGTTCCAACAAGGTAGGGGCTTAGGACCTACTTTATTCTAGATCTTCATCAATGATCGACTTAGAAATCAACTTTCTCAGTCTCTTGAAAACCAACTTCACCAAGTGGAAACTCAGTATTTTAAGTATCAGTGTTGAGCATGTTCTGAACAGGTTTCTGCCTTCAGCCATTGTTGGCAAGATAACAAGTAAACGAAAAAACATGTTTTAGGGCTATACACTTTTATTTATTTTTTAAGTTATAAACCAATTTTTTATTATTATATTTTGATAGATGAAAATGTACCAGAAAAGAGGACCGTGGGCCAAATTTCAGCGCTCTAGGACGTATGGAACATAGCAAACAAACGGCTCAAAGATTTGAAACGGGACAAACAAATAAAGTTCAGATGAAGTTAAATAAAAGTGTGTAAAAATTAATAGTCCCGTGGGGGCCCACGGTTTCTGAGAAGATTTTAAAATAAATTACCTGATTTGAGACGAAACCCCCCTTTTCAGCCTCTTAAGGGGCGGATCCGGATTTGAGTGCACAACCCCAGGAGACTTTCATGTTCTGATGTATTGTACCAAATTTGGTCTATAATAATCGGTGATGTAGTTGGTGAGGAAAATATGTTTTCGTGAATATGAGGGATTAGGGGAGGGAGATACGGCCATGGGGAGCACAACTTTAGGTTAGGGCATGGTCAGAATTCCACATGGTCAGTTTGGTCTGGATCTGGGTGTCAATTTCAGAGAAGATTTTTGAATGAAATACCAATATTTCAGGCAAACCCCCTTTCACCCCACTTAAAAAGGGGCAGATCTGGATGGGGAGCACAGCCCCATGATACCTTAGTGAGTTGATGCATTGTACCAAATTTGGTCCATGTCACTCACGTAGTTGTGGAGAAGATGTTTTAGTGAAAATGAGTGATTCAGGGAGGGGGCCCATAGCCCCCTTTCTAGGGGAGATACGACCATGAGGAGCACAATAATAATAATAATAATAATGCATTTATTTTATATAGCGCTTTTCAGGAAGCCCAAAGACGCTTTGACAGAGTGCAAAACATAATGCATAGCAAAACATAAAAACAATTGCAAAAAAAGAAGAATCAATAGGGAAATATTCAAAGCACAAAGGAGGGAGAAGGAGAGGAGATAGTCGGGGGTTAGATGCTGTGGGTTAAATGTTGAATGCAGTGTTGAACAGGTGGGTCTTGAGTGATGTTTTGAATGTGGTGAGTGAGGAGGAGTCTCTGATGGTGTGAGGTAGCGAGTTCCAGAGGGTGGGAGCAGCGATGGAGAAGGCCCTGTCCACCCAGGATCTAAATTTGGTCCGGATGGGGGGGGGGGGGGGGGGTCAGGAGGTTGGTACCAGCAGAGCGGAGGTTGCAGGTGGGAGTGTGTCTGGAGAGGAGGTCAGCCAGGTAGGATGGGGCCAGGTTATGGAGGGCTTTGTAGGTCAAGAGGGGGATTTTGTACTGGATTCTCTGGGATATGGGGAGCCAGTGAAGCTTGTAAAGGACGGGGGTGATGTGGTCACGGGTCCGGGAATGGGTGAGTAGACGGGCAGCGGAGTTCTGAATGTATTGGAGTTTATTGGTGATTGTTGAGGGTGAACCATAAAGGAGGCTATTGCAGTAGTCCAGACGGTTTCAAGTCGGGTGAGGAGGATGGTGTGATCGATGGTGTCAAAGGCGGCGCTGAGGTCGAGGAGGATGAGAATGTTGAGGTTGCCAGCGTCAGAGGAGAGAAGAAGGTCGTTGGTGATTTTGAGGAGAGCAGTTTCAGTACTGTGGTTGGAGCGGAATCCGGATTGGAATGTTTCATACAGGTTATTGGCAGAGAGGTGATGTTTGAGTTGAGTGGCTACAGCGCGTTCCAAAACCTTTGACAGAAAGGGTAGGTTGGAGATGGGTCTGAAGTTATTTAGGGTGTCAGGGTTTAGTCCAGGTTTTTTCAGAATGGGGGTAACAGCAGCAATTTTGAGGGATGGTGGGACGATGCCTGTAGACAGGGAGGAGTTTATTGTTGCAATGATAAGTGGAGAGAGAGCAGGAAGGGAGGCCTTGACAAAGCTGGAGGGGATGGGGTCAAGAGTGCAGGTGGCAGTTTTCATTCCGATGAGTTCAGAGAGGTCAGTAGGGGAGACTGGGGAGAATTGAGACAGGGGATGGCAGGATAAGGGGGGGCAGGTGGTTTGAGGGGGAGCGGATGCGGCGTTGGTCAAGCTGTTGTAGATGTTTTCAATTTTGCGTTGGAAGACAGAAAGGAAGGAGATGCAGTTGTCTATTGTGAATGACTGGGTGGTGGTGTTCAGGGGGCTGAGGAGTTTGTTTATTGTAGAGAAGAGTGCTTTTGGGTTTCCGGAGCCAGAGTGGATAATTTGAGAGTAGTAGGCGGAGCGGGCGTGGGAGAGGGCATCTTTATAGTGTTGTATGTGGTCCTTGTAGGCCTGGGAGTGAACTGTGAGACCTGTTTTATTGCGGAGTCTTTCAAGTTGGCGAGCACGAGTTTTCATCAGGCGGAGTTCAGGGGTAAACCAGGGAGCAGAATGGGTGAAAGAAACTGTTTTGGTTTTTATAGGCGCAAGTTGGTCAAGGCAGGAGGAGAGAGTGTGGTTGTAGTAGTCAGTGAGGTCAGAAGGGGTGTGGAGGTCAACGAAGGGAGAAGTGGACATTTTTTCAGAGAGGGTCGATGAGAATGAGGTAGGTGAAAGAGCGTTTAGCTTACGGAAGTTGATAGTGCGATAATGCCTTGGTGCTGGGGTGGGGATGTTGATGGTCAGAGTGATGGCTAGGTGGTCAGAGAGAGTGAGGTCGGAGCCAGAGAGATGGTGCAAAATTAGTCCAGTAGAGCAGACAAGGTCCAAAATGTGACCACGGTTATGGGTAGGAAAGTTGACATGTTGAGTGAGGTTAAAGCAGGTGAGTAAATCAGTGAAGTCAGTGGTTAGCGTGGAGTCAGTGGAGTCCATGTGGATATTGAAATCACCAAGGAGGAGGATTGAGGATTGAGGGGGAGAGGGAACATAGCTGGGTCAGAAAGTAGGAGAAGTCAGACAGGAATGATGGGTGTGGTTTGGGAGGGCGGTAGACAACAGCCATGACTGACTGTGTGTGACCAGAGAGTTTAAAAGCCAGGTGTTCTTAAGGTTACTTAAGAACTTAAGGTTATCTTAAGGTTATCACAACGTAAGGTTACGGCATGGTACCGATGCCTCTTGGCGAGTTTAGTCTGGATCTGTTTGTCGGTTTCTGCGAAGAAGATGTTTGAATGAAATACCAATATTTGGAGCAAAACTCTCCTTCTTGCCCCTTTATATGGGGCACAGCCAGATGTGGGGTACAACCCCATGAGACCTTGCTGTCCTACCAAAGTTGGTACATATTGATCAGGTAGTTTGTGAGAAAATGTTTCAGTCAAATCTTAATGGACGTACGTAGGGATGAATGGCCGGACACTGGGACCCACTCTATGAGGTTATTTCTCCTAATTCGTTTTAAAATGCAGAACTTGTAGGGCAACCTGTGAATTAGCTGATACCACATAATGACAGGCCCCATGAAGTAAAGTGAGCTGAATGCCTCATATGCACAACACAACATGCCAGCAGTGAGAGAGACACAGAGAGCTATGGAGATTTCCACAAGGAATTACCACTGACCACCATCTACAACGGAGCGGTGTTCTACGGATTGGCAAACAATATATCAACACCAGTCTTGGACAGCAGTTTCTTGGCAATTTGAAATTTCCAAGAAAAACAGGCTTGGAAATTCAAGAGCTCACCAGTGTAAACAGCAATATAGAAGTTCGTTGAATACATTGGCCCCTGCTGGGAAGAATGTGTTGTGCTGGAAAGCGTGGAGGAAGGGGAGGTCAGTTGTGAAGAAGTTGTTGTAGCAGGGGTATTTGTAGTCGCTGTTGATGCAACAGAATCAGCCCTGAAAAGCAATGAATAAATAAGGTTGGGGAGGTGGAGTGGATAGGGGAGAGGGGGAGGGGGATTAGATCTAGCTTAAAAAAGAAGAAAGAAGAAGTAGACATGCACAACAATGTATGAAAGCAGCAGGACAGCGATTGAGTTATGCTAATCCCATTCGGAAGCAAGGAGAAACTGATGTTTCAGGCGTTAGCTCCCCTTCATCGGAGCAAAAGAGAGGGAAGGGATTGGGGCTAGGCTTGATATCGAGAGGAAATGAGTCAGAACAGGTCAGGGGATATGGTGTACGTGGGGATGAGAATTACCGATTTTGTCAGTATGGTAAATCGGCTTCAGGTATTAAAACTCAAGGGGACTGGGAGAAAAGTGAAAATAAAAATAAAATAAAAACCAAGAAGTGGCAAAATATTAAAGCAATTTTGTGATGTGACACAAAAAAAATTAACTTCACGTATACTCTATACCGGCGAGTTTCAAAAGCCTCATGCCCATTTGCTATTGATTCTTGATGGTGAAGAGCACACGTGGACCGACAAAGTCGTCAGCGTCAAATGTATGGTATTGGTTGACGGAGTCTGTCCGAAGAACTTCCCTAAAGATTTTTGCCTAACAACACAACTTGGGGATGATTCTTACCCAACTTATAGATGTCAAAGTCCAGCTGACGGAGATCATACAGCTGTAGTTAGTGCATCTGGCAGGAAAGGGCTAACAAACATTCGAAGCATCATGCCTTCATTCATGGCTCCTACTGAAGTATCACGCCCACATCAATGTTAAATATTGTGCCTCAATAAAAGCCGTCAAATACCTTTATAAATACATCTTTAAAGGTGTTGACAAGGACACAATCAGCTTTGAGGCAGGTGTTGATGTCGTCAGCGTCGTGATGGATGAAAGCGAAGTTAGGATCAAATTATATGAGCAGTGTCGCTTTATTGAAGCATCAGAATCAGCCTGGATAATCTTCAGGTTTTCGACATAAGACAGCTACCTGGCAGTCGAAACACTTTCTGTTCATTTGTATAAGGAGCAGTGCATCACATTCAATCCTGTCAATCCAAATCCAACGTTGGTCACACCCGCACATACCAAGCTATCCACCTTTATCCACGAGCCAGAACATCCTCTATTGCGATATCCCTCTGCACTTCACCTGGCAGAAGGAATGCAAATGTTGGCTGTGGCAAGTAAGCAACAGTCAGTAGATAGAGTTTACACTGTCCACCCGAGCCAAGGAGAAATCTTCGAATGGCGTCTTATTTTTTGTCGCAAGGCCGGTGCTATGAGCTTCAATGGTCTGCAGACAATCAACAGATATGTCTGTGAGACCTTCAAGCATGCTTGGCAGTGGCTAAATTTACTTGAGGAGGACAATGAATGGATTGAGTGTCGAACCAACGCTGCAGGTACCCAGTCACCATCATGCTTTCTGGATCCTACAGTGGATGACTTCTTCAACGAACGCTTACAACATCATTGCCCTTTGTCCACCTGAGTTTCTTAACTCCCCAACAGAGCAGCAATTTGCCTTTGAAGCCATAAAAAGTAAATTAGATGGCAGAGAAGGTGGTATCCTCTCCATCGATGTAGCAGGTGGAGCAGGCCAGACTTTTCCTGATGTTATTTTGTTCAGTTAGTACTGTGTGGTTGGTAGCTAATTGGATTAACGGAAATGGTACATACCCAACTCCTATCATCCATGGATATTTCGCATGTTCTTATATTCCTGTAAGTCTCATTTGTATTTAGGAACAGAATAATTGTGGTTATCCATTTTGAAATTGCCATTCTTGTTTAAAATTCTGTCACTCAAGCTTTTGGGTCTTTTGGATCTGCCATGATCTTTCCTGGGAAAACCACATTTTCAAGCTGGCATGCAAAGCCAGTCGCCGACTGGGCATCCTCCGTCATGCGAAGTCCTTCCTTGGCACTTCTGAGTTCCTCACGACATACAAGGCTTTCATCCGCAGCTAGAAGGAGTACTGCTCTCCCCTCTGGGTTGGTGCACCTGCCTCACACCTAGCTCGGCTTCACGCTGTAGAAACCAAAGCTTTCAGAATCATTGGTATCTCCTGCGATGAAGCTGATTCTGAGAGCCTTTCACTCGCTCACCGCAGGAAGGTTGGTGGTCTTTCTATCTTCTGCTCTCCGGCCTAGCTCCCCCAGCTCTGTCTGTGCTCTGTCCCCCGAATATTCCTTCAGGACACACAAGATCTGCCAGAAACCCTCCTCTGGTGAAACTACCAAAATCAAGACTCTCTGCTCACATTCACTCTTTCATTCCTCTTTTTTCCCACCTCTGTAACAAACTCCCTCATTCTCTTCAATCCCTCTCATCCCTCCAGGTCTTTAAAACAGCTGTTCACCACCATCTCTTATCTTCCCCCAACCAAAATCTTGATCTGTTCTACCCCGTTAATACACCCCAAATCCACATCTTTCAATCTCCGACTTCTTTCCTGAAATTCCTGGTAGTGTCAATTTGTTATAGACTGTGTACCTCTTTCCCTCCCCCCACCCTCCGCCCTCTCCCTTCCACAGATCTACCGTTCTCTACTCTTATTGTGCTTGTGTGCTTCCCTTTCTCTCCCCCTCTTGTCTTCCGCTCCCTTTATTATATGTTTTCATGTGTCCGTTTATGCTTTTTGTGTTAAATGTGTTAGCTCTTACATGAGCCTCGACTTTGTATACAAAAAAAAAATGCTGAAAAACGTGTTTAAAAGAAGATTTGAATCACAGCAACGGCAGGTAAAAAGTGCCCGTCGCGCCAAACCGAATCACGATAAACACACACATAGTGCATGCGCAACAGGCCTCATTTAGCATTCATTTGTCATTCTGAAAGTGACGTATTGGGGTTCTCCCCTCACCCTGACACCACTGAACTAGGAACATTTTTTACTGCTGAAGATTCCTGTGTACACCCCGAGTAAAATCACCATTAAAAAAACAAACATACAAACACACACACTAACAGACACTTCGCAAATTATAGTATGATTATTATTTTTAAATTGATATAATTTACATATTTTATGTACTATTTTGCTATTGTATTATTATTTTAAATTTTGTTTTGTTTTATTTTATTATTTTTATTTGTATCACTTTTCAAAGTTGCTTTTAGTTTATTCATCTAATATTCTGGCACTTTTTGTTTTTACCCTATTAGTCCCACTTTTTTCCCAGTCTCCTTGACCTTTTACCCCTGAACATGACCCACCCTGTCCGAATCAGTCCTTCTCACTCCCACGTGTTCCCTGACCCCTGACCCCACTATCACCCCCATTTTCAACCCTTAACCGTATACCTTCTCACTCTTTTGCTCCGATGAAGGGCTAACAACCCAAACGTCTGGTTCTCCTTGCTTCCTCTAGCATACCTCAATCGACATCCTGTTGATTTCATCCATCCTCTTTTAAACAACAAAAGCCTCCATAACTGTAAAGAGAAAAACGATGTCAGTAGATGGTGTCAATTCAACCAGAGCATGCTGGGAAGTTCCTTCCCCGAAGGTTAACAGTTGTGTTTCTCTCATATTAAAAGTCAAGTATTGTGTTGTCTGGTGTCTCGGTCTGCATGTGCGTGCATCATTTGTGTCTGACATTTCTTCCATGTGATAGCTCTTCTGGCCAGGCCTGACACTAGATGGAAGGGGCTAGCAATTTGGAATTTTAGCCAGGGTGTCGGCGATGACTCGCCCACTCTTTATGAAGGCCACCATGGGATATTTAATGTCCATCAGCTAATGCTGGCACATGGGTCCCTCAGTGCCTAATATCCATTCGAGAGACGCTGCACGTTGCGGTGAATTGTGAGGTCTGCAAAGTACTGTGGAAATGTAACTCATTGATTGGGACTAGTAACGAAGCAGATAGACGATTTCGTAAATGAATATCAGGAATGTGCATGAACATGGTAATCTCTTGTCCACCTGGTCACAGCCCCAGGCTGGAGCACCCCCCTATTGTTTGGTAAATGGAACTCGCAGCAGGAGGGGAGCGAGCTGGTGCCAGTGAGGCGACCGAGTAACGTTTGCGGAGAACGGATTAGAAGCAGCGGAGAAGGGATTACGATTTCAGCGCACAGAGGATTAACGGAAGCTTGCCCATATAAACAGAAGAGACTTGGAGTCAAGGAGCACTCATCATCAGAACCTCTGCCCGACGGGAGGAAGGAGGACGGGAATGGCGGAGGAACATCGGCCGAACAAGAAGGACCATGCGGATAGAGTGACCTGGTCCATTGAGTTAAACGGTAGTTATTTGGTATTGGAATGAACGTGAACAACCAGTTAATAAAGTCATGACCTTTTGTAAAACCTGTTTCCGACCATTGGCGTCTTGAGTCTCACCTACACTTCCACGACAGTACCAATGGTACTTAGGGCTGTTGGTACTCTGCAAAGTACCAAAGTACCAATGGGACAGCATATATTTCGATCGGGAATCAAACCCAGACTTGACAGCTCAAAGGTAATTGCACTATCTTTGCACCATCCTGACAGACCTTATGTATTACAAATACAGCACATTAAATTTGTAATCTGGAAAATAAAAAGTGTCTGATCATATGATGTATACATGAGGTCAAATATGAATGAGAAAAATAATGATGATTATAAATACACTTGCATAGACTGTGTAAATGCAAGGTATTTATATTCTTACCAAAAAGAAAGCCACCAGTCCTGAAGTGCGTAGAGAACCTGCAAATGGAGACAGGGTGGGGGCGAAGGGGATGGGAGTGGTGAGTGTAAACAGAAAATTTGAGAAATGTTCGAGCAAAGGAATTGTTTTTCTTATCATCACATTAAGCTTAACGAGTTGAGGTTATCCCACGAGTTGTCAAGAATGTTTCCTTCTGAGATCCAACACTGAATAGGTTACTACTCACTCAATCACAGAGTCCTGTTAGATGGAGCAGGTATTAAAAAAATTGGCTAGGGTGCCAGCACTCAATGGTCTACTCCTTTTGAAAGGTACCATGGGATGTTAAAATAAGTCTACTAGACTGATAGAGGATGTCAATAGGCACGACAAACGTCTTAACGTTCTATCGAAGGACTGCATACCCGAAGATGCAACAATGCTCTTCCTGAAACTTTTATTTATTGTAGGCTCGGGGATAAAATCCAGACTAGACAGCTCAATGTGAGTGCTCAACCTCTGAGAGATTCTGTCAATCCCATTTTCCTCTTGGAGAAAACATTTTCAAAATAAAGTATCTTCATCAAAGGCTCATTGATCGAAGATGGGGCTTGTATTTTCATATGCAAGACAAGGATATGAGGAGGCGTCAGTGTAATTTTAAAAGAATTACAACATTATTGACAATGGGCACACAGTATCAACAAATCATATGGGATCCTAACATCATGAGTCATGGGATCAGATGGAAATATGAAACAGGCTGATGTGGGTTTTATTAAATATTAATTAACAAATATCCGTTTAATCACTTGTTCATTTTTACAAGAAGCATACATTACTAAATGCATAAAGAAAGCGTCTTTTTGGGGTTTTTGAACACCAATCGAAATTCGGCACCATTGACAATTACCAAGCTCACAGACACCAGGGAAAGAAAACTCCACTATGTCTGTCAATTTTCATTAGGGGCTCACTACACATGACATTGTAGGACTGTGGGGGCAGATCATGAACTCATTATGGCATAGCTACAAGATAAACTGAGAAAGGTGAAAAAATAAATAAATAGCAACTATGACCAGATATGACCTTGAAAACATATCTAAACAAGAAAGAGCAATCGGAGATTGCAAACCCTCGCCAGGATGTATTTTCTGTGGTTTTTAAGGCTTTTGTGTTAAAACAAATAATGCGGCCGAACCACGTGACCGATGATGTCATCATTTTTTTTCTCCACCAGTTTATGCCGACATGATGCTCAATAAATTACATCTTGATAGGATGAAGTTTTGTACTTGTCGAAATATGACGTCATAATGGAGGCACCTATGACATCATCATGAACATATTTTATTCCCCATGGAGAGTTCTTTACAATGAGCCATGTCTCAATTTTTTCTATTCAGCGCTTTCCGAGATATAGAGGTGCAAAGTTTTTCGATTTTTCCAAGATGGAGGCCGAACCACGTGACTTATGACGTCATAATTATCATGAAAAAATTATACAGGTGGAGTTTCACCGATGGTGAAAATTTCCTGTCAATCGGACCAACGGTTGCAGAGATAATCATATTTATTCTGTGCGGACAAACAAACAAACAGACTAGACATCGGTCAGAGACCGAGGACTTGCCGGAATGTACTTTTTTTTCAGGGGTGTTGGTTAGAAGGGAATCGGATAAGTTTGACAGAGTTATTCGTAAAAAAAACAATTTTTGACCTTGAGTTTGACCTTTCAAGGTCACTCAAGGTCAAAGGTCATGGTGCCAAATGAAATGTCGTATGTGACTTCCTATATGTCAGTAACAGTAAGTGTATGCATATCTCTTGAACTTTTAGAGTTATAGTGGTATGAAATATATTTTAAATGAAGACTCGACCCCCCTGATTTCACGTTTTGGGTGACCTTGAGCTTGACCTTGGGCCTAGAGAGTTAAAAATCGGGCACAGTCTATTCCAGGGCAAGACAAATATGTGTGTAAATTATGGCGATTCTATGTGCAACGATGTAGACGTAGTACTGCGCACAAACAGACAGACAGACAGACAGACAAACCAACCAACCAACATACTTGCCGGAATCTATTCCGGCAAGTAACAAACAGACTCGAATGCAATACCCTCTCCTCTGCCGAGGGTAACTAGAACGGCACTGGGTAGAACACACACCTCCACCAGGCTGAACAGTTTATGTTTTGTATCCCACGGATAGCCCAGGTCTGGATTCGGACATGAACCAAAATCTGATCTGCTTATTCTCGTCACCTACCCAACATATCCACCTACTTTTGTCATAATCTGTCCACAACTTTTAGAAATATCGTGCTAAATATAGTTGTTGGCCCTATCTCTCAATGGTGCATGATGAATCACTTGGAAAATTTAAAAAATCTCCTATCCGGATCCATATCCGGATCTTCACCGAAATCTAATCAATTCATCATTGCCATACACCCAACGTGTCCACCAAATTTGTCCGAATCCGTCCATAACTTTTTGAGATCTCCTGCTCATAGACAGACAAACAGACAGAGGTGAAAACATAACCTCCATCCACCTTAGGTGGTGGGGGTAACAATATGCAATAAAGATTTAAAAAAAAAACCTTTTGGAGAGCTAGACTTGGAATGTCAGACAAATTGTGGCAAGAGGTTGAAGACTGTGGAAAAAGAAGCCAAAACATCCCGAAAGCAAGCAGAAAAAAGCTAAATGGCTGTCAGAAGAGGCAATAAATATTGCAGACAAAAAGAGAGTGATGAAAACCAAAGGCCCATCAAGAGAGGACAATAAGCGGCCAAATGCCGACTTCCAACAAGCTAAGAAAGACAAAAAGAAATATTTCAAAAGGCATGCAAAGAGATAAAAAGTGACAATGGAGTGGTGAAAACAAAAGATGAAAAAAAAAGATCAGAGAGATCACAGAGGAAAGTTTATGGTTAGAATTGAGGTCAAGGTACTTAAGAGTAGAATAGAAAAATATCTGACAAAAGAAACACAGATGAAAGAAAGATGTAAGAACTATATGGAAACTCTATACAAATAATATAGCAATATGATGGCAACCTTGGAAGGAAGATAATATGAGCAAGAACCAATAGTGATAGAATGTGAGGTACGTAAATCTCTGAAAGAGCTGGCAAATGGAAAAACACGAGTTGCAGATGAAAATCCAATATAACTCTTCAAGGAAGTTTGGAAGGAGGCAATCAAAATGTTAAGACCTCTCCATACACAGATCTGGCATGGCCTAAAAGGTGAAAGCAGTCAGTGAAGCAGGATTGTATGGCCTAAAAGGTGGAAGCAGACAGTGAAGCAGGATTGTATATATAATCAAGCACACAGCCATGCAATCTCCATAGACAAACATTGGCAGTAGAATGAGCCGTACTGAAGAGCTCAATGACATTCAACGTGGCACCATCAGAGGATGCCACCTTTCCAACAAGTCAGTTGGTCAAATTTCTGCCCTGCTAGAGCTGCCCCGGTTAACTGTAAGTGCTGTTATTGTGAAGTGGAAATGTCTAGGAGAAACAACAGCTCAGCCGCAAAGTGGTAGGCCACACAAGCTCACAGAATGTGACCGCCGAGTGCTGAAGCACATAAACAACGTCTGTCCTCGGTTGCAAAACTCACTACCGAGTTCCAAACTGCCTCTGGAAGCAACGTGAGCACAACAACTGTTTGTCGGGAGCTTCATGAAATGGGTTTCCATGGCTGAGCAGCCGCACACAAGCCTAAGATCACCATGCGCAATGCCAAGCGTTGGCTGGAGTGGTGTAAAGCTCACCGCCATTGGACTCTGGAGCAGTGGAAACGTGTTCTCTGGAGTGATGAATCACACTCCACTATCTGGCAGTCCAGCGGACGAATCTGGGTTTGGCAGATGCCAGGAGAACGCAACTGCCTGAATGCATAGTGCCAACTGTAAAGTTTGGTGGAGGAAGAATAATGGTCTGGGGCTGTTGTTCATGGTTCGGGCTAGTATAGGCCCTTTAGTTCCATTGAAGGGAAATCTTAACGCTACAGCATACAATGACATTCTAGACGATTGTGTGCTTTCAACTTTGTGGCAACAGTTTGGGGAAGGCCCTTTCCTGTTTCAGCATGGCAATGCCCCCGTACACAAAGCGAGGTCCACACAGAAATGGTTTGCCGAGATCGGTGTGGAAGAACTTGACTGGCCTGCACAGAGCCCTGACCTCAACCTGCACATTGAACACCTTTGGGATGAATTGGAACGCCGACAGTGAGCCAGGCCTAATCACCCAACATTAGTGCCCGACCTCACTAATGTTCTTGTGGCTGAATGGAAGCAAATCCCCGCAGCAATGTTCCAACATCTAGTGGAAAGCCTTCCCAGAAAAGTGGAGGCTGTTATAGCAGCAAACGGAAGGATGACAGGCTGAGTCAACCCCAACTGGTATTAATTCAACAGCTGAATGGGATTCTAACTCAGGACCTTGGGATCCCAAGCCCCCTGCCCTAACCATTAGGCCAACACCAGGTATAACACAGAATAGATACTTCATTAAGTGAGAAATGCTCATTGAGCAAGCAGATTATAGAAGAGGAAGAGGTACTAGAGATCAAATTGAAACTACGAGGTGGAACATGGAAAAAGCAAAGGAATACAATAGGAAGGTGTACCTTAGAGATTATAGCAAAGACTTCAAAAATATGTTGATCATGAATTGTGAATTGTGGTGGATGATCCTTTGATGAGAGACATAGGGATGTTGGAGCACCTGATATGTCTGATAAGAATCATGTAAAGTTCGTAGACTAAAGAAGAAGCTACAGTAAGAATGGAGTATGGAGAGACAGAATGGTTTGAGATTGGAAAAAGAGTTAGACAGGGGTACATTCACACCCCTTACTTGTTCAAGCTGTAGAATGAGTACATCATGATGAAATCAAACTTGGATGACATAGAGGCTGGACTCAGGATTAGTGGAAGATGTCTCAACAATCTAATATATAATAATGATTCCACTCTGTCGGCAGAAAGTAAAGCTGGCATGATGAAACTGCTGCAGATAGTGAAGAAGGAAAGTGAAAAAGGTGGTCTTTATATCCACCAACAACTTGAATCTTGTCAACAGAGAAGATTGATGTGTTCAGATTGGGATTCGGATTCAGAATCATTACATGGAAATCGCGGAAAGTTTCATCTTCCCGAGTTCGAAGATTGAACCGAGTGGTGAATGGTGAGGAGAAATTAATAGAAGGTTTGCATTGGGGAGAAGAGCAATGTCAGGATTGACAAACACCTGGAAAGGCAAAGATGTGACAAACAATTTGGCGAAAGCTGTCATCCGAGACGATTTCCACCCAGAGTACAACATTTTTGAACTTCTCCGTTCGGGTAAACATTATCATTCCATCACGACCAACTGTAATCGCTGGCACGACAGACTTGGATGGATGGGTAAAGCATGTGAGTCATGGACAGTGAAAAAGATAGAAAGGAAGAAGATTGACAGTTTTTGAGTCTCATGTTGGAGATAAGTATTTAAAATTCCATGGACTGCAAGAAGAACAAACAAAGTATATATAAGCACCTTTAGAGGCCATTTTTCCCCGCAAGCAGGGGTTGGCCTTTTTCGGGAACCGTGGTTGTTGTTGTTTTTTGGTCCCCTTTTTGAAGCAATGTTTTACGGCCGGATGCCCTTCCTGACGCCAACCCTTTTTGCCGCCTTTAACGACAAACAGGGAATTACCAGTGAACTGGTACTCAATTAGCCGACCTCGGAAGGATGACCAGGCTGAGTCAACCCCCCTGGCGTTAATTCAGCGATCGACCGGGATTCGAACCGAGGATCCTAGGATCCTAAGCCGGCACCCTAGCCGCTAGCCCAACACCAAAACAAAGTGCTTGAAGAAATTAGACCACCATGCACATTAGAAGTGCTGATGCTAAAACAGAAACAGGACATACTTTGGGCACATTTTGGGTGCATAAAAGGAAAGTCTGGAGAAGTTGACCATTATGGGTGCGGTTGAGGGAAGAAGAGGAAGCGGCAGACCTTGCATGTGCAGGATGGATGGGTAAAGGCTGCAACCAAGCTGTCTCTGTCAGAGCTTCAGGAAGCAGTGCAGGATCAGGATGTTTGGAGAAATCTGATCATGAATGTCATGAACTTTACATAACTAGATAACTTAGATATTCTAACGAAAAAGATAACTTGGAAAGGAGGTGAAGGTTGGGGGCAAAAGTGAAATAAAAAAGATGAGAAGTTATTAGGAATAATGAGAGGGGAGGGGGAAGGAAAAAGCAAGCATCGAACATGCAGGAAGGAATGAGAGAGGGGATAGGGGAGTAGAAAGAGGAAATGTGGATCGATATTTATTCTGTTTGCTCAACTTCTTAAAGAGGAAAAATCATGTGGTATAAATATGGATTTTTGGGAATAAAGCAGTCTGCCGGATCCTCTTTCCTGGGTACATTATGTTGGCATTTTAATTAATCGTTTAAAACAAAAAAAAATCTGTCCTCGTTTTCCCCCTGGTTTGTCTTGCTGGGGTGGCGATGTGCAGCAAGCATTTTGGACTGAAGGGCCATTGTTAGTTTCAAATTTGTTTTGGGTCAAACAATTTCTTATTTATGTGATCGTTACAAACAAGATATGCAAAATCATATTTATCATTTCAGGTAAGTTAGCACAACCAAACGTGCATAGCAACCACGCTTAAATGCTTGCATCTGACCTGTGCAGCGATGTTCATCAGGACGACTATGAACAAAAAAAACCAGCCTACTCCTGCTCTAAGGTAACGGATGTAAACCTTCATGCCAACGGAACCTTCCCCGCGATCCTCTTCAGTTGCTTGTGGATCACTTGGCTCCATCTAGAATAGGAAGGAATTCCAAATTAAGCAACTGGAGATGAAATGGAGAGATAAGGCGGCGAGAGATGGTGGGTTGGAGAACAAAGGTGGCGAAAGGCAGTGAGTGGGAAGAGCGAAGGCAGCGAGACCCAGCTGGTGTTAGAAAGTGGAGAGGTGGTGTATGGGAGAGCTTTTGTGGCGGGCGAGTTATGATGGGTGTAAAAGGGAAGGTCACGAGGGGCAGTGGGTGGGAGAGTGAAGGCCATGTGTGACAGGCAGCAGGTAGGAGAAGGAAGACCATAAGAGGCAGTGGTTGCGAGAGGAAAGTGTGTGACAGGCAGCAGGTGTGAAAGAGAAGGCCATGGCATGTGACAAGAGCGAGAGGGAAGGACATTACAGGTGCTAGATGGAAGGCCGAGACAAATGACAGGTGATAGAGGGAAGGACACAACAGGTGGCAGGTGAGGGAGGGAAGGCCACGACAAGTGGGAAAGTGAAGGGCCTGACATGTGGAGATTCGGAAAGGGAAGTGCGTGACATGTGGTGCATGGGAGAGGGAGCCGCAATAGGTGGTGGATGGGAGAGGAAAGGACACAAGTAGCAGTGTGGGAGAGGGAAGGCCTGAGTGCAGCAGATCAAAAAGGGAAAGCCTGAGAGAGGAGGGTGGGAGAGCGAAGGTTTCCAGAGGCCCTGCGTTGGAGAGGAAAGGCCGCCAGGGGTGGTTGTTTGGAAAAGAAAGACCGCGAGAATTGAGGCATGGGAGAAGGAATGCCATGAGATAGTAATTCCATGAGACATGGCGAGTATGAAAGGCAAGGCCAAGTATGGCAGTACGTGGGAGTGGGAAGGCCACGAGAAGCAGTAGGCTGGATAGGGAAGCACATCTGAGGCTGTGAATGAGAGAGGAAAGGCTGCCACAGGTGTCGATTGGGAGGGTGAAGGCCACCACAGGTGTCAGGTGGGAGAAATAATGCTGTGAGAGGCGGCATGTGGGAGAAGGACAGCTGGGAGAGGCAGCGGGTGAGAGAGGGAAAAATGCAGAGGTGGCAGGTGAGAGTGGTTAGGCATGGTGGGTGAAAAAGGGAAGGCTGCAACAAGAGATGGGTGGGAGAGGGAAGGTCGTGAGAAGAGGTGTGTTGGAGATCGAAGGCCGAAATAAGCGGTCGGTCGGAGAGGGAAGCAACGAGAGGCAGTGGACAGGCGAGAGATCGCCATCAGAGGTGATAGATGGGAGAGGGAAGCCATGCTTAGCATTGTGTGGGAGAGGGTAGGCAGTGAGTGGTGGTTGGTGGAAGAATGAAGATGACAAGAGGTTGTACTGTATGTGGGAAAGGGAACCAGGTTTTAGAAACAAAAGTTGTGGTGATGGAAAATAAATGCATTTCCTTCTCAACTAACAATATCTTCGGGGATAGATTCTGCAGTTGAGATTATGGAAGAGCTGTGCGAGCGCTGCGTCCGCACAGATATCGAGCGCTGACGATTCATGGCAGGCTTGGTATTGACTTCCTGTTCAGTTTCTCCCTCTTCCTCATGTTCTTTGGATGCTTTGAGCAAAGCAGCAAAGTCCACTCCTGTTCTCTGTAGATCTTCAAAGGTGCCAGAACTTTCAATTTTACCCTGGGAGGTATCAGGTATAAAGATCAGGAAGCAGGAGGAGAAAATAATTTAAATACAGCCAGAAGAGCAGTCAATTATGAGTCAATTATAATTACTGTATGATATGATAGTCAAGTAAGCAATGATATACTTCCAGAGGAAACTGTGTCTAAGGCCAAATCATAGATATGAGGTTGGTAACTGGGGTTCAGTGGGATATACCCTCAAGCAGAAATTTTGGGTGAATTATGTCAAGTGCCTTTTACATCATAACGTTGTAAGCACCAATGTATTGTCACTTACATCACCAATAAGATCTTGTCACTTTTTTCATTTAGCGAAAACAGCTGTTTGAGTGGGTGTCTCAATTCACGTTTCCCCTACTCCATCATAGTTTGACGTGTTTGTCAATGATCCACAAGCCCCACTCACCTGTTTCAGAATTATTATTTTGTTTGCTGCATTGAGGTACTGGAGCTGATGTGTCACCAGAATTACGGGTTTCTTCTTGAGGATCCCACGTATACAGCTGAGGACATTGCATGCAGATAATGAGCAATTATTAATGGCACGAACATCTTTCACAATGACGTCAATCAAAAACTCAAATCGTTTACTGAACTGCAGAAAGAAACAAGAGTGAAGTATGGCTGAGGGTGCTGTGGCGTCAGGGAGTGGGAGAGAGGGAGGGTTGGATTAAATATTACACTCAAACATAACTAGAACAAGCGTTACGCCTAGGTCCCCCGTCGGTGAAGTGATGCGAGTTGACAAAGTGGAAGACCCAAGGCGGCCATCTTGGATTTTGACGTGGCGACCCAATTTTCAATAGCGTTCTCCCTTATCCGTACATACACCCACACACCAGATTAGAAGTTAGTAGTTCGTTTATTTTTCAAGATATTTCGCTCACAAGGTTCAGACATATATATGGCGACGGCCATCTTGGATTTTGACGTGGCGACCCAATTTTCAATAGCGTTCTTCCTTATGCCGAGATACACCCACACACCAGATTAGAAGTTGGTACTTCGCTTATTTTTCAAGATATTCCACTCACAAGGTTCAGACATACTTGGCGGTGGCCATCTTGGATTTGGACGTGGGTGCACCCACACACCAAATTAGAATTCGGTCGTTCGCTTACGCACGCACGGACGCACACACGCACTGACGCACACACGGACGGAGGGGAAAACCATAGTCCCCCTTTCGCTCCGCGGTGCGACGGGGGACAACAACACTTGGCAGAGAGTATACCTCCGCGAGGTTGAACGGTTTACGTTTTGTATCCCACCGATAGGCCAGATATGGATCCGACATGAACCATAATCTAATCGGCTTGTTCTTTTCACTTACCCAACTAACCCAACAAGTTTCGTCATTAACATATGATTATAGTTTCGTCATCAATATATGATTAGCAAATGGTCACTGGAACAGTCTAAGTACAGAGTGTGAAGATAAAAATTAAATAACGACACTTGTACAATTAATTTTTACATTTTGATCTCCACTCGTACACAAGGCCAAAATTGCGTGTTTGATACTTTTATCCATACCGCCCCATGGATAAGAGATACTCAAACTGTGCTGCTAAAATTCCTTAAAGAGGGATCAAATGGAGAGGTGGAGCGCAAAGCGTGAAGACAAACCATGAGCATATTATTTACAGAATCTTTGGTATTTGAGATATGTGGAGCATCTGGAGGATGAACTAGATTTCTGGAGCAGCCATGGACAATCTGTAGCAGTAGGGCATCTTTGGAATTCCACATGGAGCATTGCATCTCATAGCACTGTCGCAAAAGCATTTTGAAAAGACACAAATCTACTGCTGGAGAGCCTCTTATAAAATGTATGTATCATCAAAACACTTCCCAAAAGGCAATCAATGCCTTCAATGGGAATGAAAGTTCACTAGAGCAGTAAAACAAAAAAGTTTAGTTCAAAAAAGTTAAAACATGTTCAAAAAAGATGGGGTTGCGTGTTCAGTTAAAACAAAAAAAAGTTCAGCTTACTGCTCAAGATTACAAGCTCAAGATATATAGACTTCCGGTTCCTCGGGCGAGTGAGGCGTGCTTCGAGCTCTCCACGGCATCGAAGTTTGAGTGTTTTCCCATTCTTGTCTTTGTCAAATTTCCACTGGTTATTTTGCTGTGTACGTGTTATTGTGTGTTTCTAGTTGGTGTTGGTTTGTGGTTCGTGCAAACTTGTGTGTAGTTAATCGTTTTCTGAATCGTACCTCGTGCGCGGCCTGGTGACTTGGGGCTTCCCTCCCCCCGTCGGTGTTTTGTCGGTTTGGGTTATTTCCTTCGCTGTATTGCTTGTTTCTTTTATTTTATTTTCTCCCCCTCACCTCACCTCCTGAGACAAAGAATTATATATTGATTCTTTCTCTCCTCCCGGACACGTGCTTGTTCGCTCTCCTCCTCGTCTCGGCTTGTGCCCCGCCCCCTGTATCTCGTTTTCTTCCGCCTCTGCTCCTTCTTTCTCAAATCGACGTTCTCGCTTGGAGACTTTTCCCGGATTTTTTTTTTTTTTCATCGTTCTGTTTGGATATTGTTGGAATATGTTTAAACCGCAGCCGTGATGCTGACGCCTCCCCCCCCCCCCCCACCCCCAGAATTTACATGTTTTAAACGTTTCCCAGTGTGTACCCTGGTCAGAATAGGTACACCGTATCCCTGCGTGTCGTAAGAGACGACTAAGAGGGTTGGCGTCAGGAAGGGCATCCGGCCATAAAAACATTGCCTCAAAAAGAGAACCATGACAATCACAAGTACATATGGGCAGGGTGCAGCCCGAAGTGGAGATCGGTTTCTGAGGTTTGGGACATGGAATGTGGGGACAATGACAGGGAGATCAGGAGAAGTGGTGGAAGTATTGGTCAGAAGAAGAGTGGACATATGTTGTGTGCAAGAGACGAGATGGAAGGGAAGTGGTGTGAGAATGGTGAAGGGTAGGCAGGGACAGAAATACAAGTTTGTGTGGCAAGGGTGCCCGGAGGGCGTGAATGGTGTTGGTGTCCTGTTTTCTGAGGAGTTTGTAGACAGTGTGGTGAGTGTGACTAGAGTGAGTGATAGGTTGATGATGGTGAAAATGATGATTGGAAAGCTCTTGGTGAACGTCATCTCGGGATATGCTCTGCAGGTTGGTCGAAGCGATGAAGAGAAGGACAAGTTCTGGTGTGCGATAGAGAAGCTGATGGAAAACGTGAAAGATGAGGAAGTTGTTGTGGTGGGAGGAGACCTGAATGGACATGTGGGAAGGAGTATGGATGGTTTTGAGGGAGTTCATGGGGGTTACGGATATGGTGTGAGAAATGGAGAAGGTGAAAGGATTTTGGAGTTTGCTGATGGAGCTGATTTGTTGATTTGTAATACTCAGTTCCAGAAAGAGGACAATAAGCTTGTTACATACACGTCAGGTGGGTCGACGACAACCGTTGACTACCTGATGGTGCGTCGGCGAGATAGGGGGCACCTCCGGGACACAAAGGTGATCCCGGGGGAGGAGGCTGTTTCACAGCACCACTTGGTTGTCTGCGACATAAGGGTGAAAGGTGCGAGGAGAGCTCGGTGGGTGAAGTACCAACCGAGAATGAAGGTGTGGAGGTTGAAAGAGGTGACAGTAAGGGAGGCATTAAAAGAGAGGCTGAGTAGGGTAGAGGATGATGTGGTTGAGCTTGAAAGTGGTTGGATGTCAATGAAAGCTAGTCTGTTGGGAGCCGTTGGTGAGGTATGTGGATGGACAAAAGGACCACCGAGGCACTCGGAAACATGGTGGTGGGATGTTGAGGTTGGAAAGAGGATTGACGAGAAGAGGAAGAAGTTCAAAGAGTGGCAGAAGGCGAAGGGTACGGGAGCAGAAACAGCAGAGCATGAAAGTTATAAGGCAGCCAGGAAGGCTGCAAAGAAAGAGGTAGCAAAGGCGCAGGAGGCATGTAGGAAAATGTTCGGAGAACGCTTGGATTCGGAAGAGGGTCAGAAAGCAGTATTCAGGATTGCAAAGCAGATAGCGAAAGAGAGGTGTGATGTGATGGGGGTGAGTTGCTTGAAGGATGAAGTGGGACAAATCGTTGTCGACCCAGATGGAATTAAAGGAAGATGGAAAAGATATATGGAAATGCTGTTGAATACAGAGAATGAATGGGATGGCAACATAGAGAGTAACCCAGTTTTAGGACCGGCAGAGAAGATAACTGAGAAGGAAGTTGAGGAAGCGATAAAAGCAATGAAGAGTGGAAAAGCGGGAGGGCCGACGGGAGTTGTGGGAGATATGTTGAAGGCAGCAGGAAGTTGGGGTGTGAAGAGAATGACAGAGATCTGTAATTTGGTGGTGAAAGAAGGCCGCATTCCAGTGGATTGGGAACTGAGTACCCTCGTCCCTCTATACAAGGGGAAAGGTGACCCTCTGGAGTGTGGCTCGTACCGAGCGATAAAGTTATTGGAGCATGGAATGAAGGTATTGGAAAGGGTGTTGGAGAGGAGGATAAGGAAGAAAGTGAAGATCGACGAAATGCAGTTTGGATTTATGCCAGGAAGAGGAACGACAGATGCGCTTTTCCTTGTGAGGCAGTTGCAGGAGAAGTACATGGATAAGAGGAAGAAGTTGTTTTTTGGGTTTGTTGATCTGGAGAAAGCATTCGATAGGGTTCCACGCAAAGTATTGACATGGGCATTGAGGAAGTTAGGAGTGGAGGAATGGTTGATCAGAGTAGTGATGGCAATGTACAAAAGAGCACGCACAGCTGTAAGGACGAAGGACGGGAACAGTGGTGAGTTTGAGGTGAAGGTGGGAGTGCATCAGGGGTCGGTACTAAGTCCACTACTATTTGTAGCTGTGATGGAGGTGCTGGCTCAGACCGTAAAGGAGGGTTTACCGTGGGAGTTGTTGTATGCAGATGATCTGGTGTTGATTGCGGAAAGTATGGATGGACTGAAGGAAAAGATGAACAAGTGAAAGGAATGTATGGAGACAAAAGGTCTGAAGGTGAATATCGGAAAGACAAAGGTGATGGCAAGTGGTAAAGCATGTGGTGAGGTGGAAAGAACTGGGAAGTGGCCGTGTGCTGTGTGTAGGAAGGGTGTCGGGGTGAACTCCATTCAATGTACAATGTGTGCTGAGTGGGTTCATCAAAAATGTAGTGGTCTGAGAGGGTCATTAACCAGTGTGGCAGCTACATTCAAATGTAAGGTGTGCACAGAGGGAGCTGCAGATGGAGGAAATGTTGAGTTGGATCTTGGAGACGGCGTGAAGCTGGAAGGTGTGAAAACATTTTGCTACCTCGGAGACATGCTGAATGGAGAAGGTGGATCAGACTCGGCAACGGTTGCTCGAGTGAGATGTGCATGGAAGAAGTTTCGGGAACTGAGTGGCATGCTGATGAGGAGGAGAGTGTCGCTGAAGCTGAAGGGAAAGGTGTATGCTGCATGTGTGAGAAGTGTTATGATTTATGGGAGCGAGACATGGGTAATGAACGTAGAGCAGCAACGAAGGCTGGAAAGGGTGGAAATGCGAATGGTTCGATGGATGTGCGGAGTATCGTTGAGAGAGAGGAAGACAAATGATGAATTGCGAAAGATGATGGGAATATTGCCTGTGATTGATGCTGTGAAGAGGAACAGGTTGAGATGGTTTGGTCATGTATTGAGGAAGGATGAAAGTGACTGGTTGAGAAGAGTGATGGAAGTTAATGTAGAAGGAAGTAGAGGACGGGGAAGACCGAGAAAGACTTGGCTAAAGATGGTGGAAGAAGAAATGCGGGCAAGGGGGTTAACAAGGAGAGATGCAGAAAATAGGGCAAAATGGAGAAGATTGTCATGGGGACCGCAAGGCTAACCCCCGCTCTAGCAGGGAACATGGCCTTAAAATGCATGTTGTTGTTGTTGTTGTGTTGTTACTGCTCAAGATGTTATGACGTGTACTGTGTACACACCTTGTTTTGTTTAACGATGTTGGAATGTGACGCCCAAATTTTTCGTTGTCTTGTTGACTACGCCTCGTAAATGACTTTATATAATACCAAGAAAATACAAAACTCGAGACAAGTATGCCACACAAAATTAAGGTTGTCGAGTTGAACATGTGACCTCCAGCTACGTGTTGGGCAAAAAGTGCCAAGCCGAACAGTCTTTCATTAATTATTTCAAGCTCGACAAAATAAAATTTCAATTTTTCGAACGCGATGTCCTAGTTCCAACAAAGTTTCATCTTACAGTACTAGTTTCTGCAAACACAGGTGACTTTACATCAGATAAAAATTAAATACAACAACACAATGTATATTTTATACAAAATCTAGGGTCATGGAAGAGCCGAGTTTGAGGCGACAGAGGACCAAAAGGTAATGTACTGACAGTGGGGCAACAGTTGGACACAAACAAGGTAATGAATGAACAGGAAAAGAGGAGACGAAAGGAGGAAATACAGTAACCTGTAAGTAAGTCTGTTGGATTAATGGCGGTAGGAAATATTTTCAGAGGGATGGGGGTTTAAAATGAAATGGTAATGGACTGCTTGCTTGAAGTTATGGAGGGAAGAATGTTCTGAGTTTTCATAGAATTACTTGGCATTATGGAGGATGCCCACACTGGGGCTGGCTTTGAAGACCAGTTTTGCTAAGTAGTTGGCCCATGAGAGGTCATGGTTGATGGTGAGGCCTGGAGGTTCAAGAGACTGAAAGCTCTTTCAGTGGCTGACCATGGTCCATGGAAATAAATGGGTGGGTTTGTTTGATGACCCTTTTAAGTGATAAGGTGAAACTGTGATATTTGCTGGGATTCGAAGACATCTACCATAAAAAACAGAATGCCAGTTTGCAAGATGTCTGTCCCCCTTCATAAGGGTAGGTTTAAAGAAAGACTTTTAACACGAATGTGTGTTCACTACGGTCTATTTTTGAGGATAAAACTACAGTAACGCAAAAAACATTTTCCATAAAAGAGTAATTATGTCTCTTCTATTGGAAATGTAGACGGTGGCTTGCAAACCGAGCCTCAAGGGTGGTGTACAGAAGCGTTTTTTAAAATAACAATAAATACAAGGCGCAGAGAGGTGAAATTCGCTGCACATGATGTGTAACGCGTGCAGAGTAAAACAATTGTTCACTTATGTCCGTATGATTTCTCATAAATAAAGAAGATATAAGCACACCTGACACTAGGCCAAGGCTTCAGACAACTTTGGTACGTTCACAAGGCTGCACGGTCAGATAAACTGCTCGACCCGTCATTTTTGACGGGGATTTTAGTCGATGAAGAATAAAGTTCCTGACAGTTTTTGTTTTGTTGCAAATCATGATTCGTTTCATTTTTAGCAAAGTATAAGAGAGGAGGTGTAAAGTTGCAGCAGATGCTGAGTGGGGAGGCAGGATACACAACAATAATATCCTGACCTTGACGAACTATTAAGCAGAGGAATAAAATGTATATTCCTAGAAAATAACTAAATATTCACACATGTAATTGTCAAAAAAATGCTTTTTATTGCATTGTATATTTGAAGATCTGAAGAAGTAAAGAATAGAATGCAAGATAAAGAATGTAGAATGCAAGATAACATCAACATAAACGGGTTTGTAGGAGTAAAAACCATTGAAGACTCAAGACTCAGTCCTACATTTGTCTCACACCAACAATCCTCATAAGGAATGACAAAAACCATGCGGGCCACATCTTAAAGCCATAAAAAGGCCAGGCAATACAGACTCGAGATAGACCAACCAACATCTAGTATACTATTCCAATTAAATGACTCATTTATTAAGACTTTACATCACAACACAATTATATGCAAGTAGCTGGTGTTTTACATAATGGATGGATGAAACTTGATACCAAGGCAATGTACGTATCCCGACAAATGTGGAGACAGACACAGGGAGTTCTTTTTTTTATTTAAAAACAGTCAAGTGAACATGGAGGAGCATGTCCGCATAAGAAGTTTGATTCAGAAACTAGATATCTCCATTGTGTTGTTGGACACTGCAACTGACTGATGCTGTATTTTGAAACAAAGCCAGTTGTTTGCAGTATAGAACTTGGTTAAGCTTCTGGGAACTTGCAAAACGTGGAAGTGGTTGCCATTGCCATATTGGAACCAAACTCTTCGTACATATCACATGCAGGATGAGGACATGAGGAGTCATAAGTGCACTTTTATACGAAAGCCCAGTAGAAGCCCCTTGGCGATGGCTTGTGAGAAACAGTATAGGGTTCAGTTTTCATTTAACCAACCTAGCATGGTCACAAATGAACGATTTGGCAGTATGTCATCCTAAAGAGCCCATCATAAGCGCGAAATCTGCATCGGCGGCTCTTCTTCATCAATTTGTGATCATAAATCTCGGTATTCAAAGACCTGAGCGACACACAGACGCCATCCTAGTTTGGAGGTGATGCGTTGGCATAATTTATGCGCATCATGTCAGCATCATGTCATATTTAGAGCTAGTGTGTGTATACTGTATGTATATATACTAGGGCATGCCCGTACTATATCTATATCTAAAATTATATCCCCCCCTCTATTTACATGAAATGGTTTGGTACATGAAATGTTTTGGTTCATTCGCAACGCCAAAGCGAACGGCGAACGCTTTACATGAAATGGTTTGGTGCATGAAATGTTTTGGTCCATTCGCAACGCCAAAGCGAACGGCGAACGCTTTACATGAAATGGTTTGGTTCATGAAATGTTTTGGTCCATTCGCAACGCCAAAGCGAACGGCGAACGGCTTGCGAGTACAGTGACAATCCCCCCGGGGTTTTTATTAGTTTTAAAACATAGTTTAACGCCAACATAGCGGCAACATAGTTTGCAAACGTGAAATAAATGAATACGCTCTCAAATGTGCCATCCGAGGCAGAGTGTGTCCGCCACGTTCGGCACACGCGATAGCTCACTGCTCTCTGATTGGTTGAATCGTTTTTTGGACATAGCTCGGTAAGTAATTGTCCGATTAATATGAAACCTTGAAAAGGCACATCCTCGGGTCCCCAGCAATATACCTGGCAAGTTTAAAGTATATCGGACCCGTGGTTGTCGAGAAACAGCGGTCACAGACAAACGTACAAACAAACAAACACACAGAGATTACTGGAATTATAGATACTAGGGCATTGCCCGTACTATATCTATATCTAAAATTATATCCCCCCCCTCTATTTACATGAAATGGTTTGGTCCAAAGCAAACGGCTTCCGGAGTTTGGTAAAGCAATCGCCATCGCGTGCACAAACGCGCAGGAAAGCGAATGAATCGCAAATTCGTTTTTATTAGTTTTAAAACTTTATTAAAACATAGTTTAACGGCAACATAGTTTTCCAACGTGAAATAAATGAATACGCTGTCAAATGTGCCATCCGAGGCAGAGTGTGTCCGCCACGTTCGGCACACGCGATCGTTCGCTGCTCTCTGATTGGTTGAATCGTTTTTTGGACATAGCTCGGTAAGTAATTGTCCGATTAATATGAAACCTTGAAAAGGCACATCCTCGGGTCCCCAGCAATATACCTGGCAAGTTAAAAGTATATCGGACCCGTGGTTGTCGAGAAACAGCGGTCACAGACAAACGTACAAACGTACAGACAGAGATTACTGGAATTATAGATAGATATATATATATATATATATATATATATATATATATATTTATATATATATATATATATATATATATATACACGTAGTGTGTTCAAAAAGTATCCGACCTTTGTTCATAAAAGATACTCGCATCCAGATAAAAATTTTTTTATAATAATCTCGTTCAAAGTAGTCCCCTTGGGCTGCCACACACTTCTCCCAACGGTTCTGCCACTGTCGGCAGCAGCACTGGAACGCCTCTTTTGGGATGGCGCGCAGCTGGTCCGTCGCATTCCGCATGATGTCTTCTCTGGAGTCGAAGAAGACGGTCAGCATGACTTTGACATTGCTGCGGACCTGCCTTGCTTTTTTGGCCTCGGGGATGTTGGATGCTTCCATTGTGATGACTGCAACTTGGTTTCTGGGTCGTACCCATAAACCCAGGACTCATCGCCAGTGATCACTGTGTTGAGGAAGCTGGGATCGCTGTTCACAGTCTCCAGCATGTCCTGTGCGATCTCCAAACGGAGTTGCTTCTGCTCAATCGTTAGCAGCTTTGGTACGAACTTCGCTGAGATTCTCCTGAAGCCCAAATCCTTATTCATAATGGAATGAACGGTGTTGAATCTTGCGGATCGTTTCCACTTGGGAATCGCCAAGCTTTACACCAAATTTGATGCAGTAGCGTTTTTTTTTTTTGTTTTTTTTTTGTATACCGAATCGAGGCTCGTGAAAGAGCTAAAAGTTTTTCGTTGTTGTTCGTTGTTCAAGCGTTGTTCAAGTTTTTCCGTCATTTTGTCAAAAACGAAAATCCGACGGTGCTCACTTACATGTCCTCACTCATCAGCGGTCTGCCGTCGAATGACAGCTTCTGCAGGTGGGAAAAAATTCAAGCGTGCGCATTAGGATCGCCTACATACGTGCACCAATCAACGCCTCCCTAGCTTCTTTTTTTTTACGCACGAAAAATAAAGGTCGGATACTTTTTGAACACAGTAGTATATATACATATATAATATATATATATATATATATATATATATACATATACATATATAATATATATATATATATATATATATATATATATATATATATATATATATATATATATATATATATATATATATATATATATATACATATATATATATATATATATATATATAGATAGATGTACATATATATTTATTTATCTATATTCTTATTCTATTATATATATATAAAAGAAAGTTTTTGCTTGTTTGTTTATCTGCATGCGCTAATCTCCTGAACGGTGAAAGATAGGAGGAAACCTCTGAAACAAAAAATGTCGGGACGGGCCCCGGGAAGGTTATAGGTTAGGTGGTGATGCCGGTCGAGGCAGTCTCGGCCGGGCTGGGCCCATTTCACAATTAAAAGCTGAGCTGAATTATAGTAGTCAATCTTCTATGGCCGCGAGTAAAAGCTGAATTACAGAAGTAAATTCATTCAAAAAGAACTAAAAATGTCGGGACGGGCCCCGGGAAGGTTATAGGTTAGGTGGTGATGCCGGTCGAGGCAGTCTCGGCCGGGCTGGGCCCATTTCACAATTAAAAGCTGAGCTGAATTATAGTAGTCAATCTTCTATGGCCGCGAGTAAAAGCTGAATTACAGAAGTAAATTCATTCAAAAAGAACTAAAAATGTCGGGACGGGCCCCGGGAAGGTTATAGGTTAGGTGGTGAGGCCGGTCGAGGCCGCCTCAACCGGGCTGGGCCCATTTCGCAATAAATCTTCTTCTTCTTTCAAAATTCTCTTGAAGTACAACTTATTCACTTAATAGGAATATCAAACTGATTGCAACACATGCTTTCAAAATTCTCTCTCACGGGGCCCGACAGAAGAAAGAAGAAGAAATCGTTGAGCACTAACTGATACTGGGCTCGCGTCAGACAAATGTACAGAAGATTAAATTCATTCAAAAAGCACCCGGGCAATGCCGGGTGCATTCAGCTGGTATATTATAAATAAAAGGCATTTTCTGTCTGTCTGTCTGTCTATGTGTGCGTGAAATACCAATCCATTCATGCCCAAACTACTGGGCCAATTGCAACCACACTTGGCAGATAGACCAAATTGGACCTCCTGTTGAACATGGGCTACTTAGTTTTTTCAAAGACCACTAATAATGATGATATCGCTAAATGAAATTCAAAATGATATTGTGGGAGCACGTGGGTCTACAATCCACATGCCCCTCATCTCCCCTCCTTGATAAGTCTCGCCGTCCCACTTACACCACCAGCCCTATCTGCACTGCACCTCCTTCCTGTCCTTCCCCTCATTGCAAGATTTGTGGTTTCGGGATTATCATCAGTGGAACCAAGCGATCTGCCTCAATATAGTTTGTTGTCTTGGATCTGGAATCTATATATACCCGTGAGGGTCATTCCTGCTCACCTGTTCCTCACCTTGTCTTATTTTACCCCACAATGGCAAAAAAATACAGAAATATCAAATTTACATAATTATTCAACACCCTGGGTAAATACTTAGTAGAAGCACCTTTGCCAGCGATTGAGCTGCGAGTCTTCTTGGGTATGTCTGTATCAGCTTTGCACACCTGGATTTGGGGAGTTTCTCCCATTCTTTCCTGCGGATTTGCTCAAGATCTGTCAAGTTGGATGGGGAGCGTTGGTGAACAGCAATGTTCAAGTCTTTCCACAGATTCTCAATGGGATTCAAGTCCGGGCTTTAGCTGGGCCACTCAAGGACTTTCATGTTCTTGTTCTGAAGCCATTCCAGTGTTGCTTTGGCTGTATGCTTGAGGTCATTGTCCTGTTGGAATTTAAATCTTCACCGCAGTCTAAGATCTTTTGCACTTGGAAGCAGGTTCTCCTCAATGACTTGCCTATATTTGGCTCCATCAATTGTTGCTTCTAACATTGCAAGTCTCCCAATCTCTGCTGCTGAAAAGCATTCCCATAGCATGATGCTGCCACCACTATGCTTCACAATGGGATGGTCTTATATGGGTGATGTGCCCGGATGTGTGCCAGGTTTCCATCAGACATAACGCTTTGCAGTCAGGCTAAATAGATCAATTTTATCTCATCAGACCACAGAATATTTTGCCTCATGCTCTCAGATTCTTGCACATGCCTTTTTGCAAACTCCAGGTGTGCCGTCACGTGCCTTTTTCTTAGGATTTGCCTCTGTCTGGCCACTCTCCCATTAAGACGAGATTTGTGAAGTGCTGCAGAGTTTGTTGTCCTTCTGGCAGGTTCTTCCACCTCAGCCATGGAACTCTGTAGTTCTGTCAGAGTGGTCATTGGGTCGTTGGTCACCTCCCTGACCAAGGTTATTCTTGCCCGGTTGCTCAGTTTGGTCGGACGGCCAGATTTAGAAAGAGTCTGGGTAGTTCCATATTCTTTCCATTTCCTAATGATGGAGCTCACTGGGCTCTTGGAAACTTTCAATATTCTATAAATTGTTTTATACTCTTCCCCAGATCTATTAGTAAGGGAAACATATGAAAATCTGTTAACTAAATTGTTACCAAAAAATTTCTTCACCAATATGTTTGTAAAGGTGTGTAATAACATGTGTTAAAATGTTGAAGGTCAACTCCCGTGGGAAACCCAGAAAAAAAGCTGTTGAATTCGGGTACCGAAAAATTATTTTCGAGAATTTTTATTTTTTTAAATCGGCCCTTAAGTAACTTATGAGGGGTCAAATAAGGGTTTTTCATGATTCTGAGTTGATTGTTAACATTTATATTTCACCACAGACACTCCTTTGTGGAAAAATAATTTCTAAATATATCTCATTTTCTACTTTGCAGGACATGGAGTCTAGCAATATGGATGAAGACGTTACTCCACCTGTGCTCAATTGCTTCATCTGTGCACGCTCGGATACACCAGCTGAAAGGCTCATACAGGCAACTCCAAAGGGATACTCAACTTTATTGAAACAAGCAGAAACTGTCGAAAATGTTACTATTGTGGAACGTATGAAGGAGGCTCAAAAGGAAGGAAAACTGAGGTACCACCAGAAGTGTAAAAATGATCTGTACAACAACTTTGTTGCAACCACCAAGAAGTCAGCTCAAGCATCAAAGGCAGAGAAAGAGTCATCAAAGTTGAAGAGAAGACGCACTACTTGTGAGTTCAGTTCATCAACTGGCTGCAGTTCTAGAAGATCACAGTCAGTTGACCTCCTGTATAAGGATGTATGCATTCTTTGCAACCAACCAGCCCAGCTCTACAAAAATAATCCAGCACAAGCTAGAAAGAAATACAGAGTGCCAGATAATTTGACTGCAGATACACTGAAGGCAAGCTTGCTGAAGACAGCACGGAGTCGCGGGGATGACTGGGGCACTGAAGTCACTGGACGCCTGGAAGGGATCAACGACTTGGTAGCAGAAGAAACACTGTACCATTTGCGATGCAAACTTATGTTTGCGAGAGGTGACAGTTTGTCCAAGACTGATGAGGAAGGAAAAAGGAAGAGAGGACAGAGGAGTATTGATGAGGAGCGAGAGGCAGTTTTTATTGAATTCTGCGAATGGTTGGACTCAGAATTAGAGCATGGGGTAATGAACATGGACCAAGTCCATGAAAAGCTGCAGGAGTTTGATCAGTCACCAGAGAAGAGCCTTTCTTATTCAAAGCATTGGCTAAAGATAAAACTTCTAGAGAAATACGAAGACACCTTGTATTTCACAACACAGGAAAGAAGGGCAGATGTACTCTGTCTCAAAGATGGCACCGACAATATTCTGCGAGGGCATCATGCTAATCTTGACCATGGAGATGAGAAGACTCAGATCATAAAGACGGCACTCAAGTTCATATCCAATGATATTGCCTTGATTGATTTAGGTCCAAAGTCATACCCCACCACACACAGTATGACTGACATCGATAGTCAGCTGACACTTGTTCCTGCAAGCCTTCAGATGTTCTTGAGACCGATTGTCAAGACAGACGAAAAGGTTGCCGTTTGGGGGCAGAATTTTATTAAGGCCTGTCGACCTCGGTCTGGAGTATTGCCACACCAAATGGGGCTTGCCATACAACTTGATCATAGATTTGGGTCAAAATGGATGCTCAACAAGTTCCACCGGCTGGGATACACCGAGTCTTACACGGAGACACAAAACTACAAATACTGCTTCCTTAATAGTAGGAGTGGAGATGATGTTCCAGATACTTCTGGCACTCTTGACACCATTGTGGAGGAAACCGATGAACAGATCAATGATAAGGTTGCGGTTGATGCTGCGCTTGAGGATCAATCAGTGATGACAGCCAAAGTGCCAGCCAGTGAAAGTGAATTGTCAAGTAATGATCAGGTGGTCTTTATGGAGGTTGGGGAAACAAACAATGCAGTCACTCAGTTTGTTGGAGACAATATAGATTTAAACATTGTCTCTATTCACGGAAACACTCCCTTTCACTCAATGGGTTGGATCGAAGTCACCTCTCCGGCACCACCTTTGCCAGAACCAGGGGACGCGGCTGAGTACATCGACATCTTCCTTGACACAGAAGCCACCAAGGAAACAGTGATTCAGGCTGGTACTGCGATTTTCAAGTACATTTACCATGGACGAGATACTACATTGGGTGAAATTCGGTACAACATGTTCTCAAGGAAGGCAGCGGCAGGAGTGATCAAACCAGAGACTCTACCTCCAACAGAGGGTGCAGCTGCACAACATTCACTCCGTGCCTACCTGCAGACCCGGGACTGGATCCTTCTACAGAGCATGTCTCTGAACCCGTGACTATGGATGGACAATAGGTGTGCATGGGTATGAGCCAGTTCCAACACTGGACCCCACGGCTCCTGAGGAGCTATTGCAGTTCACGAGCTGTAATTGTCATGGAGATTGCAGCAACCGGCGATGCAGCTGCAAGAAGAATGGGGTCACGTGCATCTCGGCCTGTGGAGTCTGTAATGGCATTACATGCAGAAACTGCAGTCATGATGTTGTTGAGTCTGAAGAAGACATAGACAATGACTGTTGAAACTTCTGACATTGTGAATGAGAAATAACTCTTGAGTATTATATATGTATGTGAAATAAAAGCTACTTTGTGTGTAAATGTAAAAGTGAAAATATAAATGTTAACAATCAACTCAGAATCATGAAAACCCCTTATTTGACCCCTCATAAGTTACTTAAGGGCCGATTAAAAAAAATAAAAATTCTCGAAAATAATTTTTCAGTACCCGAATTCAACAGCTTTTTTTCTGGGTTTCCCACGGGAGTTGAACTTCAACATTTTAACACATGTTATTACACACCTTTACAAACATATTGGTGAAGAAATTTTTTGGTAACAATTTAGTTAACAGATTTGTGAAATATCTCATAAAATGCCCTTACTATATGTCTCCTCACAATTCTATTTCAAGTTCTACGGACAGTTCCTTGGACTTGATGGTAGAGTTTCTGCTCTGACATGCACCGTCAACTGTGGGACCTTTCTATCTCTCTATCGCTCTGTCTTTCTATCTCTTTCATTTACACCATCCCCTCCCATTACAAAGCCTTTCACTCGATCACGTCACAACCAAGATCAAAGGGAGATCGAGGCAGGGAACGAAGCCGTTGGAAAGGACTCGCATATTCCAACCCCCTCATGCCCCCCCTCCCCCTCCTAGCATGACGAGAATGCGGCACAGCAAATGCAATGAGAAGTGACCAGAACAGGTAAGGCGAGGCCAGCATGGCCAGGATAGAGGAGGGGAGGGAGGGGAATAAAATGTCAGAGCGTGGTGAATGCTCTGTCTGACCCTCAAAGGCCACCTCAGACCAAGAAGTGAGACAGCCCCCCATGAGGTTTCCCCGCTTGCAGTTCTAGTCCACAGAACAGAGTTCGCATCTTTTTGTTTCACTCGCACCTCATGTTTTCTTTTTTATACAACCATCTCCACACACACTATGATGCTTTTCCTTCTTTCTTTCCGATGCCTTTTCTTGAGTCTCGACTTGTTGACAGTTTTCGTAAATCCCAAAATGGCAAGTCATTCTTCGTAAAGATGATGTAGTTCAGATAGTCTGAAGATGTCGGTTCCATCTTCTACACTGTTTTCAATATAGAAAACTCAGCAAAATCGAGGTTTGACAATTTCCTCAGAAGTATCCTTTGTCGCGGTTCACCTCTTTCGCTGCTGCACCATGCTCTTTGGTGATCCCACTCAGCACTCAAGGGTCTCTCTCACCATCCCAGGCTAACGCAAAGCCTGCAGTGGGACGTACGTGGTGAAGGACAAGCTAGGTGGGCCACTGTAAAGACTCCTCACTGTGTAGTGGGCATTGCTTCGTGGAAAATGTTACATTCATTCTGTGTCTCTCTCTGTCTTGTCCTCTCTCTGTGTCCATCTCATCACCCCATATGAATGAGTAAGGCGTAATTATACAAGTTCCATCGAGGATCCGTGGGGGCATTGTGTATTTATTTTTAAATCAGGCTGATCTGCCATGGTTGTTTTTCTGGGATGCCGATTTGCATGCACATCAACGGGAGGAAGGGGAGACCTCTCATCCTTTCCCCGCCTGGCAGGTGCATCAGTCATTGAAGACCCCCAACCGTTACAATATATATTGTTACGTGGACGAGGGGGGAGGTTCCATAGCTAGAGTAAGTGTAACAAGTGTAACATGGGTCATGTGTTTTGATTAGGTTAGATTGCCATGCAAGAGGGACCTGTTAAGCTAAGTTGTATGTAATATGTGTACTGTGTGGGCGGTGAGTGTTAACCTCTGAGATAGTCAGGGTAAGATTGTGTAACATAAACCTCCTGTCTGAAAGGTGAGGCCAGGATTAAGCGTTTGTGAAAACGACACAAAGAGAGCACCCTTGGACAATAACAAACTGTCGGCATATGCTCATAGGCTATGGTGGCGAGATGCGCTGTAGAAGGCCGGATGGGGTAGAAACCTCTTTCTTTATGGGCATGCCCACAAGGTGGGTGGTGAGAGCAAGGCGCCGCTCACGCCAGTGGCAGCCAGTGATAAGACCCGCCGCTTGGGGAGGTGGTCCAAAAACCCTGGGACAATAGGACAGAAGTGGAACACAGTGCCAGAGAGTGCGATTGGCACAGCACAGGAGAGGAGATGCACCAGTCCTGACCTCAGGAGATGATCACATCGCTTGCTTACATCACTTGTCTCTTTATCACTCCTTGTCTTTATTGTGCCTCACTTACATCGCTCCTTGCCTTCGCGGGTCAAGTTGCTCATTGCCGTGGGACATCAACTTCTTCTTCTTCTTTCGTATGCAGCATGCAGGGCTGCAGGTAGCATCATTGGCTGAGCACACGGTTGTGCCACTGATGCAGTGCCCCTATTACCAGTACACTTGTACTCATTTCGCCGAGCTCAGAAGGATAACAGGCTGAGTCAACCCCACCTGGTGTTAATCCAACGACTGACCGGGATTCACACTCAGGACCACTTCCCAAGGACAGGATCCCAAGCCAGCCACCCCACCAGTTAAGCCAACACGAGGCTTCAGACCTCGACCAGCCTGCACCAGTAAAAGCCCTCACCTGAGACATCCTGCTTACAGACAAACAAACAGAACAAACTGACAGGAGTGAAACCACAGCCTCTGTCCACCTTCGGTGGCGGAAGTAATGACAATGAACAAAAAAAAAAACCCTTGAATAAATACTTTATCATGTTATCTGTACAAATGAATTGATGAAGAATGTACTTACAGCCAGCCATCTTGCTCAGAGTTGTCCCAAGTTACAAACAACATCAACTTCTATTGTGCTGCAATTTCTGCCTCTTCCCTATTGGCTGTCAGTCACAAAAATTTAATACTCACTTGTCAAATAGGAAGCGGCCAACCTCAGAATCCACTGCACTCAACGGGTCATCCAGTAGATAGATGTCTGCATCCTGATAGACAGCCCTACAAAGACAGACAATCCAATTGAATGGTACAATCTACATGTATCAAACAACACACCACGTGAATGTGTGCAGAACCAATGTTAATGCCGTGCATTGTTTTCATAGCTATTGTGTAGAGAGACTTTATAGCACTAGGATTTTAAACAAAGGTGTGTGTGTGTGTGTGTGTGTGTGTGTGTGTGTGTGTGTGTGTGTGTGTGTGTGTGTGTGTGTGTGTGTGTGTGTGTGTGTCGTTGGTTGTTTTCTCCATATTCTGGTTTCAGGAGAAAGAACAGAGTCCTCTCAGAGCTCAAAGTATCCACCTCTGTCAGTGAAGGATCTCGATTCATGGACAAAGTTGTGAAATTTTGTGGTTCTTGGAGTTTTGTCCAGAGGTCTCTTTTTTAGGATCGTCACTGAGCATCGTACAGCCGCCAGCTGCAGTTCGTTTGTGGTTATGTTCCCACGAATAATTTATAGGATCTTTGTAAGGTTCTTCTTTGTCATTACATTACTCAAATTATCACTGCTACAATTTTCGTGCTGTTAAGCTTCCAAGATATTTTGACTTCATTCTTGAGATCTTGATATTTGGTCATTTTCTTGATTTCTACGTTAGTTAGACCAAAATCACTGGGTACTGAAACCTCAACTAGCAATGCCTTTTTTTTCATTTTTGCATTTGAGTACTATTTCTGGTCGCAGTGCTTTGTTTTCTATGTTCACATTCGATGGGATCATCAGGTCGTACGTGAGCATTACGTCCTCGTTTTCAACGATCGCTTTTGGTTCATGTTTCCATGAGTTTTCTGGGAGTGGGATATTGGATTATTTGCAGATGTGCTAGTGGATTACTCTAGCTACTTTGTTGTGCCTTTGTGTGTACAGCTGTTCTGACATGAGTTATTTACACCCCAAGAGGAGGTGATTCATCTTTTATGTTTCTACTTTGCAAAATCTACACTTCTCCAATTGGCTCAGTCCCGACATCTTATTAAAGTCATTCGTGTAGTGGCCTTGGTCTTGGGCATTTAATATGATTTGTTCTCTGTCCCAGTTGAGCTGATCTCTTCTTAGCCATTCCAGTGAACCTTCTTTGTATACCCCCAATCTGTCTAACTCCTTTTTGAAATTTCCTGCTCTTTAGTCTTTCTCCCAATTGTCACTGACTGTTGATATTTCAACTTATATTATTCTTTCATCTTTTTCTGCAATCCTTAGGGCTGTATTTGTTGCTGTTTCAATTTTGTGCATGACATCTTCTACTTGCATCTGTTTTTGGAAGATTTTTGCAAGGTGAGTGAGAGATACCTTTTCTGGCTTGTTGAAAAATGCTTGCATACAAATTGTACTCTGTAGTCTGTTGAACTTTTCACATACACTGAGCATAATCCTACAGTGTCATTCACAACAAACAGCACTTCCACTCCGACGGTTTCACTCCTATATGCACTTTTTTTTTTGTATACAAGATCAAGGCTTGTGTAAGAGCTAACAATAATGCCAAAAAAAACAAACTGACACATAAGACAAAATAAAGGGAGCGGCAGACAAGATGGGGAGAGAGGGGGAAGCACACAAGTACAACATTTGAGAGCAGGGACATCGGGAGACCTGTGGGAGGGAGAGGGTTTGGGGGGAGGGGACAGGGCAAGGGGGGTGGGGGTGGGAGAGGTAAAATAAAACACATGGACACAGTTAGGACTTCCATGAAAGAAGTCGGTATTTCAGAAAAGTGGATCTGGGGTGAATTAACAGGGGTAGAAAAGATCAAGGTTTTGGATGGGGGAAGATAAGAGATGATGGTGAACAGCTGTTTTAAAGACCTGCAAAGATGAGTGGGATTGAAGAGAGTGAGGGAGTTTGTTCCAGAGGTGGGAGAAAAGAGGAATGAAAGAGTGAAGGTGAGCAGAGAGTCTTGATTTTGGCAGTTTCAGCAGAAGAGGGTTGCAGGCAGATATTGTGTGACCTGGAGGAGTATTTGGGGGACAGAGCACAGGCAGGGCTGGGGGGGCTGGACCAGAGAGGAGTCGGTAGAAGACAGAAAGACCACCAACCTGCCTGCAGTGAGTGAGTGAAAGGCCCTCAGAGTTAGCTTCATCGCGGGAGATTCCAATGATTCTGAAAGCTTTGGTTTTAACAGCGTGAAGCCGAGCTAGGTGTGAGGCAGGAACACCAGCCCAGAGGGGAGAGCAGTATTTCATTGAGCTGCGGATGAAAGCCTTGTATGTGGTGAGGAGCTCAGGTGTGCCAAGGAAGGACCGCACGACGGAGGATGCCCAGTCGGCGACTGCCATTGGAGGCCAGCTTGGAAATGTGGTTTTCCCAGGAAAGATCATGGTAGATTGTGAGACCCAAGAGCTTGAGTGACAGAACTTCTTGGAGAGGATTGTTCAGAAAGTAGATGGGAGAGTTGTCCAGACGGTCCTTTCGGAGAGACACAGTAAGAGTGTGAGAATTGTCAGGATTGAAAGACATGTTCCACTTGTTTGACCAGTCTGTGATTTTGTCCAGGTCTGCAGAGAGTGAGGAGGCTGCAGACTGCCGATCTGAGGGATGAGGTATGGAGCGGCAGAGAGTGGAGTCATCAGCAAAGAGATAGAGACGATTTTCCAGAGAGTCAGAGAGATCATTGATGAAGACCAGAAAAAGCACAGGGCCCAGAACATTGCCTTGGGGAACTCCAGCCTGAACAAGAAGGGGAGATGAGAGAAATCCATTCAGGGCCACACATTGACTACGACCAGAGAGGACGTCTGCAAGCCATGCATGGAGATTTCCATGGATACCATAGGAGGAGAGTTTGGTGAGCATATCAAAGGCACGTGATATGTCAAGGGGGACAGTTCTAATTTCCTGTTTGACATTGAGGACCTCCATCCATTGTTGAGACAGCAGAAGCAGCATATCCAGAGTAGAGTGACCTGGTCTGAATCCAAATTGATGATCAGAGATCAAGCCATTGGAGAAGAGGATGGATTTGATATCAATGATGGCATTTCAAAATGATGGATTCCATGACTTTGCTGATAATTGGGAGCAGGCTGATTGGTTTGTAGTTGCAAGGATCTGTTTTTGCACCTTTTTGTGTAAAGCGGTAATGTTGGCTGATTTCCAAGCTGATGGCGGATGACCTTGAGCAAAAGAGAGGGTGAAGAGAACAGAGAGACGTTGTGAAAGAGCGGCGGAGCAGGATTTTAGAACACGTGGGCTGATGCCGTGTGGTCCAGTTGCAGAATCAGAGTCGAGGATTGACAGAAACTTCTCCACCTTGTCAGGAGAGGACACAGAGTCCAAGATCAGCTGGGTACAACTGGGTACAGTGGGTGCAGAGAGAGATGGGTTTGGGACACACAAGATTTTGAGGCAAACACAGACTTGAGGCATTCCGCTTTTTCACGTGCGGAGTCAGCTGTGTAGCCGTCTGAGGTAAGGGAGGGGATGGAGGGGGAACAAACATCAGAAACAGATTTGACAAAATGCCACCAGGATTTGGAAGAGGGAGACAGGTTTGAGAGTTCACTCTTGAGAGAAGAGAGGTATCGTTTACTGGCTCTCCTGAGGGTAGACACACACTTGTTCTGGGCTTTGTAAAAGGAAATGAGATTGCCTTCCATTGGATTTGCCTTCCAGGAGGCGAAGGCAAGTTGTTTCAGGGCAACTGCCTCACCACAAGATTCCGTGTACCATGGACGGGAGGAAGGGTACGACAACTGAAGACGGGATGGGATAAATCTGTGCATGAAAGAGAGCCGTTTACTTTGGAAGAATTCCCAGGATGAGTTGATGTCAGAGGCAGTAGAGATGGGAGACCAGTCCAGATGATTTATGGCTGTTTGAAGACCGTGCCAGTTGGCCTGAGTGAAATGCCAGACTCGTCGACGCCGTGGACGCTCTCTGAGAATGGCCAGAGAGATGTCCACTTTAACTAGAGCTTCCAGGGAAGCAGAACTCAACTGAACTGACTGGACAACTTTAAAGTCGGTCAGTTGTCTGTACTAGATTTGACTAAAATGAAAAGCCAACAACCTTGTGTAATAATTTTAAGGTCCTTGTATCCTTATACTTGTGCTTGTTTTACAATTGATACAATGTTACACTTTGCAACAATGTTACAGAAATATAGTTGTGTAGATAAAAGGAAACGTCAACGTCGTTTCGGAGCTGAAAACAATACGGCGGCCTATGGCGGCCATTTTGTGACGTATCGGGTTGGAATGCAATAGCAACCTACCTTGTGTGGTAAGGGTTAAACATTCTAAGTTTGATCAAAATCTGTTAATATTTGTGAACGCTAGAGTGTTAACGTCGTTTTCATGACCAAAAACAAAATGGTCGCCTAAGTCCGCCATTTTTCAACGGATCGGGCTGAAATGTAATACCAACCTGGTCCTTGGGGTAAGGATGCTGCATGTCAAGTTTGATCAGAATCGGTTGATATTTGTGGATGCTGGAGTGTTAACATCGAAAAGTGAACGGACGACAGACGACAGACGACGGAGGGTTCAGTATGTGATGAACTCAACTGGACGGTAGTCCAGTTGAGTTAACAAGCATATGGTCAGATGAACCAATTGGAGCAGAAGAAAAGCAGCAGTCATTTGCAGGGACGTTTGTCCTAACCAAGTCTAGAAGAGAGGATGCTCCGCTGACTGAGATCCGGGTCAGGAAATTGACAGATTGTGTCAGTCCCAATGAGTCACAGAAGTCCTTTGCTGGGGTGCTATGGCTGGTGAGAGAGGAACCCACACCCAGCCAGCTGGCATGATGATAGTTGAAATCACCACATATGCTTTCATCCCTCTCTGGGTGCTTCTGCTCGGGCCTTGTAAAGTTACAAATTCACAACCATTAATTAGATTTCTCAGAGGGTGTCATGGACACAATGTACCAAATGTTGCTTGATACTGTGTAATGTTGCACCATTCCTTCTGACAGCAAGTGCAAGTTCAGCGGGAGATTGTGCTCTGTTGACCCTCAGATTACTTTTCAAGATGTCCAGCAGTGCTTTGATTAGGTTTACGTCATTGCTCCAAGCTGACTACTACAAACATTCTTCACATTCACAGAAGTATGTCAAGGTCAATGCAAGGTATTACATTAGTCGTTAGTAGAGCATTGTCCAAAGCATCACAATCAGACACGTTCGTAATGCATATGTTGCAATGCAGTTTGGGAAAAGGATTCACATGCAGATTGTGACGGTTAATCTGAAGTTTGGTTATGGTGCAGTCATACTTTTGCATTTTAAATTAGCCATTAAACCTTGTTGGTAATAACGCCCATACCTGGCCAAGTTAATCCGTGCCTTTTGACCTCCACTGAGGGTAACCCCACGATCACCAATAACTGTCATGTCTCCTTCTGACAGAAGCTGGAGATCCTACATCCAGGGTGAACATCAGAGATATTAATCCACTGTAAAATAATGTTTCATCCTATTTCCCCCCCCCCCCCCCCCCCCATTCCAATTTTCTCTGATTAATAACTCAACCGCTTTCCCCTGAAAACAACCAACCCACCCCACCTTCCCCTTTTCACATCTTTAATATCTTTCATATCATTACTTTTTATCTTTTAAACTCATCATATTTCACAACACGTAAAACATAAAAACACCAATGAAATAATTGTTTAAACTCCCCAGTCTGATTTTATTTCCCTCGTTAAAAAATTGGTTACTTTTGATAAGCAAGTGATCCTTGCGCCTAAAAATGGAATCATTACGGCCGAGCTTTTAGTTCCTAAAATCGAACTGACCTTGGTAAGAGCACATGCTTTCACCACCCGATTGTAGTGCAGCTTGTTGTAGGAGCTGCCAAACAGGATGTTGGATCGTACAGTGCCAGGGAACACACACGACTGTTGTGTCGCATAGGCGAGCTGACCCACATGCTTCACGGAGCCTTTTTCAAAAGGGAGCTCACCAAGCATTGCAGCCAGGAGCGACGACTACAGAAAGCCATGTCACACAACGGTGGTCATGATGTCCCAACAATGAAGGGAGTTTTGATTACACCCTCAAAAACTCACAGTAACTTAGTACAGGCCGAATGTAGATACCAATATACCTTTTTTCAAGGCATTACTATTGTTTGTCGAGTTGGGAAACCTCAAATAAAGTTTAGAATCATTGATATAATCAACAATGGAACACCATTTCCACCTGTAAGTTATTCCAAAAGCTTTCCAAGAATCCGCAGTTTGGTTTTGGGAGTCCATTTCTAAAACGTGCCATAAGTGGTGCCATTCAGGCCTTGAAGGCCTCAGCAGACCCTTGTAATTTGAACAAAAGCTTTGTTTGTTTCAAAGATGAACAAACATGGACAAAATATGCAAACCCCTGATAAATAAAGCAGGAAAAAATACATAATTCAAAATTATTTGCAGGCCAGGTCAGTCATTTGGGAGTGCCACATGCAACCCAGTGCTTCATACCGCATGGTCGGGTTGTCGGCGACTAAACCGACACCCCTCACTGGTTTTGCCAGGACAGAAGCATCCTGCCAGGACTAAAACCAATACCCGACAAGGGGCGGATGAGCTCCCTTCGGGAGCCAACGGCCATCCGGTACGAAGATGGTGTCTCCGGAAAAGCACCCAATGGGGGTAGGAAAATTTATTGCTCTGCCTGGCCTTGTTAACACCTCCTGTACAGTAGTCCTGTAAAGAGGATTCCTTGTTTCAGGAATAAGTGAAGGTTTTACCAGTTTTTCCTTTATTGTTTCGGGTGAATTTCAATAAAATTTGGAATTAAAAAAAATTTTTTTTTTCTTGATGAAGAGGGATCCAAATTTAAGGTTCCACTTATAATCCTGTTCGATACTCAGTAAACAAGCGTTACGCCTAGGTCCCCCGTCGGTGAAGTGATGCGAGTTGACAAAGTGTAAGACGCAAGGCGGCCATCTTGGATTTTCACATGGCGACCCAATTTTCAATAGGGTTCTTCTTTATGCCTAGATACACCCACACACCAGATTATAAGTTGGTACTTCGCTTATTTTTCAAGATATTTCGCTCACAAGGTTCAGACATATAAATGGTGGCGGCCATCTTGGATTTTGACGTGGCGACCCAGTTTTCAATAGCGTTCTTCCTTGTGCCTAGATACACCCACACACCAGATTAGAAGTTGGTACTTCGCTTATTTTTCAAGATATTTCGCTCACAAGTTTCAGACATATATATGGTGGCGGCCATCTTGGATTTTGACGTGGCGACCCAATTTTCAATAGCGTTCTTCCTTATGCCGAGATACACCCACACACCATATTAGAAGTTGGTACTACGCTTATTTTTCAAGATATTCAGCTCACAAGGTTCAGACATACATGGCATCAGACATACATGGCGGCGGCCATCTTGGATTTTGACGTGGGTTGCACCCACACACCAAATTCGAATGCGGTCCTTCGCTTACACACGCATGCACGCCCGCACGCACGCACGCACACGCACGGACGGACAGACGGACGGACTGACGGACGGAGGGGAAAACCATAGTCCCCCTTTCGCTCCGCGGTGCGACGGGGGACAACAAAGATCAGGATTAGTAAACTTCCACCTGCAAGTTAATTTTACCATTTGTTTACCGTTTGATCAGTAAAGATCAGTATGTAGTGGTTACCTTATGCACATGTTGCGGTTACCTGATTCACTTATCCGCATGTGACGGTTACCATTACGATGGGTTTGTTCTAACCCACGCACACGGGCGTTTGGTTGTGTCATCGTGACGCACGCGCGGCTGTTGGAGCCACGCCCTCCGAAGAGGGTGCTTGTTTTATATAAGCCGTTACGACTTCCGTTCGTCAGCAGTTGCTGGAGATTTCTGTACAATAAACTACCTTTTGTACCCAACGAAATGGCCTCTTCTTATCGTCTTCGGCAACCGCTAAACTGGTGACCCCGTTGCCCCCGAACATATTCGGGGGCTGAATGAACACGGCAGGATTGCGACTGCAATTTCTTCCACACTGGAGGGGCGAACCAGCTCCGGGACCCTCCGAAGGACGCCGTTACGGGGCGTTGGCGGCACAGCTACTTTGTCGCCTCCACGCACACAGGCCGAGTACTGCTACTTTGTCGCCTCCGCGCTCACAGGCCGGGCACGGCTACTTCGTCGCCTTCGCGCACACAGGCCGAGCACCGCTGCTCGCTGCCTCCGCGCACACAGGCCGAGTACTGCTGCCCGTCACCTTCGCGCACACAGGCCGAGTACTACTACTTCGTCGCCTCCGTGCACACAGGCCGAGTACTGCTGCTCGCCACTCCTACTACTGCTCCTACGGCGGATCCCGAGGCTGATGCTGCTCATCTCTTGCGCACGCATGGCTGCTTTGTTACCTTCGCGCGCACTGGCGCTCGCCACTCCCGCAATTCCTACTACTGCTCCTACGACGGATCCCGAGGCTGATGCTGCTGCTGCTGCTCGCCACTCCCGCAATTCCTACTGCTGCACCTCCAACTGCTACCGCTGCTCAGCACCCGCGGCCCGGCTCTGTTCCACCCGCGGCCCGGCTCTGTTCCACCCGCGAACTACGTACACGCCCATGGCGTGCCTTCTGGGGGGGGGGGGGGGGGCACATGTAGTGGTTACCTTATGCACATGTCGCGGTTACCTTATTCACTTATCCGCATGTGACGGTTACCATTACGATGGGTTTGTTCTAACCCACGCACACGGGCGTTTGGTCCTGTCGTCGTGACGCACGCGCGGCTGTTGGAGCCACGCCCTCCGAAGAGGGTGCTTGTTTCATATAAGCCGTTACGACTTCCGTTCGTCAGCAGTTGCTGGAGATTTCTGTACAATAAACTATCTTTTGTACCCAACGAAATGGCCTCTTCTTATCGTCTTCGGCAACTGCTAAAAGTAAATAAAAGGAAATTCCATTAACACCAAAGTTGTACTTATTGACTTTGAAAGATTACCTGTGCGTAATTACTATTTTTATTTAAAAAATCATGGCTCATGGAAGAGCGAGGAGAAAGATGGCAAAATTGAAAACGCACACTGGTTGTGGGGCCACAGTTGGACACAAACAAGACAAAGAATGACCAGGAAAGGAGGAGAAAACCTGGATTTTGGGAGTTTAACCAGGAGAGGTATACTGCAGAGAGTCACAGGGCTGAGATGTCAGAGGGAGCTATACCAGCTAGAGAAGAGGTGGTTAAAAAGAAAGAGACAGACCTCTGACCTGTATGTCATGTGATAGCAACAGGCCTTGTGCTTCAGCCTCATCATGAGTAGTTACATCAATTTGCGCTGTACCATATATGGGATAACCTACTACAACTTGCTTCGCAGAGGCTGATACGTACGATTGAATAATCAAAATACCAATCAAGGAAGAACATGAAATGTGTACATACAGACAAAAGGAAGTTAGAGGGAATAACAACGATCACTTCTGAAGTGTATTTCATGTTGTTGATCCAATAAGAACAAAAAGAGTGGCTAACTACGCATGTCCATATTTGTATGTTGTGTTCAGTGGTTGATAGTCCAGTCAAATCAGTCAATTTAGAAGCCTAACCCACCACTAATTGGAAAAGATTGTTTCTCTGTTGGATTCTCCTCTGATATACCCCAGGAATACCATATCAAAAATAGAGATGAATGGGAGGGGTGGAAGGAGTCTAAATATGCTAATTTATGTTAATTAGGTCCAAACACCAAAGGAACAAGCGAAACATCTTGCATTTGTCTCAAGAATAATCAATTTAATGCTACCCAACTTCATCAATAGTGTTGTTAAAAATCATAGAAACTCAAATTAGGTACCTACTTGGATTATTACCTGATTATGGAATCTTAATTATGCTAATTAAGTGTTGCCATGAATGAAAAACCGTCTTTTTCTATTATAGTTAGTGCATGTTTATTAAGGTTTATTGTCCCCCGTCGCACAGCGTAGCGAAAGGGGGACTATGGCTTTCCCCTCCGTCCGTGTGTCCGTCCATCCGTCCGTGCATGCGTGTGCGCGTGCGTGCGTGTTTGCGTGCGGGCGTGCGTGCGTAAGCGAAGGACCGCATTCAAATTTGGTGTGTGGGTGCAACCCACGTCAAAATCTAAGATGGCCACCGCCATGTATGTCTGAACCTTGTGAGATGAATATCTTGAAAAATAAGCGAAGTACCAACTTCTAATCTGGTATGTGGGTGTATCCAGGCATAAGGAAGAACGCTATTGAAAATTGGGTCGCCACATCAAAATCCAAGATGGCTGCCGCCATGTATGTCTGAACCTTCTGACATACATGGCGGCGGATCTGGGGTGAATCCCTGTGACTTGCCCTGTGACTTGCCTTCGTCTCCTGGAAAGCAAATCCAACGGAAGGAAATCTCATTTCCTTTCACAAAACCCGAAACAAGTGTGTCCACCCTCAGGAGAGCCAGGAAACAATATCTCTCCATTCTCAAGACCGAACTCTCTTATCTGTCTCCCTCTTCCAAATCCTGGTGGCGTCTGGTCAAATCCGTTTCTGGTGTTTGTTCCCCCTCCATCCCCTCCCTTACCTCAAACGGCTACACAGCTGACTCCGCACGTGAAAAAGCTGAATGCCTCAACTCTGTGTTTGCCTCTAAATCTTGTGTCCCAAACCCATCCCTCTCTGTACCCACCATACCCAGTCGTACCCTGCTGCTCCTGGACTCCGTGTCCTTTCCTCCTGACAAGGTGGAAAAGTTTCTGTCAACCCTCGACTCTGATTCTGCAACTGGACCCGACGGCATCAGCCCACGGGTCCTAAAATCCTGCTCTGCCGCTCTATCTCACCCTCTCTCTGTTCTCTTCACCCTCTCTTTTGCTCAAGGTCAACTGCCATCTGCTTGGAAATCAGCCAACATCACCGCTTTGCACAAAAAAGGTGCAAAAACAGATCCTAACAACTACAGACCAATCAGCCTTCTCCCAATTATCAGCCAAGTCATGGAATCCATCATTGCTTCGGATATGAAATCTTTCCTCTTCTCCAATGGCTTGATCTCTGATCATCAATTTGGTTTCAGACCAGGTCACTCTACTCTGGACATGCTGCTTCTGCTGTCTCAACAATGGATGGAGGTCCTCAATGCCAAACAGGAAATTAGAGCTGTCTCCCTCGACATATCACGTGCCTTCGACACGGTCTGGCACCCCGCTCTGCTCACCAAACTCTCCTCCTTTGGTATCCATGGAAATCTCCACGCATGGCTGGCGGACTTCCTCTCTAGTCGTCGTCAACGTGTGGCCCTGAATGGGTTTCTCTCATCTCCTCTTCCTGTTCAGGCTGGAGTTCCCCAAGGCAGTGTTCTGGGCCCCGTGCTTTTTCTGGTCTTCATCAATGATCTCTCTGACTCTCTTGAAAATCCTCTCTATCTCTTTGCTGATGACTCCACTCTCTGCCGCTCCATTCCTCTTCCCTCAGATCGGCAGTCTGCAGCCTCCTCACTCTCTGAAGACTTGGACAAAATCACAGACTGGTCAAACAAATGGAACATGTCTTTCAATCCTGACAAATCTCACACTCTTACTATGTCTCTCCGAAAAGATCGACTGGACAACCCTCCCATCTACTTTCTCAACAATCCTCTCCAAGAAGTTCTGTCGCTCAAGCTTTTGGGTCTCACTATCTGCCATGATCTTTCTTGGGAAAACCACATTTCCAAGCTGGCCTCCAAAGCCAGTCGCCGACTGGGCATCCTCCGTCGTGCGAAGTCCTTCCTCGGCACACCTGAGCTCCTCACCAGATACAAGGCTTTCATCCGCAGCTCAATGGAATACTGTTCTCCCCTATAGGCCGGTGCTCCTGCCTCACACCTAGCTCGGCTTCACGCTGTTGAAACCAAAGCTTTAAGAATTATTGGAATCTCCCGCGATGAAGCTATCTCTGAGGGCCTTTCACTCACTCACCACAGGCAGGTAGGTGGTCTTTCTGTCTTCTACCGACTCCTCTCTGGCCTTGCACCCCCAGCTCTCTCTGTGCTCTGTCCCCCAAATATTCCTACAGGTCGCACAAGATCTGCGAGCAACCCTCTGATGGTTAAACTGCCGAAATCCCGGCTCTCTGCTCACCTTCACTCTTTCATTCCTCTTTTCTCCCGCCTCTGGAACAAACTCCCTCACTCCCTTCAATCCCACTCCTCCCTCCAGGTCTTTAAAACAGCTGTTCACCACCATCTCTTATCTTCCCCCATCCAAAACCTTGATCTTTTCTACCCCAGCTAATTCACCCCAGATCCACCTTGTTTGAAATTCCAACTTCTTTCCTGGAAGTCCTGGCAGTGTCCATATGTTTTATACCTCTCCCACCGCCCCCTTCCCATGCCCCCCCCCCCAAAGCCCTCGCCCTCTCTCAGATCTCAGATGTCTCCATGTCTCTCGGTCCCTGCTCTCAAATGTTGTGTTTGTGTCCTTCCCCCTCTCTCCCCATCTTGTCTACCGCTCCCGATGTTATATGTTTTATGTGTCGGTTTGTCTTTCTGTGTGATTAATGTTCGCTCTTTCACGAGCCTCGATCTTGTATACAGAAAAAAATATAAAAAAATAAAATAAAACCTTGTGAGATGAATATCTTGAAAAATAAGCGAAGTACCAACTTCTAATTTGGTGTGTGGGTGTATCTAGGCATAAGGAAGAACGCTATTGTAAATTGGGTCGCCACGTCAAAATCCAAGATGGCCGCCACCATATATATGTCTGAACTTTGTGAGTGAAATATCTTGAAAAATAAGCGAAGTACCAACTTCTAATCTGGTGTGTGGGTGTATCTAGGCACAAGCAAGAACGCTGTTTAAAATTTGGTCGCCACGTCCAAATCCAAGATGGCCGCCGCTATGTATGTCTGAACCTTGTGAGATGAATATCTTGAAAAATAAGTGAAGTACCAACTTCTAATTTGGTGTGTGGGTGTATCTCGGCATAAGGAAGAACGCTATTGTATATTGGGTCGCCACGTCAAAATCCAAGATGGCCGCCTTGCGTCTTCCACTTTGTCAATCACATCACTTCACTGACGGGGGACCTAGGCGTAACGCTTGTTAAAGTTTATTTAAGCTGAAATTTAAGTTTATTAAAGCTGAAAGAACACGGAATTGGTACCTCCATCTGAAATCAGTTCGGGAAATGTTGCCGTACCTGCATTGGGGCACAACTTATACACCAAGTGTTCCTACCTCTACCTGCAAGGGATGATATCTCTGGAAGCAGATCACCCAGATGTGTATAACAGTTTCTCTGAAGGACATCATGTCATTCGCCGCTCTGAGAGATATTGGGCTGGTCTGTCCACTGACCTAATCATCGAACAGGTACTCATGCGCAGTGTTAAAAGTCGTGGCGGTCTTACTCGAGGGCGGGGTTTCACTGAAAACCAAAGGGTACAGTGGTTGTTATCAATGCCTGCTTGTTCAGAGATCAATTTCGCTATGCAGTCAGTCTCAGGGGTGACGTATGTGACGAGTGAACAGCATAAGGATGTGACAAAGGCACGACTAAAAAAGGACGTGGATGATACTTTCGAGTTGCTCAGGACACTGAAGCAGTTGGATCTTTTTTGTGGTGACAAGTCTCTGCGCAGCCTAGTCAGTGGTGTCACAGCAAGCAACTCTGTGAATGTTGACAACGCACAACATGTAGGCCAGGCAATATTTGACAGCATGGTTGGAATGAGTGTTAATGACTTCTCTTTTCGGCGAAAAAAATCAAGTTGTTACCCTCGTTGCAAAGACATTGGTGACTACTAAAGACGATACCATACAAATTGAGCCACATCTTCTCTTCCAGAGACTGAGTGTTATTGCCAGTAAGGAGGATGATCCCTCGGCAGCCCTAAAGTTTGAACTATGCAGCTTCCCAGCAGCCCTGTTCGAGTGACCCGTCCTCCTCAGAGAAGCCAACAAACCCGCCCTCGCTGATGCAATATGGGAATATGTGAAAGACTCGCAGCCAGATTGCTTGCCATCTACTGAGCTTCACTTTGTGCTTGATGGGGGATCACTCATGCAAATAATTCCTTGGCCGAGAAAGGAGTCAATAGATCACATTTGTCAGTGGTACGTGGACTATGTAGCTCGCAGGTACTCTAAACCAACCATTGTATTTGATGGATATTCGCCAGAACCTTCAACCAAGGATGTCACTCACTTGCGCAGGACAAAGGGTTGCTACGGGCCTCAGGTACACTTTTCTGTGCAAACTGTTATTTCTTTAAAGAAAAACGAGTTTTTGTCAAACACAGTGAACAAGCAGAGGTTCACAAACATTTTGAGTGAGAAACTGGAGAGAGCAGGATGTGTCATCCAACAGGCAAAGGGAGATGCTGATACGCTGATTGCTATGACTGCAGTAAAATCTGCAGAGTATGTCGACACTGTTCTAGTAGGAGAGGACACAGACTTACTTGTGCTTCTTTGCTATCACGCAAAGAATCTTCCAAACGTAATCTATTTCAGACCAGAACCAAAGTCAAATTCAATTAGCTGCAGAGTATAGGACATAAAAAAGATGAGGGATATCCTAAAGGAAACTGCATGCGAAAACATTCTATTTGCGCATGTCATTTCAGGTTGCGACACAACTTCCAGACTGTTTGGGGTTGGAAAACCACTTGCGTTCAAAAAGCTGCTTAACAATTATAAGTTCAGGAAGCACGCAGAAATCTTTTTGGCTGGTCCAGATACCCCGCATAATAAAATTATTGAAGCTGGTGAGAATGCACTTGTGTGCTTCGATAATAGAGGGGAAAATGACAGCCTGGACACACTTAGATGCCAGCGGTTTTAAGAAAAAGTTGTCAGGTGTTCAAAGGCGGTTCAGGCACAGGTTTTGCCTCCAACCTCAGCTGCGGCACAGTACCACTCCCTACGTGTTTTCTACCAAATCAATGAATGGAAAGGAGAAAGTTCCAGACTAAATGCCACTGACTGGGGATGGAAGGCGAAATATGGCAAATTCATTCCAGAGCAAACAGACCTGCCTCCGGCTCCTGACTACCTACTTGAAGTTATTCACTGTAACTGTAAAACTGGCTGCAACACTCTGAAATGTACTTGTCGGAGGCACGGTCTTGAATGCACATTTGCTTGTGGTGAGTGCAAAGGTACAAGTTGCACTAATTCAATGGACCCACAAGTTATTGAGGCTGAAATTAATGACTGAACGACCGCACAGCTAAACAAGTGTTTTAGAGACTTACATGTAGGTTTGTCTCCTCTATTTGTCTTACCTGGTATAAGCAATTACTTTTTATTGTAATATGTTTCTTGGTAAGGGCCTTATTTGCATAATTTGGATAACTTGCATAATAATAATAATAACTTCATGAAGTTCTGGCCCGTACCATTGAACACCTTGACCATGAAAACCCAGGTTTTGACACCATTCTTATAATTTTTGGTTCACTATTTCAAAAGAAGGTTTTTCATTAATGGCGACACTTAATTAGCATAATTATGTTTACACAATCAGGTAATAATCCAAGTACGGACCTAATTTGAGTTTCAATCATTTCTAACAACACTATTGATGAAGTTGGGTAGCATTAAATTGATTATTCTTGACACAAATGCAAGATTTCCTCTTGTTTAGCTTGTTCCTTTGATGTTCGGACCTATTTAACATAAATTAGCATATTTAGACCCCTTCCACCCCTCCCATTCATCTCTATTTTTGATATGGTATTCCTGGGGTATATCAGAGGAGAATCCAACAGAGAAACAATCTTTTCCAATTGGTGGTGGGTCAAGGCACCATTTGACTGGACTATGATACATGATGACAAATATGTCACTATGCTGATTTGGTTGCTCCATCTCTCCCAATAATTAATGGTGGCCCTCAATCTCAAGTAAGAGGTCACAGCTGTGTCTCTGAAAAAAATCTCAAGCATTTATCAGACGAACATCCTGCTATACTTTATATATTTTTGTCTGGTGTACCAAGGCACTTACTTTCCCTGCTTGCTGATTTCCTCCAATCATGCTTGTGGATCTCAATGGAATCCCATCATCTCCTCACCTAGTATAAGCTGGAGTGCTTCAAGGCAGTGTCTTGTGCCCACAAATACATTAATGACTTCTCCGATGGTCTGAAAAACCATTCTTCCCTTTTGCAGATGACTCCACATTATGCAGGATGACTGGGCATCTATTGTGCCAAGTTCTCCCTGGCAATTTTGAACTTATCACAGCCTCCAAATCATTTAACAATATCACTAAATGGAGTGCTGCTCTCCCCTATCTATGGGATGATACCACGTCTTCACAGGTCTGGAAGCTCTAAGCATCTATGGTATCTCCAATAAAAAGCAAAAGCACAGAGCCTGTGGCTCTCTAAGTACAGGCAGGATTGGTAGCATCTGTTTTCTACTGACTTTCCTCCAGTCTTGCTCCATCTGCTATTCCATAACACATTCCCTGAAACCCTTCGCAATCTCTCCAGGTCACAGGCTTTCTTTCAATGTCATCTTCCTGGTGAACCTCCCAAAATCTCGGCTCACTACATACCGACATTGCTTTGGTCTTCTCCTTTCCTGCTTGTGGAACTTCCTTCCTAAGTCTGCTGCAAGGCTTTATGTTGGCAATACACCACCACCTCAGACCATCGCTCCATCCTGATCCACGATTTTTCTCCAATCATTAACCTCCTCCACTTCTACTTTCAGACTGCTATATTTTCTTCTCCCTGCTTTAACTTCCTTCTGCTCCTGTTTGTTCCTTCCTTTGATTGCATCCACGCATCATACCACTGTCTCACCCTCGGCCTTCTACCCTCGGTCACCGCACTTCATCAGCCGAGAATTTGTGTATTAAAAATAAAAACCATTTTGGTCAACCACCCTGAAACTGGAATGAACATTCCTTCTGTCTGTAAGTGGGAAATATTTTCTTTTCTAATTATTAAATCAACTAATCTGAAGACAAAAAGCAAAAATCACACAGTAGGTAATTGTTTATATGAAAGTAAACTCGTTTATGTTAAGGTTGGCATTAAACAATCCTCATCAACACAAACATGCACTTAAATACACGAAAGTAAAACACAAAAAAAAAGCTTCAAAAAACCCTAAAAAAGCAAACTCACCTTTCCAGAACCTACAGGACCAATAACTGCCACCAACTCTCCAGCACATGCAGACAAAGAAACATCATCCAGTGTTGGGATCGGCAGTGACTGTTATCCAAACAAACAACAAAACACAACATCTCTATATTAGATCATGAGCTTTTCTTCTCTCTCTCTCCGCTGTTACATTGGTTTATAATAGTATAACAGTATGACAAATGGACTTTTCATGATCATCTTCGACTAAAAAAAGGAGAAGCGTCCATGCGTCATGCTTCATTCTAAAGGGTTCCTGCTGTTGGAGAGTAATAACTAGAACGGCACTCTTCAACGTCACGACGTCAGCTTCATCATTATATATATCTGTACCAAGTTTGAATTATATCACGTCAGCCATTCTCAAGTTATAGACCTATAACAGACTTTGACTTTGACCTCTTGACCCCAAAGTATAATCATTTAATCTTTACATCATTATACATATCTGTACCAAGTTTGAATTAGATCACTTCCGCTGTTCTCAAGTTATAGGCCTATTACATACTTTGACCTTTGACCTCTTGAGCCCAAAATCTAAGCAGTTAATCTTTACATCATTATACATCGCTGTACCAAGTTTGAATTGGATCACTTCAACCGTTCTCAAGTTATAGACCTATTACAAACTTTGACCTTTGCCCTCCAAATCTAATCAGTTAATCTTTACATCATTCTACATAACTGCACCAAATTTGGTAAGAATCCCATCACTGGTTCACAAGTTATAGTGGAAACAGGATTTTTACCGAACTTTGTGTGTCTGTTTGGCTTTGCTCTGCCGTGGAACTGGTTTATTGGTTTATTTGGCTGGTTTATTGGTTTATTTGGCTGGTTTATTGGTTTATTTGGCTGGTTTATTGGTTTATTTGTCTGGTTTATTGGTTTATTTGGCTGGTTTATTGGTTTATTTGGCTGGTTTATTGGTTTATTTGTCTGGTTTATTGGTTTATTTGGCTGGTTTATTGGTTTATTTGGCTGGTTTATTGGTTTATTTGTCTGGTTTATTGGTTTATTTGGCTGGTTTATTGGTTTATTTGGCTGGTTTATTGGTTTATTTGTCTGGTTTATTGGTTTATTTGGCTAGTTTATTGGTTTATTTGTCTGGTTTATTGGTTTATTTGGCTGGTTTATTGGTTTATTTGTCTGGTTTATTTGGCTCTGCTGTGGAACAATTTGTGTACATAAACCAAGTCATGTTCACTCATTGAATACTTGTAAAATTTAATAACACTGGGAAAAATACTCATTCTGTTACAACAGAAATGCATGGTATAACCAACTCACACAGCACAAGGACCCCGGGTCGACACGAGTATTCTTCCCCGATCACACCTTTTTTGACTTCATTTATAGCAATTGAAGACAATGGAGAAGATTTGATTGAGTCCTCACAGTGGGAGGTGGTAGGAAGGAGGAGATCAGGGGACGAGGGATTCTGATAAGGGATTAGGAAGGGATAGATCGGGGTTCGAGGAATTACTGCTCTGCTTCCCCTTCTCTCCCCATCTTGTCTTCCGCTCCCTCTTTTTGTATATTTTGTTTGTCTGGTTGATTTGTTTGTGAAATAAATGCTAGCTCTTTACGAGCCTCGATTCAGTATACAAAAAACAAAACAACAAAAACAAAAAAAAACCCAATTAGTACTTACACAGAACTGGAAATGAATATCTTTCCATCACAAAGGCAACTCTTGAGTCCACCAGAGTCTGAATTATACTCTTGAATTCCTAAGTTTGAGATCAATGCAATACATATATATGCAGACCATAGAATTATAACCAGGCTGTCACATTTTTATAGATATCGAGTTAGTGACATTTTTACATAAAAGATGGCTCTCTCCATTGTCTAAAACCACTACCTGGGTGATATCTGCATCATGGCCCGAACTAGAACCGAGTAAATAGGTCAAAATACAGAATTACATTCAGGCTAAGTCCACCTATGTGACTTAGCCTGGTTGTAGTGCTCGACACGAAGTGGGCACATGGCTCATGCCTGTCAGCCATTTTGCTGAAGTCAGCTTAGCTCATGTTTTTATGACCTGATACATTTCATAAAATATAAAGGTAAGCTTAAATAATATTTCCCGGCTCATACCTCATAAAAATGAGGTGTGGGCAAGGCACAGCTACGGTCAATTTGAGCCCTGGGTCAAGTCCAATCCATACAAAAGGAAAGCAAATGAAGCAGCCAACAATCCACAACAGAAATATCCTGATGGGCATGTTCCTCTTAAGCTAGAAAAACGGAATGATCTTCAGAAACTAGTGAATAAGAATATCATACCTCGAGAACATCAGGATTTCTACCGAAATCTGCCACATGTTGGACATGTGCATCGCAAAAATGCCAACAATGATGAAAGTGACAGCGATGGTGACGATTACGAATACTGAATGAGGCCTTGTACTCCTGAACTACATGAATATCGACTAAACATTTAAACATGTTCATAATCTGAACATTTAAAGTTGTCTGAACGTTTATAGTTTTCTGAACGTTGGTCAAATAGTTACACTTTTATTGAATAAATCACTCATGATAAAATTACCGGTATATTTATGTTCCTTGTGCTCTTTCAAACATTTACTAAACAACGCCCACTTGTGTCAATATTACAAATGGGCCAAGTCCATTGTGACTTAGCTGGTTATAATACTAGCCATATTGGGATGTTGGAGTTTTGCCCTATTTTTACCCCATAGGAGTGATGAAAACATACATAACTATTTAATTGAACCTTTTGGTGATGCAGGAATGAAACAAATATGATCACTTAAACGTAAGTGAGCAATATAAACATAAAAATATTTTTCACGTTTTTCTCGAAATGACTAAACGCGATCTATGACGTCTTTCATGTGACTTAGCCTGGTTAGAATTCTATGGTCTGCATATATACACGCACATTTTTTTGTTGTTGTTGTATACAGGATCATTTAAAATGCATGTTGTTGTTGTTGTTGTATACAGGATCGAGGCTCGTGAAAGATCTTACATTTATCACACAAAAAATCAAACACACACAAAGTATATAATAAGGGGAGCGGTAGACAAGACGGGGAGAGAAGGGGAAGCACAAACACAACATTTGAGAGCAGGGACATCGGGAGATCTGTTGGAGGGAGAGGGCTTGGGGGGAGGAGGTGTGGGAAGGGGGGGAGGGGGTGAGAGAAGTATAAAACACAAGGACACTGCAAGAACTTCCAGGAAAGAAGTTGGTATTTCAAAAAAGTGGATCTGGGGTGAAATTAGCGGGGGTAGAAAAGATCAAGGTTTTGGATGGGGCAAGATAAGAGATGGTGGTGAACAGCTGTTTTAAAGACCTGGAGGGAGGAGTGGGATTGAAGAGAGTGAGAGAGTTTGTTCCAAAAGCGGGAGAAAAGAGGAATGAAGGAGTGAAGGTGAGCAGAGAGTCTTGATTTTGGCAGTTTAACCATAAGAGGGTTGCAGGCAGATCTTGTGCGACCTGTAGGAATATTTGGGGGACAGAGCCCAGAGAGAGTTGGGGGAGCAAGGCCGGAGAGGAGTCGGTAGAAGACAGAAAGACCACCAACCTGCCTGCGGTGAGTAAGTGAAATGCCCTCGGAGTTAGCTTCATTGCGGGAGATTCCAATGATTCTGAAAGCTTTGGTTTCAACAGCGTGAAGCCGAGCTAGGTGAGAGGCAGGAGCACCGGCCCAGAGGGGAGAACAGTATTTATTTGAGCTGCGGATGAAAGCCTTGTATGTGGTGAGGAGTTCAGGTGTGCCAAGGAAGGACTTCGCACAACAGAGGATGCGCAGTCAGCGACTGGCTTTGGAGGCCAGATTTGAAATGTGGTTTTCCCAGGAAAGATCATGGTAGATAGTGAGACCCAAAAGCTTGATTGTTAGAACTTCTTGGAGAGGATTATTCAGAAAGTGGATGGGAGGGTTGTCCAGTCGGTCTTTTCGGAGGGACATAGTAAGAGTGTGAGATTTGTCAGGATTGAAAGACATGTTCCACTTGTTTGACCAGTTTGTGATTTTGTCCAGGTCTGCAGAGTGAGGAGGCTGCAGACTGCCGATCTGAGGGATGAGGAATGGAGCGGCAGAGAGTGGAGTAATCAGCAAAGAGATAGAGAGGATTTTCAAGAGAGTCAGAGAGATCATTGATGAAGACCAGAAAAAGCACAGGACCAAGAACACTGCCTTGGGGAACTCCAGCCTGAACAGGAAGGGGAGATGAGAGAAACCCATTCAGGGCCACACGTTGACTACGACTAGAGAGGACGTCCGCCAGCCATGCGTGGAGATTTCCATGGATACCATAGGAGGAGAGTTTGGTGAGCAGAGCAGGGTGCCAGACCGTATCGAAGGCACGTGATATGTCAAGGGAATGAATGAATGAATGATCGTTTTAAGGCCATTTTCCCCGCTAGAGCGGGGGTTAGCCTTGCGGGCCCCATGACAATCATGGTTCCCTGTTTGAGGCAATGTTTTTATGGCCGGTTGCCCTTCCTGACGCCAACCCTTGGTCACGCTCTTATGATGCGCAGGGATACGGTGTACCTATTCTAAATCGGGGTACACACCGTGATCATTCATCCCAGCAAGCTGGTACTCAATTTGCTGACCTCGGAAGGATGACAGGCTGAGTCAACCCTCCTGGTGTTAATTCAGCGATCGACCGGGATTCAAACCCAGGATCCCAAGCCAGCACCCTAACCGCTAAGCCAACACCAGGCCACCAACACCAGCCAACACCAACAAAACAAGGAATAAATTACATCAACAACTCCCAAGGGAATCTCATGATAAATCTTGGCACCCAAGCTATATTACATCAAAAATGTGTGGAGTACAATAAAATAGGGTTCCATTTTTTAAATTATAATCCTGAAGGTCATTTTGAGGTCACTGAAGGTCATGACCCCTAAAAATGGGCTTTGAAAAAAATCTAGTTTTTGTAACTGTCTGGAATATAGTTGTGTCGCAAATCAAATTGAAGGATATTTTATGTACGTTGTAATGACAGTCATTGAAACATATTCCATGGTGCAAAAGCAAATCCAACGGAAGGAAATCTCATTTGAAGTGTGTGTCCACCCTCAGTAGAGCCAGGAAACTGTATCTCTCCGTTCTCAAGACCGAACTCTCTTATCTGTCTCCCTCTCCCAAATCCTGGTGGCGTCTGGTCAAATCTGTTTCTGGTGTTTGTTCCCCCTCCATCCCCTCCCTCACCTCAAACGGCCACACGGCTGACTCCGCACGTGAAAAAGCTGAATGCCTCAACTCTGTGTTTGCCTCTAAATCTTGTGTCCCAAACGCATCCCTCTCTGTACCCACCGTACCCAGTCGTACCCAGCTGCTCCTGGACTCTGTGTCCTTTCCTCCTGACAAGGTGGAAAAGTTTGTCAACCCTCGACTCTGATTCTGCAACTGGTCCTGACGGCATCAGCCCACGGGTCCTAAAATCATGTTCTTCCGCTCTTTCACTCCCTCTCTCTGTTCTCTTCACCCTCTCTTTTGCTCAAGGTCATCTGCCATCTGCTTGGAAATCAGCCAACATCACCGCTTTGCACAAAAAAGGTGCAAAAACATATCCTAGCAACTACAGACCAATCAGCCTTCTCCCAATTATCAGCAAAGTCATGGAATCCATCATTGCTTCAGATATGAAATCTCTCCTCTTCTCCAATGGCTTGATCTCTGATCATCAATTTGGTTTCAGACCTGGTCACTCTACTCTGGACATGCTGCTTCTGCTTTCTCAACAATGGATGGAGGTCCTCAATGCCAAATAGGAAATTAGAGCTGTCTCCCTTGACATATCACATGCCTTCGATACCGCCTGGCACCCCACTCTGCTCACCAAACTCTCCTCCTTTGGTATCCATGGAAATCTCCACGCATGGCTGGCGGACTTCCTCTCTAGTCGTAGTCAACGTGTGGCCCTGAATGAGTTTCTCTCATCTCCTCTTCCCGTTCAGGCTGGAGTGATATGTCAAGGGAGACAGCTCTAATTTCCTGCTTGGCATTGAGGACCTCCATCCATTGTTGAGACAGCAGAAGCAGCATGTCCAGAGTGGAGAGACCTGGTCTGAAACCAAATTGATGATCAGAGGTCAAGCCATTGGAGAAGAGGAAAGATTTGATATCCGAAGCAATGATGGATTCCATGACTTTGCTGATAATTGGGAGAAGGCTGATTGGTCTGTAGTTGAAAGGATCTGTTTTTGCACCTTTTTGTGTAAAGCGGTGATGTTGGCTGATTTCCAAGCTGAAGCTGTTGGCTGATTAATAATATAATTAATCATTTCCCTACAAGATTCTTATAAACTACAGCATAGTATTGTTAAGATTCATCAAAGAACTGAAATACATCGGAGTTTGTTGTCATTATTATGCATTTCATCAATTAAGAGGACAAAGGACAGGTTTTCAATAATTGGAATGCCCGCGATAACTCGCTTACCTAGAAGTTTTTATACCTATACACCTCTGACCTTTGGGAATTGACCTCATGACCCCAAAATCTAATCAGTTCATCTTTACCTCATTATACATGCCCGAACCAAGTTTGACGAAGATTCCTTCAGCTGTTCTCAAGTTATCGCAGCAACCAAAACCTATCACGGACGGATGGACAACCTGAAAACATAATGCCTCTGGTGAATTTGTCGGCGGAGACATAAAAATTGTACCATTGCATAGCTAATGATCGATTTACATGGAACAAAAATTTGTGTCCATGTAATCTTAAAAATGCACGTTTTAAAAACCCGTCTTTCTAGGATTGAAGAAGAAGAAGCAGAGCCTAGAGATTTTATTTAGCGGTTCTTGACGTACTCTGGGAAAGCTAATAATTGATTTGCTTGGATGGAAAGCTAATAATTGCTTTCCTTGGAACAAAAATTGTGTCCGCTAAATCATAAAGATGCTTATATTAAAAGCCGTCTTTGTGGAATTGAAGAGAAGCGGGAATGGGAGGTTAATGCACCGGTTCATTTATAATTCTATGACAGCAGAAACCCTTAAGTAGGACACGGAAGGAGCACACAAATGTATATATAGTAATATTGCTTGAAGCAATAGTAAAATATATTAAAGTACACAAATGAGTGATCAAACAACAACAATCACAGCCACTACAGCAGCAGCACCAACGACGTGTTATAAAATGTCCTTTTCTAACATGTTTCAACTGCATTTAACATCGTCATTGAGATTCATAGATAGACATGCAATATGTTTGTGAAGTACAAAATGCTTTCTTTCCATTAAACGAGTCAGTGAAGTGACAGGTCAGCATGCTCAGTCTATTACTAAAGGAGAAGTATCAGTCCATCAGGCAAAGAAGAAGCAGGACCTCGAGATTTAATGGAGCAGTTCCTGTTGTCGTATAATTGTAAAAATGGTACTGTTGGAAAGCAATTCATCGATTTACTTGGAACAATTTTTTTTTCCCGTTTAACCACATAAATGCCCGTTTTAAAAGCCCATCTTTCCGCAATTGAAGAAGAGGGAATATGAGCTTTATGCAGCGTTTCCAAAGGTAACATTTGAATATTCCATGACAGCAGAACCCCTTTAGAAAGACGTGGAAAGAGCACAACAAATTATATATCGTAATGCGTCTCAAAGCAATAGAAAAATATAGAGTAGCACACAAACAACAACAATCACAGCAACCACGACAGGAGCAGCAACAACTAAGTGTTATAAAAGATCCTTTTTTCATGTGTTTAACTTCATTATATTGTACATCCTCATTGACATTTATAGACATGCAACATGTTTGTGAAGTACAACATGCTTTTAGATTAAACCGGACAATGTGGCGATGGCGAAGCATGCCGCGGAGTATATTATTACGTTTTAATAAAGAGTCTCAAGAGGATCAGACACACGTCTCCTGATGGAGGGTGGTTGTACCTGGGGTGGGGAATTGGGTAATAACGTTTATTTTCAGTTTGATTCGATGAAACATTATGGGCCAGTGGGTGCTGAAACGCCTGATTAAACGATTCTTATTCGCACAGTGAAAACTATGTAGGATGAGCGGGTCCTGGATTGATGAAAAACGTTCCATAACTTTTTGTGTAGTGAAAGAAACCTTAAACCTTTTAAGACCATTAAGGGGTGAAAAGGGTCTAAGGTTCGAGGGTATAAACGATCTGGTCTATTAAGGGCATAAGGGTCTAAAGGGGTTTAAAGTGTGGAAAAAGTATTAAAAAGGACTCAAAGGGTCATAAAAGGACTAAAAAGATCTTAAAAGATCTAAATGTTTAAAGGGGTCTAAATCATCTACAGGTCTATGGGTCTATAGAGGGTTTAAAAGGTCATAAGAGATCTAAAGGGTCTATGAGTTCTAACGGGTCTAAAGGGGTCCAAAGGATGCACAGTGTCTTCAGAAAGTATTAACACCCCTTTACTTTTTCACACTTTGTTGTGTTACAGCCTGAATTTAAAATGAGTTTTCTTGTCACTGATCCACACATGATACACCATACTGCCAAAGTGGAATTGTTTTTTTTTTAGTTAGAAATGTTTAGAAATTAATTAAAAACGATAATCTGAAATGTCTTGAGGCAATAAGTATTCAACTCCTTTGCTATGACACTCCAAATTGAGCTCAGGTGCATCCAATTTCCTCTGATCACCCTTGAGATGTCGAATACAACTTGATTGGAGTCCACCTGTGGCCAAGTCAAATGAATGGACATGATTTAGAAATAAACACACCTTTTCCCACAATTGGCAGTGCATGTTAGAACAGAAACTTTACCATGAAGTCCAAGGAGCTGTCTGTAGAACTCCGAGATAGAATAGCGAGGAGGCATAGATTTGGGGAAGGGTATAAAACAATTTCTAGAATGTTGAAAGTTCCCAAAAGCACAGTGAGCTCCTTCATTAGGAACAACAACAAAACAACATGCATTTTAAGGCCATTTTCCCTGCTAGAGCGGGGGTTAGCCTTGCAGTCCCCCATGACAATCTTCTCCATTTTACCCTATTTTCTGCATCTCTTCTTGTTAACCCCCTTGCCCGCATTTCTTCTTCCACCATCTTTAGCCAAGTCTTTCTCGGTCTTCCCCATCCTCTACTTCCTTCTACATTCATTTCCATCACTCTTCTCAACCAATGTTGTCTTTCAATGCCAAACAGGACATTAGAGCTGTCTCCCTTGACATATCACTTGCCTTCGATACGGTCTGGCACCCCGCTCTGCTCACCAAACTCTCCTCCTTTGGTATCCATGGAAATCTCCACGCATGGCTGGCGGACTTCCTCTCTAGTCGTAGTCAACGTGTGGCCCTGAATGGGTTTCTCTCATCTCCTCTTCCTGTTCAGGCTGGAGTTCCCCAAGGCAGTGTTCTGGGCCCTGTGCTTTTTCTGGTCTTCATCAATGATCTCTCTGACTCTCTTGAAAAGCCCACTGTGGCACTGTGGAAAAGCCCAGAAGGAGCTCACTGTGCATCAATAATCTCTCTTTGCTGATGACTATACTCTCTGTCGCTCCATTCCTCATCCCTCAGATCGGCAGTCTGCAGCATCCTCACTGCTCTGCAGACCTGGACAAAATCACAGACTGGGCAAACAAGTGGAACACGTCTTTAAATCCTGACAAATCTCACACTTTTACGATGTCTCTCCGAAAAGACCGACTGGACAACCCTCCCATCCACTTTCTGAATAATCCTCTCCAAGAAGTTCTGTCACTCAAGCTTTTGGGTCTCACTATCTGTCATGATCTTTCCTGGGAAAACCACATTTCAAATCTGGCCTCCAAAGCCAGTCGCCGACTGGGCATCCTCCGTCATGCGAAGTCCTTCCTTGGCACACCTGAGCTCCTCACCACATACAAGGCTTTCATCCGCAGCTCAATGGAGTACTGCTCTCCCCTCTGGGCTGGTGCTCCTGCCTCACACCTAGCTCATCTTCACGCTGTTGAAAACAAAGCGTTCAGAATCATTGGAATCTCCCGCGATGAAGCTAACTCCAAGGGCCTTTCACTCACTCACCGCAGGCAGGTTGGTGGTCTTTCCGTCTTCTACCGACTCCTCTCCGGCCTTGCCCCCCCAGCTGTCTCTGGGCTCTGTCCCCCAAATATTCCTACAGGTCGCACAAGATCTGCCTGCAACCCTCTTGTGGTTAAACTGCTAAAATCAAGACTCTCTGCTCACCTTCACTCCTTCATTCCTCTTTTCTCCCGCCTCTGGAACAAACTCCCTCACTCTCTTCAATCCCACTCCTCCCTCCAGGTCTTTAAAACAGCTGTTCACCACCATCTCTTATCTTCCCCCATCCAAAACCTTGATCTTTTCTACCCCCACGAATTTCACCCCAAATCCACTTCTTTGAAATCCCAACTTCTGTCCTGGAAGTCCTTGGTATCCTTGTGTTTTATACTTCCCCCCCCCCCCCCCCTTCACACGCCTCCTCCCCCCAAGCCCTCTCCCTCTCACACATCTCCCGATGTCCCTGCTCTCAAATGTTGTACTTGTGTGCTTCCCCTTCTCTCTCCATCTTGTCTACCACTCCCTCTTTTTATATATTTTGTTTGTTTGATTTGTTTGTGAAATAAATGTTAGCTCTTTCACGAGCCTCGATTCTGTATACAAAAAAAACAAAAAACAAAAAACCCAGTCACTTTCATCCTTCCTCAACACATGACCAAACCATCTCAACCTGTTCCTCTTCACAGCATCAATCACAGGCTCTATTCCCATCATCTTTCACAATTCATCATTTGTCTTCCTCTCTCTCAACGATACTCTGCACATCCACCGAACCATTCGCATTTCCACCCTTTCCAGCCTTCGTTGCTGCTCTACATTCATTACCCATGTCTTGCTCCCATAAATCATAACACTTCTCACACATGCAGCATACACCTTTCCCTTCAGCTTCAACGACACTCCCCTCCTCATCAGCACGCCACTCAGTTCCCGAAACTTCTTCCATGCACATCTCACTCTAGCAACCGTTGCCGAGTCTGATCCACCTTCTCCATTCAGCCTGTCTCTGTAGGTAGCAAAATGTTTTCACACCTTCCAGCTTCACGCCGTCTCCAAGATCCACCTCAACATTTCCTCCATCTGCAGCTCCCTCTGTGCACACCTTACATTTGAATGTAGCTGCCACATGCTACATTCATTAGGTTCCTTTATTAGGAAATGGAAAGAATATGGAACTACCCAGATTCTTCATAGAGCTGGCCGTCCGGCACCAAACTGAGCAACCGGGAAAGAAGGACCTTGGTCATGGAGGTGAGGAAGATCCCAATGACCACTCTGACAGAACGACAGAGTTTCTTGGCTGAGATGGGAGAACCTGCCAGAAGGACAACAGTCTCTGTGGCACTTCACAAATCAAGGCTTTATGGGAGAGTGGCCAAATGGAAACCACTCCTGAGAAAAAGGCACATGACAGCAAACATGGAGTAGGCAAAAACACAAGTGAAAGACTCTGGGAGCATGAGGCAAAATGTTCTGTGGTCTAATGAGACGAAAATTGAACTCTTTGGCCTGAATTGAAAGCGGTACGTCTGGCAGAAACCGAGCACAGCTCATCCTCCACCTAACACCATCCCTACTGTGAAGCATCTTTGCATTAAGCAAATGTGAAGCAATGGTGCTTCTACGAAGTATTGACTCAGGAGGCTGAATAATTATGTTAATTAGATATTTATGTATTTCATTTTCAATGAATTTGTAAAGAATTCTGAAAACGTTTTCATTTTGTCATTATGGGGTATTATGTGTACGTCAGTGACAAAAATTCTCAATTAAATCCGTTTTAAATTCAGGCTGTAACACAACAAAATGTGAAAAAGTCAAGGGGTGTGAATACTTTCTGAAGGAAAAGGCACTGTACGTGTTTACACATTAGAACACAAAAAGCTTTCATGGCTCTCTTCTTATATCAATGGTTAAAAACACAATGAAGAAAAACTTGAGGCTGAGTCTTTTCATTTTCAAAAAAGAAAATTTTTGATAAGGTAATAATTTTAATGGTTCAAAACGAAAAGAAAAAAAGATTAAGAGATGACAGCAGAAAGTTCAGGACCTTATCCCAGAAGCAGGTGATCTTGTTTGCAAAAATAGATGAAGTATTATTCTTCCCCGAAGATGATTGGCCTTCAACATCCATCTTGAGCTCATCCAATATAAGGAATGCCTGGGAGAGGAAGGAAGAAGCAAACAAAGTAGATCCTCATTTATTTATCAATTCACAGGCTCGACACTTCATTTTACTCCATCGCAGGCACATATCTAATTTTCCAATCTCAAAGTGCCTTCACTTTTCTGATCTCATTGGGATTGATTGATATATTGTCAAAAAACAATTTGTACGATGCAAGAGGTTTTTCACAAAGCAACTCAACAATCGTTATATCCAACAAATCAGTGTGTTGATCGGCAACTCCTCCAACAGTTAAAAAAGAACTAAGCAAGACATTCTCTCCACCAACGACGTAAATTGCCTGGATGGCAGTGGGGAATGCAATGTGCTAATAAAGGGCAGACATTAAACAATAACGATAGCCGAACAACAGCGCAGCTGGGCTTGGATCTGCTGAGTGAAGGATCTCCTGGCCCCCTCTCATGTGACCAGATCCTCGGCTCTGATCGGTGGACGTTTGTGAGAGACATACATACATACACCGGACGGACAGACAAACACTGTTCCAGACAGCATTGCCCTACAGGCTACGCCGTAAAAATATGGTTGCCGAACCACGTGACCGATGACGTCATCATTTTTTTTTTCTCAACCAATTTGTCCCTGGATCACGCTCAATAAATCTCAAACTGATCGGATCAAGCGTTCTACTTGCAGATTTCTGGCGGCATAATGAAGGCACCGATGACATCATCATTAACAAATATTATTCCCTATATAGTAAGGGCATTTTATGAGATATTTCACAAATCTGTTAACTAAATTGTTACCAAAAAATTTCTTCACCAATATGTTTGTAAAGGTGTGTAATAACATGTGTTAAAATGTTGAAGTTCAACTCCCGTGGGAAACCCAGAAAAAAAGCTGTTGAATTCGGGTACCGAAAAATTATTTTCGAGAATTTTTTTTTTTTTTAAATCGGCCCTTAAGTAACTTATGAGGGGTCAAATAAGGGTTTTTCATGATTCTGAGTTGATTGTTAACATTTATATTTTCACTTTTACATTTACACACAAAGTAGCTTTTATTTCACATACATATATAACACACAAGAGTTATTTCTCATTCACAATGTCAGAAGTTTCAACAGTCATTGTCTATGTCTTCTTCAGACTCAACAACATCATGACTGCAGTTTCTGCATGTAATGCCATTACAGACTCCACAGGCCGAGATGCACGTGACCCCATTCTTCTTGCAGCTGCATCGCCGGTTGCTGCAATCTCCATGACAATTACAGCTCGTGAACTGCAATAGCTCCTCAGGAGCCGTGGGGTCCAGTGTTGGAACTGGCTCATACCCATGCACACCTATTGTCCATCCATAGTCACTGGGGTTCAGAGACATGCTCTGTAGAAGGATCCAGTCCCGGGTCTGCAGGTAGGCACGGAGTGAATGTTGTGCAGCTGCACCCTCTGTTGGAGGTAGAGTCTCTGGTTTGATCACTCCTGCCGCTGCCTTCCTTGAGAACATGTTCGGAACATGGAGAGGTGACTTCGATCCAACCCATTGAGTGAAAGGGAGTGTTTCCGTGAATAGAGACAATCTTTAAATCTATATTGTCTCCAACAAACTGAGTGACTGCATTGTTTGTTTCCCCAAACTCCATAAAGACCACCTGATCATTACTTGACAATTCACTTTCACTGGCTGGCACTTTGGCTGTCATCACTGATTGATCCTCAAGCGCAGCATCAACCGCAACCTTATCATTGATCTGTTCATCGGTTTCCTCCACAATGGTGTCAAGAGTGCCAGAAGTATCTGGAACATCATCTCCACTCCTACTATTAAGGAAGCAGTATTTGTAGTTTTGTGTCTCCGTGTAAGACTCAGTGTATCCCAGCCGGTGGAACTTGTTGAGCATCCATTTTGACCCAAATCTATGATCAAGTTGTATGGCAAGCCCCATTTGGTGTGGCAATACTCCAGACCGAGGTCGACAGGCCTTAATAAAATTCTGCCCCCAAACGGCAACTCTTTCGTCTGTCTTGACAATCGGTCTCAAGAACATCTGAAGGCTTGCAGGAACAAGTGTCAGCTGACTATCGATGTCAGTCATACTGTGTGTGGTGGGGTATGACTTTGGACCTAAATCAATCAAGGCAATATCATTGGATATGAACTTGAGTGCCGTCTTTATGATCTGAGTCTTCTCATCTCCATGGTCAAGATTAGCATGATGCCCTCGCAGAATATTGTCGGTGCCATCTTTGAGACAGAGTACATCTGCCCTTCTTTCCTGTGTTGTGAAATACAAGGTGTCTTCGTATTTCTCTAGAAGTTTTATCTTTAGCCAATGCTTTGAATAAGAAAGGCTCTTCTCTGGTGACTGATCAAACTCCTGCAGCTTTTCATGGACTTGGTCCATGTTCATTACCCCATGCTCTAATTCTGAGTCTAACCATTCGCAGAATTCAATAAAAACTGCCTCTCGCTCCTCATCAATACTCCTCTGTCCTCTCTTCCTTTTTCCTTCCTCATCAGTCTTGGACAAACTGTCACCTCTCGCAAACATAAGTTTGCATCGCAAATGGTACAGTGTTTCTTCTGCTACCAAGTCGTTGATCCCTTCCAGGCGTCCAGTGACTTCAGTGCCCCAGTCATCCCCGCGACTCCGTGCTGTCTTCAGCAAGCTTGCCTTCAGTGTATCTGCAGTCAAATTATCTGGCACTCTGTATTTCTTTCTAGCTTGTGCTGGATTATTTTTGTAGAGCTGGGCTGGTTGGTTGCAAAGAATGCATACATCCTTATACAGGACGTCAACTGACTGTGATCTTCTAGAACTGCAGCCAGTTGATGAACTGAACTCACAAGTAGTGCGTCTTCTCTTCAACTTTGATGACTCTTTCTCTGCCTTTGATGCTTGAGCTGACTTCTTGGTGGTTGCAACAAAGTTGTTGTACAGATCATTTTTACACTTCTGGTGGTACCTCAGTTTTCCTTCCTTTTGAGCCTCCTTCATACGTTCCACAACAGTAACATTTTCGACAGTTTCTGCTTGTTTCAATAAAGTTGAGTATCCCTTTGGAGTTGCCTGTATGAGCCTTTCAGCTGGTGTATCCGAGCGTGCACAGATGAAGCAATTGAGCACAGGTGGAGTAACGTCTTCATCCATATTGCTAGACTCCATGTCCTGCAAAGTAGAAAATGAGATATATTTAGAAATTATTTTTCCACAAAGGAGTGTCTGTGGTGAAATATAAATGTTAACAATCAACTCAGAATCATGAAAAACCCTTATTTGGCCCCTCATAAGTTACTTAAGGGCCGATTAAAAAAAAAAAAACATTCTCGAAAATAATTTTTCGGTACCCGAATTCAACAGCTTTTTTTCTGGGTTTCCCACGGGAGTTGACCTTCAACATTTTAACACATGTTATTACACACCTTTACAAACATATTGGTGAAGAATTTTTTTGGTAACAATTTAGTTAACAGATTTTCATATGTTTCCCTTACTATATACAGAATACTTTACAATGAGCCACCTTTCAATTTTTTTCCCATGGAGCGGTTTCAGAGATATAAAGGTGCAAAGTTTTTTGGCGTTTCCAAGATGGTGGCCGTACCACGTGACCGATGACGTCATGATTATCATTACAAATTTATATCGGAAGAGGCGCTCCTATGGTGGTAATTGCGTGTCAATTGCACCACGGTTGCAGAGAAAACGAATTTTAAAGGGAATAAACTCACAAAATGATGGCGGAAGGGACATACAGTCACGTGAAAAAGTAAGTACACCCCATGTAAAGTTTTGACTTTTTCAACATATTTCAACATACAGCTATTTGATCTTCATTTCAACAATATTGATAGATAAAGGTGATATAATAAAGGTAAAGGTCACCTTCCGGGTTCGGTTGCGAGAGGACGCTGGCGTTGCATATTCGCCGCTTCTCCGACTGGATGGATGTACAGGGTCTGCTTCTACCTTTCTGACCTGACATCTCACACCTGTCCTGCCTTTTCACACCCGCACGTGCCGCGTGTTCTCCGGCTGGATAACGGAATCTGCTTTTGATGGTACGGAATACGGAATTCGAAAGGCCCGCTCCCGTTGATTGTGGCCGTGGCCTTGTTTGCCGGTGGCCTTGTGGCCTTGTTTGCCGCTGTGGTCTTGATTAGCGGCTGCAGTCGTTTGCCGCTGCGTTTGCCGCTGTGTTTGCCGCTGCGTTTGCCGCTTTGCCTCCTCGACCTTGGCCTCGTACTCGTCCCTTCGCTCCTGCCTGGCATGGCTCTGAAGTACTCCGCCGCAAGGCTTCTTCTGCTCAATACCCGCTCCACCCCATCATGCATCTCTGCCATCAAATCAAATGGACTCCTCCGACGACCCAGGTACATTCACCGTGGCTCCGGTCGCAAGTTTGTTTATTTGCAATCAGGTCACTCCATCCCCGTCCTCTGGTCGGCTCAGCGCACTCTCACTCTTCGTCCCAGCGCACCTGGTCACAGCAACCCACACGATCGCACCTCTTGCCTACGAACCCTGGCTAAATCACCTGAATTCATCCCTGCTGTTCAAAACAACATCAAGCTCACCCTGTTCAACACCCGGTCCCTCAACAATAAATGCCTCATCCTGAACGAATACATCCTGGATAACAAACTGGACTTTCTCTGTCTCACCGAAACCTGGCAACAACCTCTGGACTACTACACACTCAACCTCACCACACCCAATGGATATTCCTACGTCAATAAACCACGCTCGGAGGGCCGAGGTGGTGGAATTGCCGTTATCCACCGTCAAGACATCAAGACCAACCTCATCTCCATCTCATCTGCTCCATCATTTGAACACCTGGCTTTAAAACTCTCTGGTCACACGCAGTCAGTCATGGCTGTCGTCTACCGCCCTCCCAAACCACACCCATCATTCCTGTCTGACTTCTCCTACTTTCTGACCCAGCTATGTTCCCTCTCCCCCTCAATCCTCCTCCTTGGTGATTTCAATATCCACATGGACTCCACTGACTCCACAATAACCACTGACTTCACTGATTTACTCACCTGCTTTAACCTCACTCAACATGTCGACTTTCCTACCCATATCCGTGGTCACATTTTGGACCTTGTCTGCTCCACTGGATTAAATTTGCACCATCTCTATGGCTCCGACCTCACCCTCTCTGACCACTTAGCCATCACTCTGACCATCAACATCCCCGCCCCAACACCAAGGCATTATCGCACAATCAACTTCCGTAAGCTAAACGCTCTTTCACCTACCTCATTCTCATCCACCCTCTCTGAAAAAATGTCCACTTCTCCCTTCATTGACCTCCACACCCCTTCCGACCTCACTGACTACTACAACCACACTCTCTCCTCCTGCCTTGACCAGCTTGCGCCTGTAAAAACCAAAACAGTTTCTTTCACCCATTCTGCTCCCTGGTTTACCCCTGAACTCCACCTGATGAAAACTCGTGCTCGCCAACTTGAAAGACTCCGCAATAAAACGGGTCTCACAGTTCACTCCCAAGCCTACAAGGACCACATACAACACTACAAAGATGCCCTCTCCCGCGCCCGCTCTGCCTACTACTCTCAAATTATCCACTCTGGCTCCGGAAACCCAAAAGCACTCTTCTCGACAATAAACAAACTCCTCCGCCCCCTGAACACCACCACCCAGTCATTCACAGTAGACAACTGCATCTCCTTCCTCTCTTTCTTCCAACGCAAAATTGACAACATCTACAACAGCTTGACCACCGCCGCACCCGCTCCCCCTCCAACCACCTGCCCCCCCTTGTCCTGCCATCCCCTGTCTCGGTTCTCCCCAATCTCTCCTACTGACCTCTCTGAACTCCTCATAGGAATGAAAACTGCCACCTGCACTCTTGACCCCATCCCCTCCAGCTTTGTCAAAGCCTCCCTCCCTGCTCTCTCTCCACTTATCATTGCAACAATAAACTCCTCCCTGTCTACAGGCATCATCCCACCTTCCCTCAAAATTGCTGCTGTTACCCCCATTCTAAAAAAACCTGGTCTAAACCCTGACACCCTAAACAACTTCAGACCCATCTCCAACCTACCCTTTCTGTCAAAAGTTTTGGAACGCGCTGTAGCCACTCAACTCAAACATCATCTCTCTGCCAATAACTTGTATGAAACATTCCAATCCGGATTCCGCTCCAACCACAGTACTGAAACTGCTCTCCTCAAAATCACCAACGACCTTCTCCTCTCCTCTGACGCTGGCAACCTCAACATTCTCGTCCTCCTCGACCTCAGCGCCGCCTTTGACACCATCGATCACACTATCCTCCTCACCCGACTTGAATCCACCTTTAACGTCACCGGCACTGCCCTCTCTTGGATTAAATCATACCTCTCTGACAGATGCCAGTTCATCTCCATCAATAACTGCAAATCCCCCACTGCTCCCCTCCCCCAAGGTGTCCCCCAAGGTTCAGTTCTTGGCCCCCTCCTCTTCATCCTTTACCTGTCCCCGCTCGGTCACTTAATCCGCCGTCATGGTCTCCAATTCCACTGCTTCGCCGATGACATCCAGCTTTTCATCTCCACCAAGTCCGTCTCCACCGACACCCACTCTATCCTGACAAACTGCATCACTGAAATAAAATCCTGGCTTCAAATCAACTTCCTCAAGCTTAACTGTGATAAATCTGAAATAATCATCATTGGCCCAAAAACGCTCACAAAATCCACCCATAACTTTGCCCTCAACATCGACGGTATCCCAGTATCCACCTCCCCTCACATCCGGAATCTTGGCGTCATCTTTGACCAAACCCTTTCCTTCGACAAATACACTAAACAGATCACAAAGTCAGCCTTCTTTCACCTGAAAAACATTGCCCGTCTCCGCTCATCCCTCTCCTCCACGGCTGCAGAAACCCTCATCCACGCCTTCATCACCTCCCGTCTGGACTACTGCAATAGCCTCCTCTATGGTTCACCCTCAAAAATCACCAATAAACTCCAATACATTCAGAACTCCGCTGCCCGTCTACTCACTCATTCCCGGACCCGTGACCACATCACCCCCGTCCTTTACAAGCTTCACTGGCTCCCCATCCCCCAGAGAATCCAGTACAAAATCCTCCTCTTGACATACAAAGCCCTCCATAACCTGGCCCCATCCTACCTGGCTGACCTCCTCTCCAGACACACTCCCACCCGCAACCTCCGCTCTGCTGGTACCAACCTCCTGACCCCCTCCATCCGGACCAAATTCAGATCCTGGGGGGACAGGGCCTTCTCCATCGCTGCTCCCACCCTCTGGAACTCACTACCTCACACCATCAGAGACTCCTCCTCACTCACCACATTCAAAACATCACTAAAGACCCACCTGTTCAACGCTGCATTCAACATTCAACCCACAGCATTTAACCCCTGACTATCTCTTCTCCTTCTCCCTCCTTTTGCTTTAAATTTTTCCCTATTGATTCTTCTCTTGTCTTTTTGATTCTTGTCTTATATATATGCCGTATATCGCTGCTGTTTGTTTTCTTGATTCTTGTCTTTTTGCAATTGTTGTTTTCATGTATTGTTATGCATTATGTTTTCCACTCTGTCAAAGCGCCTTTGGGCTTCTGGAAAAGCGCTATACAAAATAAATGAATTATTATTATTATTATTATAATACAACAAATAGCATGAAACATTTACATTTTGTAGTCCATTGTATAATTTAAACATAAATGCAAATTTCGCATGTGGAAAAAGTAAGTACACCCCTACATTTATCACTACTTCAAATACCTAAAATTAAAATCAGGTGCACCAGCTCCGGTGCAAATGATTAGAACATCGTTAGAGAGGATCTTGGAGGAACCTGTGTTGTTTAAACCTCAGACATTTAGTTTAGTTTGCTCTTTGTTGTTGAAGTGTGTGGCATCACCATGCCGAGATCAAAAGAGCTCTCTGAGGCCTTCAGAAAGAAGGTTATAGATGCCTACGAGTCTGGGAAGGGATTTAAAAAGATCTCCAAACAATTTGAAATCAATCATTTGACTGTCCAGAAGATCATCAACAAGTGGAGAAGATTCCAAACAACTGCCAACTTGTTCAGGCCAGGCCGCCCCAGCAGGTTCAGCCCGAGAGCAGACCGCAAGATGCTGAAAGAAGTCTCTAAGAACCCCAGAATGTCATCACGGGACCTACAGGTAGCTCTTGCCACTGTTGATGTCAAAGTGCACGAGTCTACCATTAGAAAGAGGCTGCACAAATTTGATCTACATGGGAGGTTTGCCAGGAGGAAACGTTTGCTGTCCAGAAAGAACATCAGGGCAAGACTAAAGTTTGCCAATGAACACCTAGGCAAAGACCAGCACTTCTGGAACAATGTGCTCTGGACAGATGAGTCAAAGGTACAGCTATTTGGCCACAGTACCAGAAGACATGTTTGGCAAAAACCAAAGACAGCATTTGACCACAATAACCTGATACCAACTGTAAAGCATGGTGGTGGAAATATTATGGTTTGGGGCAGCTTTGCAGCATCAGGGCCTGGGCATCTCACCATCATATAATCCACTATAAATTCTTCATTGTACCAGAGGGTGCTTGAAGATAATGTGAGGCCATCTGTCGGAAAGTTGAAGCTCAACCGAAGGTGGACCTTGCAACATGACAATGACCCTGAACATACCAGTAAATCCACCAAGGAATGGCTGAAAAGAAAGAAATGGAGGGTTCTGGAATGGCCAAGTCAGAGCCCGGATCTAAACCCCATCGAGATGTTGTGGGGGGATTTGAAACGAGCTGTGCATGCAAGAAACCCCTCAAACATCGCACAGCTGAAAGAATTCTGCATGGAGGAGTGGGCAAAAATTTCTCCCAGTCGATGTCAGAGACTGGTAGACAGTTATAAGAAATGCCTACTTGAGGTTGTTTCTGCCAAAGGGGGCAATACCACCTATTAGAGCCAAGGGTGTACTTACTTTTTCCACATGCGAAATTTGCATTTATGTATATTTAAATTATACAATGGACTACAAAATGTAAATGTTTCATGATATTTGTTATATTATATCACCTTTATCTATCAATATTGTTGAAATGAAGATCAAATAGCTGTGTGTTGAAATATGTTGAAAAAGTCAAAACTTTACATGGGGTGTACTTACTTTTTCATGTGACTGTACATACATACGGACATACAAACGCTGTTCCAGACGGCATTGCTCTACCAGCTAAGCTGAACCGCCTTTAGAGGCCATCCTATTAGTGAGGTACCTTATTAACAAAAATGCCAAGGACCGTTACACTGTGGACAAAAGCACAATTTTTTAACCAAAGCTTTGCCCATGCATAAGGATCAAAAAGAGGGTAAGCTCCAAAAAATCTGCTGACAGGAAGTGTATTTGATGACGTCATAATGACGTCACAATAGACTAACAAGATATTAGCGCAAATTAATGTATAGCATAAGGTTGTGAAGTACTGTGCCGAGATTTTGAGTCATTAATTTAATATTTCAAGAAACAGGTAATTGATATATAAGCCTTTTTAAGCTCACTATGTTGCACTTGTTGCAGTGATGTCATTACTCAAATGTGTAAAAAAAATAAAATAAATAAAACAAAACAAATGAAAATACAACATAAGAATTAGGGAATAAATGCAAGGGTGCCCGGTCTCAAATGTGATTTAAGACCATGTTCAAACAATACATTCCCTGGAATATACGCAATCTTAGTCTAGCTATTCAAATTTAGAAATGCAAGAAACCAATAAAAGTATTCATGAATTTTCTATCAAATTACAGCATTGGAACGTATAATATTGGTTTGGATATTGTACTTTTTATGCTTATGTGGACTATTTCCTTTCAATTTCAGGTCATCATGGATTGGAGTGCTTGCATAATCTGCAAAAAAACTACACCGGAAAAACTATCTTGTCCACAGAATGTTGAGGAGTTCAGAAAAATAAATGCACTGCCAGTTGATGTAGAATATGTAACAGAAGGAACAGTAGAAACTTTTGTGAAAAATAATGCCTCATGGCATCGTTCTTGCCATCAGAAATTCAACAATTCCAAACTCAACAGACAAGTAATGAGGAAAACAAAACATGAAGCCGAAGCTCTTGAGATGCGACGGTCAAAGCGGCAGTCAGTATTTGATGCCAAGTGTGTGTGCATCTTCTGTGAAAAAACAGGCGACCAAAAATTACACAACTTCCAAACATTTGGCGCTGATCAATCCCTCAGAAATATGGCAACTGATATGCAGGATGACCAACTCTTGTACAAAATAACAGGGGGTGATTTAATCGCCCTCGAAGCCAAATACCACCTGAACTGTTTAACACGATACAGAAACAGACATCGGGCTCATCGCCGTGAAGGTGTTTCTTCCAACACGGAAAGAGAACGAGCAGATGCCAGAGCGTTTGTGGAGTTGGTGTCTTATGTTGAGTTTGCCGTTGAGGATGGGACATACCTGTTCAAGTTTTCAGATCTTCATGAGATGTATGAACGCCGTCTTCAAAATCTTGGGCATGATGTGTCAATTAACAAGATCTTGTTGAAAAGCAGGCTTCTTGAGCACTTTGCCGACACCGGTGTGCAAGAACAGACAGATGGCAAGAACATTGTTCTTGTATTTCCAGAAGGCATGCAACAAATGCTGAAAGATGCTCTGCATGAACATGACTATCAATCAGAAGCACTACTTTTTGCAAAAGTAGTAAAAATATGCAGAGAAGAAATGTTTGGAGAAACACATTTCAAGTTTTCTGGCAGTTTCCCCCCTAAGTGCCAGACAATGCTTCCCAGTCTTACACTCCTGTCATCAATGATCCTTTATGGACCAAACTTGAAGAGCGATGTTAATGACACACAGGCTTCTCAAACAATCGCCCAGTTGTTCCTCCACAATTCAAAGAAAAGGTGCACGAAACTGGCTACTCCCAAACGACAGTCTCCTGAGAGAGAACCTCCACTTCCAGTATACATTGGCTTGAATATCCACACATTGACAAGGAACAAAACACTCAGTGCTCAACTGGCTAAACTAGGGTTGAGCATCTCATACAGCCGGGTTCTGCAACTGGAGAATAAATTGTCATCTGCAATGTGTGACCAATTCACTGCTGACCAAATTGTGTGCCCATCTATTCTCAGGAAAGGTCTCTTCACTGTTGGTGCACTGGATAACATCGACCATAATCCCTCTTCCACTACAGCCAAAGGATCGTTCCATGGAAGTGGTATAAGTGTCATCCAATTTCCTACACAAGATAATCTCGGACGTGTTCGGTGGCAAATTGCTTTCTTCCTGCAAATCCAAATGAGAAACCTCACCTTCTAGATTCGATTAGCATAATTCAATCAGTACATCTCAAAGCATCAAATACCAGTGTACCACAGGTTATCATGACACCTGTAAATGGGAGGCTTGAAGAAGCAAAAGAAAAGGAGGAGAAATGGATTCAGCATGCTTCCAAGCTTCTCGACGGAAATGCAAGTGAGAAGGGAGACACTATCTCATGGGCTGCCTATCATGCATCTCAGCAATCACCTCCGCTCGATCCCCCTGCCCTTGATTGCTCTTCTACCACTATTTCAAGAGAAGGCAGACTCACCAGCCATGATCAAGCACACCATGAACATATTGAAGTCCAACGCAGAGTTCCTCAACCCTGGCCAGATTCCAGTACTCACTTGTGACTGTCCAATTTTTGCGAACTGCAAGTATATTCAATGGACCTGGCCTGCAACTCATGGTGAAAATGAATTCCTGATCATGTTTGGCGGGTTCCATTTGGAGAAGGCCTTGTGGAATGCACTGGGAGATTTCCTAGATCAGAGTGGCTGAACTGTAGCTCTAACTGATTCAGGTGTAGCAACATCTTGTACAGCTAACTCTTTCATCAATGCCGCTCATGTGACACGGACACGACATGCCCACCAAGTGACTGCCTTAGCTCTATCACGGTTACAACAAGAAGCATATGAGCAAGCTGCTGTGTCCAGTGACAGTGAGACATTTGAGGCTTGGAGACTGGCTATGGCAAAGAAGAGTCCGACTTTCCAGTACTGGGACATAGTGCTGCGAACAGAGATCTTGATCATGATATTCATTCGTGCGCACAGAGAAAAAGACTTTCTTCTCTATGTTGAGTCTCTTCAAAGTCTCATGTTTCTATTTTTTGCACTGGACCATTACAACTACTGCCGTTGGGTTTCCGTCCACCTCTGAGACATGCAATCCTTGCCAGCCGCTCTAACAAAGGACTTCCAGAAGCACTGGGTTGTGAACAAAACACAAAAGAGGTTTTCCGCACTTCCCATCGATCAAGTCCACGAACAAGAGAATGCCAAAGTAAAAGGCAAGGGTGGAGCTGTGGGCCTAACCGAAAATTCAGATGCCTTCCGACGCTGGATGATAGCTGGTCCAGGTGCCTTTTTTTTGCTGGATGACGTCAGAATGATGTCATAAATCTTTTAAACATTGTCTAAGAAGAAAAATGACAATTGCAGTGAATTCCTTGACCTCGGAAACATATTTCGATGTCAAAATACACTTAATAGCCTAGTTCTAACTAATTCATTTTTTAATTATGATTGCGAAATAATTCGCTTATGACGTCATAATGACATCATAAATCTTTTAAAGATTGTCTAAAATAAAAAATGAAAAGTGCATTGAAATCCTTGACCCCGGAAACATATATTTTGATGTTAAAATGCACTTAACACCTTAGTTCTAAGTCATTGATTTTTTTATTATATATGATTACATAATAATTAGCTGATGATGTCATAATGACGTCAGATATTACACTTCCCATCATCTTTTTTTTGGAGCTTACTTTTTTTCTAGAAGGTATACCATGGAGATGCTTTGGTGAAAAAATTGTGCTTTTGTTCACCGTGTAACGACATTTTCACTATGGTACCCCACTATATGGGCTAAGCTGTGAAAAGGTAATTCCATGAAAACCTTTTAAGATGGAACGTTGTATTTTGCACTTTCTTCCAGTTGTGGTTTCTTTGCAAGTGCACGTGATTTTCTCAATTACATGAAATCTTCTCCAAAAGCTAAAATTACCTCACCAGATATGCATTGTCTAGCTTCATGTCATATGTTCCTTAAACTATTAATTATATAATGAATATCTTCCCATTTTCCTGTCCATTCATACTTTGTCCTATTGTATCGATTTTCATTTAATGTTGTTTGTCTCAGCTTTGGCTATGCTGTCTGCTCACGAGACTGGCCTCCCATACTCTCACTTCCTTTTCTCCTTTACTTCCTATCCTCAAGCGCATCTTTATTACTCATCTCCCTTTATCAACTCAGAACATTCCCAAAAAACCTCACTCAATATAATCCTTCTCAATTTTAATCCCCAAACCTTCATTTCTACTCTTTCCTCGCTTACACCAAACCTCATTTTCATAACTGAAAAGTTTTCTAAATGAAATTTGAAAATGCTTTCTCTATCTTTACTGTCTTTTCCTAGCAGTTCCCTCTTATTATTCCCGACCTTGCTGTTTCCCACAAAGTTCACTCAACCTTGCTGTTGGGGTGCTCCCCCTTCTCTTTCTACTTTTCCTTTTGTTCTGTTATGTCCTGATCCATTGTGGGTTCTAGCTCCTCCACGAGCCTAGGTTGTGTCGACAAAAAAGAAGCTCTCATCACTGACAATTGTTGGAGTACAATCACAATGCCGGAGAATCTAGTTGTTCGCCCACGTCAAATGGCAGAGACCACAACAAGCCCTCTAATAAAATGATATGGCTGAAAGCTCTCAACCTCTCTCTCTCTGGTTTATCTATCCATCTCTTGTCTCTGGTACAATTAATCATATGGTAAGGCGATTGCAGAAAGCAGCTTGCTTTCTCAACATGAAAAGTTAACCCTCCTGAACTCAACAAGAGTTCACTCTGTAAGACTTGCAACAAGTGTGTGTGCACCCTTATGTAAGACAGAAGCGATCTTCCTAATCTCATAGCCAAACTATACAACCAGTCTCCATCCACAATGTCTTGCTGGTGCCTTGTCAAGTCAGTCTCTACTTACTTCCAATGATCTTCCTGCATATACTTGCTCACCTCAAGCCATGGCATTGTGGTGTTGCAGCCTTGTCTTAAGCAATCTCCTCAGAGTATACTCAAGGCAAGGGAGAATGTCTCAACATCGTGTTTGCCACCACATCTTGTTTAACAAACCCACCCATCTTGTCCCCACCTAACCCCACATACATGAATCTGCATCTTTCACACCCAAGAGGGTGGAGAATGTCACGTTCAGCCACAACTTTTCCAAAGCAATTGGACCAGATGACATCAGTGCCCATGTTCTGAAATCCTGCTCTGCTGCTCTTGCTTTTCCCCTGTAAGAGCTCTCAAACCTGTACTGCTCCTTTGGCCAGTAGAATTCCCATTCTGAAGAAAGATGCAAAAAGAGCTGCTCTCACCTACAGACCAATAAGCTTACTTCTAATTACAAGTAGAATCATGGAAAACATCATTGAAGTTAATGTCAAATATTTCCTCTTTTCAAACAGCTTGGTTTCAGACCATCAGTTTGGACTCCATCCTGGCAACTCAACTATTGATATTCTACTGCTTCTCTCTCAGCCATGGTTAGAGGCCCTATACCTTAATCAAGAGATATGGAGACTTTCCCTGGACAAATCTCGGAAATTCGACGGTCAGGCAGTGACTTGACAAGCTCACTGTCTGTAATATAGAAGGCTACTTTCACAGCTAGCTTTCCTACTTCCTCAACTCGCAAAGTCAATGCATTGCCAGCAAATGAACCCTCTCCTCTCTCTATGTAGTATCAGGCCCAGTGTTGTTCCTCATATACTTACACAACCTATGTGATGCTCTGGAAAACCCTAGTCTTTTTTGCAGATGACTACATTGTGTCATACAGTACCCCCATCCCACTGACAGTTAGATGGAGTTTATTAGATGCTGGTTTGATAAGTGGAACATGTCTCTCCATTCTGTCAAATATCACAATGTCACACTGGAAGGATTGTCAAATGAACCCACCTACAGTATTTCCATGGTCACTGGAATAGATCCAATCTCTGATTTCTAGGCATCACCCTCATCCATGACTTCTCCTGGGCTAACCATATTTCCAAAGCTGGGCTACAAAGCGAGCCAACTGGGCATCCTTAGTCCTTTTGGTCTTTCCTTGGAATACTGTATCAGAACTTTCATGCATGTGTTTTGCTCTCTCTCATGCACAGATTTATCCCATCTCGTCTTCAGTTGTCATACCCTTCCTCCCATCCATGGTACACCGAATCTTGTGGTGAGGCAGTTGCCCTGAAACAACTTGCCTTTGCCTCTTGGAAGACAAATCCAACGGAAGGTAATCTCAGTTCCTTTCACAAAGCTCGGAACAAGTGTGTGTCTACCTTCAGGAGAGCTAGGAAGCACTATCTCTCTACGCTCAAGACTGAACTCTCAAACCTGTCTCATTCCTCTAAATCATGGTGGTGTCTGGTCAAATCAGTTTCTGGTGTTTGTTCCCCCTCCATATTCCCCTCTCCCCCCCCCTTTACCTCAAATGGCTACACAGCTGACACATCGCACGTGACAAAGCCGAATGCCTAAACTCTGTGTTTGCCTCAAAATTGTGTGTCCCAAACCCATCTCTCTCTGTTCCCACCTTTCCCAGTCGAACCCAACTGCTCCTGGACTCTGTGTCCTTCTCTCCTGACAAGGTGGAGAAGTTTCTGTCAAACCTCGACTCTGATTCTGCAACTGGACCAGACGGCATCAGCCCACGGATCCTAAAATCCTGCTCTGCTGCTCTTTCACACCCTCTCTCAATTCTTTTCACCCTCTCTTTTGCTCAAGGTCACCTGCCATCTGCTTGGAAATCAGCAAACATTACCGTTTTACAGAAGAAAGGTCCAAAAGCAGATCCTTGCAACTACAGACCAATCAGCCTGCTCCCAATAATCAGCAAGGTCATGGAATCGATCATCGCTTCTGACATCAAATCCTTCCTCTTCGCCAATGTCTTGATTTTGGATCATCAATTTGGTTTCAGACCAAGTCACTCGACTCTGGACATGCTGCTTTTGTTGTCTCAACAATGGATGGAGGTCCTCAATGCCAAACAGGAAATCAGAGCTGTCTCCCTTGACATATCACGTGCCTTCGATATGGTCTGTCACCCCGCCCTGCTCACCAAACTCTCCTCTTATGGTATACATGGAAACCTCCAAGCATGGCTTGCAGACTTCCTTTCTGGTCACAGTCAATGTGTGGCCCTGAATGGAATTCTCTCTTCCCTTCCTGTTCAGGCTGGAGTTCCTCAAGGTAGTGTTCTGGGCCTTGTGCTTTTTCTGGTGTTCATTCATGATCTCTCCTACTCTCTGAAAAATCCTCTCTATCTCTTTGCTGATGACTCCACTCTCTGCCGCTCCATATCTCAACCCTCAGATCGGCAGGCAGCAGCCTTTTCACTCTCTGCAGACCTGGACAATATCACAAACTGGTCAAACAAGTGGAACATGTCTTTCAATCCTGACAAATCTCCCACTCTCACTTTGTCTCTCCGAAAAGACCGTCTGGACAATCCTCCCATCTACTTTCTGACCAATCCTCTTGAAGAAGTTCTGTCACTCAAGCTTTTGGGTCTCAATATCTGCCATGATCTTTCCTGGGAAAACCACATTTCCAAGCTGGCCTCCAAAGCCAGTCACTGACTGAGCATCCTCCATCGTGCAAAGTCCTTTCTGGGCACTTCTGAGCTCCTCACCACATACAAAGCTTTCATCCGCAGCTCAATGGAATACTGCTTTCCCCTCTGGGCTGGTGCTCCTGCCTCACACCCAGCTCGGCTTCACACGGTTGAAAACAAAGCATTCAGAATCATTGGAATCTTCCACGATGAAGCTGATTCTGAGGGCCTTACTCTCTCTCACTGCAGTCAGGTAGGTGGTCTTTCTGTCTTCTACCGACTCCTCTCCGGCCTTGCTCCCCCAGCTCTCTCTGTGCTCTGTCCCCCAAATATTCCTGCAGGATGCACAATATCTGCCGGGAACCCTCTTCTGGTGAAACTGCCAAAATCAAGACTCTCTGCTCACCTTCAGTCCTTTATTCCTCTTATCTCCCACCTCTGGAACAAACTCCCACACTCCCTTCAATCCCTCTCCTCCCTCCAGGTCCCCCATCCAAAACCTTGATCTTTTCTACCACCGTTAAAACGCCTCAAATCCCCCTTTGAATCCCCAGTTTCTTTCCTGGGGTTCCTAGTAGTGTCCATTTGCTTTGTACAGTATACCCCTCCCTCCTCCCCCATCCCTCCCCTTTCCACAGATATACCGATGTCCCTGTTCTCTACTGTTGTTGTGCTTGTGTGCTTCCCTCTCTCTCCCCCTCTTGTCTCCCACTCCCTTCATTGCATGTTTTGTGTGTCTCTGCATGTTTTTCTGGTTCAATGTGTTTGCTCAAGTACTGCTTTCTCATATGGACTGCTGTTCTTGATTCACACATGCATCACTGGATGCTAAGGAATCCAAGGCTCCTCATATAATTATAAATGTCAAATATGGACTTAATATACAGGGTGATTGAAAAGTAACTCCCTATTTTAAAATATTTAGAAATTATTTATTTATTGTAATATTTTTCTCAAATTTTTAGTGTTTGTTCCTTAATGTATGAGAATTTAATCTTTGTTGGTTTTTTTTCAGATTATTTTTTTGTTTGAAATTCGGAAGCCCTACAAACATGGCTGGACATCTTACCCTGCAGGAGCGTGCCCAGCTAGCGGCACGTTACGAAGTTTGGAAATCCGTTGTTCAAGTGCAAAGATGGTGGAGGACCATTAAAAGAGCACATGCTCAAGTTGAGGCAAAGACGATCAAGAATTGTCATGCAAAACTCATGGCTACAGGATCTGTATCTGATACTCGAAGAAGCGGTCGCCCTTCCAAGTCCAGTGACCCGGAGACAGTGCAAGCAGTTCAAGAAATGTTTACACATAGCCCAAGAAAGTCAATTCGACAAGCAGCAAGGGAAAGTGGGCTCTCCTTTCACACAGTACGAACTGTGCTCAAAAAGGAGCTTAAATGGCATGCTTGGAAGCCGCACTACTGTCAAGCACTCTCTGCTGAAGACTGCGACATTCGCATGGAGTTTGGGGAGGTGATGCTGGCTTGGTATGAAGATTGGTCTGATCTCTTTAAAAATATCCTCTGGTCTGATGAAGCGGTATTTCACATCGGTGGGTTTGTGAACCGTCACAACTGCTATTACTGGGCAGGAGAAGATCCTCGTGTTATTTCTGAAAAAACGCAATATCGGCCCAAGGTAACGGTGTGGTGTGGAATGACTTCGGAAAGGATTGTAGGTCCCTTCATTCTTCGCGATACCATGAATGCCAAAAGGCACCTCACAATGCTGCAAGACGAAATCTGGCCAATTATCAGTGCTTCGGAGAATGTTGAAGATTTGATTTTCATGCAAGATGGCGCTCCTCCACATTTTGCTATTGTTGTTCGTGAATGGCTGAATGCCCACTTCCCTGGGAGATGGATGGGTCGTCGTGGTCCATATGAGTGGCCAGCCAGGAGCCCTGACTTAACACCATGTGACTTTTTTCTTTGGGGTTGGGTAAAAGAGCAAGTCTACTGTACCAAACCAACGACTTTGGAAGAACCTGAAGGGCGAATACGAGAAATTATGTCTTCCATCCCACAAGAGTTCCTGGTGAAATCAGTTGACGCGGTTACCGGGCGGCTTGAGAAGCTGGTGGCGTATTCTGGTGCCCATATCGAATTTTAAATAAAACCTCATGCTATACGCTTTCTTCTTATATCCATTTCTTGTAAAAATTATAGTTAAGAAATAAATTATAAGTATTTTAAAATAGGGAGTTACTTTTCAATCACCCTGTAGATTAATATGAATGGTGCGAGCAAAAGGGATAGCTACATTTACACTCCATTTAATCGATGGAATGAATGTTCAGACATGCTGCACTCCTACATGTCAAAACCGAGAATAAGACATTTCTCAAAGTTTAGAAAGCAATTTTCGAATTATAATCTAGAAAATGACAGCTCCATAACAGTTTTGCTTCACTGGATATACAATGTATGGGATGTAATAAAACGTCATGTGACCTCCAATGCAAACTACTTACAATCCAGGAACAAGATCGTCATGAAATTCCATCGAGCGTCTGAACCCAGGTGTCATGCGTCATTTGCCCGCTACGCGGCCGTTATAAGAACTCGGTCATTCAGCGCTATTATCATACCTGAGACATTAACTGTATGCTATGCTGGTGCATAACTAGATGGTACGTACCGCCACTTTGTTACGGCTTGCTTGTGCTCATATGAATGAATGAATGAATGATCGTTTTAAGGCCATTTTCCCCGCTAGAGCGGGGGTTAGCCTTGCGGGCCCCATGACAATCATGGTTCCCTGTTTGAGGCAATGTTTTTATGGCCGGATGCCCTTCCTGACGCCAACCCTTGGTCACGCTCTTACGGTGCACGCAGGGATATGGTGTACCTATTCTAAATCGGTGTACACACCGTGATCATTCATCCCAGCAAGCTGGTACTCAATTTGCCGACCTCGGAAGGATGACAGGCTGAGTCAACCCCCCTGGCGTTAATTCAGCGATCGACCGGGATTCGAACCCAGGATCCGAAGATCCCAAGCTGGCACCCTAACCGCTAAGCCAACACCAGGGATAATGTAAGCTGAATCATATGTAAGCTGAATATTGATATGATGTTCGCTGGTTCTCTTTACAGGTATTGTTAGGGATCGAATGATATTAAACTCATGATCTGAGCCAATGTTGTAACTCTGATTCTTACAACAACTAATATCATTCGTCTCTTGTCCTGATCGACAACGATGACTCATAAGCTGATACTCGTCCCGATTTTCGGAGCGGATCCATAAGCCCCGGACTCGGTTGCCCAGCTCCAGCACTGGCTTCGACTGCTGCCAAGTTACCTCGGAGCCCAAGATGAACTCACGGATGAGACAAAGCTCGCGGTGCTTAACTCACGCGTGTCCCATTATGTCTATCAGTACATCTCTCAGTGCGTCACGTACGATACGGCTGAAGCGCAACTACGCCGGATCTACATCAAGACACGAAGCGTGGTCTAAACCCGGTATCTGCTCTCCTCATGAGGGCAGGATCCTTCGGAATCCATCGATCACTTTGTTCAGGACCTCCGCTGATTAGCTAAGGACTGTACATGTGAACCGAGAACCCATGAACAGGTCTGTGATGATTTAATGAGAGATGCCTTTGTTTCCGGGGTTCACTCACCGATGATACGTCAAAGATTGCTAGAGACTGCCGATTTAACTCTTGAGACTGCCCATAAGGCGGCGATCATTTACGACGAGGCGAGGAGACAATCTGAGGCATACGATCGTCACGATCATCCGTACGTCACTGCGGGGCTGACCGGTGAGCGACCGGAGGGCTGCGGCAGCGGTGCGAGCGGATGCTGAACCTCCGCTGGAATCGGGGACAACGGACACTCTCGAGGCTTCGAGCCCGAGCGTGACCGCCGCTGCTGCCACGACTCCATCTGCCGGGGGTACCGCAAAGTGCTATTTTTGTGGGAATCAAAATCATTTGAGGACAGTTTGCCCCGCGCGCGAGGCGACGTGCCATTCGTGCTCACGAAAAGGTCATTTCTCAAAGATATGCCGATCGACACGGGGCCAGCAAACTCGCCCGACATTGTCCGTGCTTTTCGGGCGGTCCGGGGCACAATCTGCATCTCACGCGACCTTCACTAGGATCCACTCGCAGCCTGCGAGGCGCCGTCGCGCACCCTTGACTGTGATCTCCACGCACGGGCCTTGCGCGGCACGCACGCCCTTGACGGAAACATCGCCCGCGGCGATTTCACGCTCGACGCTAGCTGGCGTCGGACCTACACGTGTGGCTCGATCGCCACCTCTGGATGTTTCGCAAGCTACGCCATGCTCGACATTAGCTGGCGTCGGACCTGCGCGCGTGGCTCGATCGCCCCTCTGGATGTTTCAACAACTACAGGTCCACCCGAGTTAACCAACGCTGTTATTCCTGTCATGATTGAGGGGCAGATGGCCAATGCCTTGATCGACACGGGCTCTACTGATAGCTATGTTGACTTGCGGCTCGTCCAGAAGCATGGCTGGCCGATTCTCGGGACAACGCGCAGGATTTTCATGGCTTCCCAAGCTCTTTGGCTACGTACCAAAGGCGAATGCCGGCTGAAGCTAGTGATCAATGGCCGAATGTTTCCGGATGTGCATTTAATGGTTTTAACCAACGTTATGTGCAGAAGTGCTACAAGGTCACGATTTTCTCCGTCGACATGGACGCTTGGAAATGGAATTTGGAGGTGACAATACTCTCTCTGTGTGTGCTCTGGCCGGGATGGAAATTGAACCCCTGACGCTGTTTCCAAATTTGACTCCTGACTGCACCCCGGTTGCCGTTAAATCGCGACGATACTCGCGGGCTGACACGCAATTTATAGCGGAGGAAACTAGCCGACTTCTGAAGGAGGGTATAATCGAACCTAGTCGATCGCCTTGGAGGGCTCAAGTTCTGGTAGTCCAGACAGAAAATCATCGCAAACGCATGGTAATCGACTACTCGCAGACGATTAATCGGTTTACGCAACTGGACGCCTACCCACTCCCGGGATTGGATTCCCTGGTTCGGCAGGTGGCCCAGTACTCGATCTACAGCACATTAGATCTCCGCAGCGCGTATCATCAGATACCTATCGCGGAGGCCGATCACATCTACACCGGGTTTGAATCCGGACAGAGGTTGTACCACTACCAGTTCACTTGATTACCCTTTGGGGTCACAAACGGGGTGGCATGCTTTCAAAGGGCCATAAATGACAATCGCTAAGGAACACTTAACCGATGTCTTTGTTTACCTGGACAATCTAACAGTTTGTGGGTACGATCAGGCCCATCATGATGCTAATTTGCAGCGTTTCCTCCAGGTTGCGTGCACGTATCGGCTAACTCTGAACGAGGCTAAATGTCGCTATTCCGCCCGCACGATAGATCTCCTGGGGTACATTGTGACCCAGGGCACTATCACTCCAGACAATGAGCAGCTGCGACCTTTGCTCGACATGGCCCCACCACATGATCGCACTTCGTTGAAGCGTGTCCTCAGACTATTTGCACATTACTCGAAATGGGTTCAAATTTTTCTGAAAAGCTCCGCCCGCTTGTAGATTGCAAAGTGTTCCCCATGGGTCATGCCGCCAAGGCCGCTTTCCATGGCCTGAAGTCCAACATAGCTGGCGCCGCTGTGTCATCTATCGATGACAGTCAACGCTTTGTTTTGGAAAGCGATGCGTCCGACCACACGATAGCTGCCACGCTCTCTCAAGGGGGGCGACCTGTAGCCTTCTTTTCAAGGACTCTCTCCTCCGTGGAGAAACGTCATTCATCTGTCGAGAAGGAAGCGTACGCCATCGTTGAGTCTATTAGGCGTTGGAGACCCTATCTGCTTGGCAAATGTTTTGAGGTCATTACTGATCAGCAAAGCGTCGCTTTCATGTACGACACGCGCCATGCCCAACGCATTAAGAACGAAAAGATCACTCGCTGGCGGATAGAGCTAGCCGATTTTTGCTTCACGATTAAGTATCACCCAGGGCGGGATAATCTCTCCCCTGACGCATTATCACGCCCTTCGGTATGTGCGAGTCTAACCTCCTTTGAGGATCTGCGTGTTCTTCATGAAACATTGTGCCATCCCGGAGTGACGCGTTTCGCTCATTATGTGCACAGTCACAATTTGCCCTACTCTGTTGCGGACATTCGGCAGCTGTGTCGCACTTGTTCCGTTTGTGCTGAACTCAAACCTCGTTTCTACAAACCGCCAATGGATACACTGATTCAGGCTACTCGGCCTTGGGAGAGATTGGCAATGGACTTCAAAGGGCCTCTACCGGCTTCGTGTCTCCCTGCTAGTCCTAGCCTACCGGCCTCGGATAGCTCTCGCTATCTCCTCATGATAGTTGATGAGTTCTCCAGATTCCCTTTTGCTTTCCCGTGCAATGATATGTCCCCTGCGGCGGTTATCCGGTGTCTGCAGATTTTGTTCTCCATTTTCGGGAATCAGGCTTACGTACACACCGATCGAGGTGCTGTGTTTCTGGCCCAGGATGTGAGGACCTTTTTGCTCCAACGCAATATAGCTTCAAGCTATACTACCCCGTACAGGCCACAGGCAAACGGTCAGGTGGAAAGATTTAATGGCATTATATGGAAGGCCATTACTCTGAGCCTTAAGTCTCGCGGATTAGGACTGGACCGATGGACCTGGATGGTGCACGGGGCGTTAAACTTGATCAGGACTTTATTATTCACAGCTACTAATCAAACTCCTCACGACCGTCTGTTTCGTTACTCGCGCCGTTCTGGGGCTGTTCGACCTTTGCCGAGCTGGCTAGCTGAGCCCGGACCGGCTTTTCTCAAACGCGCTGTTCGTCAAAGTAAATATGACCCGCTTGTCGACAAGGTTCACATTCTCCAAGCCAATCCCGAGCACGCTCGAGTGCTGCTGCCAAATGGACACGAGTCCACAGTCTCGGTGCGTCCTCTTGCTCCGTGCGGGGATACCGTTCAGCCGGAATTCAGCCAGGGGGACCCGTTGATGGGGAATTCACCGTTGGCTCCGCTCCGGCACACGCCCGACCCGGTCGGCCTTGAGCCGCCGCCGCCGTCTCCCGAGATAGGCGTTTCATCCGACGTGGGGGAATTTGGTCTCACGGTTGACGCTCCCGATGATTACCGAACACGCATCGGAAGAGAAACTCGACGCCCCGATCGCTACGGCTGGGACTGACATGACTTGCTGCTATGTACTCTTTTGCTACCTGAGTTTCTATACTGCTATTCTGCTTGCTTTCACCCCTCTAGGTCGTGTAGATTTAACGCCGGGGAGAATGTCATGAAATTCTGTCGAACATCTGAACCCAGGTGTCATGCGTCATTTGCCCGCTACGCGGCCATTATAAGAACTCGGTCATTCAGCGCTATGATCATACCTGAGACATTAACTGTATGCTATGCTGGTGCATAACTATATGGTACGTACCGCCACTTTGTTACGGCTTGCTTGTGCTCATATGTAAACTCATTACGAGTTCAGATGTATGCTGAATATTGATATGATGTTCGCTGGTTCTCTTTACAGGTATTGTTAGGGATCGAATGATATTAAACTCATGATCTGAGCCAATGATGTAACTCTGATTCTTACAACAATTATAACAAACCTTGATTCGTTTGATGCTGATGATGGCTTCAAACGTGGTCTGGATGGCATTGGGGAAGAAAAGTGTGACAGTGAGACGGACAGAGTTGTAGAAAGACACTGCCACGAACACTCTACGTGCTGTAATGGTTTCGCCCTCCAAGGCATAGGTCACGAAAGTGAAGTACACGATAAGCTTCGATGCAACAAAGAACCACGCCATATTCATGCCTCGCAGGTTAGACGTTTTCAGTATTTTTGCCACCTCCAGCCTGCATGCAGTTAGCAATGCTGTTAAACAAGTGTTTCAACCAACAAACATGCTCAGACATAAAAGTATTATAGAAAGGGTAGTAATGCAATCGCTCAGGAAGGAAGTAGTAAGCTGCTATGATGGCTCAGGAAGTAATAACTGTGCTTTTGGGCTGTCCAGTTTGTGTTAGATTCCAGGCTGAAGTGCAAAGTTGAAGACTGGGGTATTACAGTACTCCAGCCAAATGTGTACTACACAGACAGACAAAGAGACAGGCAAACACAGAAAAAGAAGCATTTTGAATCGAGTATACAAGTGTGGTGCATGTGCATTGTAGCAGTTAAAGTTGAGAGATCACCAAAAGTTAAGATATCTGCACAAACAATTTGAGAGGTGCAGAAGAATATTTAAATATTGTATTGAACAAACACTAACATGGACAACAAACTGTTACATACAACGCCACCTACGGACGATATAGAGACGTGTAGTCATATTACAAGATTTTATCACTTATGTACAGATAGCGGACAACAAAATGGAAGCACCTGGGTAAATGAAGTACACCAAGCAATGGCTTCCACACAGTTGGAGCCCATGTGTTAAGTAAGCAAATGTGTTAATTAAGCAAATAGCATCCCAGCATGCTTATAATCATGTATAACAATTCTGTACAGGCCTGGTTGCCTATAATTATGGCTAGCATGGCTGTATGAGGAGACGCCTCCCCCCCGCCCCCCCCCTCTCCAACACCGCCATCCACAAAGCAAGTGTGGTCACCCAATGGTTTGATGAGCATGACACTGATATTATCCATATGTCATAACCTTCTCAGTCACTAGATCTGAACCTAATCGAGTATTTATGGCATATTCTGGAACGACGTCTGAGACAGCATTTTCTACCTCCATCAAACAGGTGTGAATTGATTGACTTTTTCATGGACGAATGGTGCCGCATCCATCCTGCAGAATTCCAAACGCTGTCGGACTCTATGCCACAGCGTTTACAGGCTGTACTGATCACCCATGGTGGCCCATTGCCCTATTAACTGATTTTACATTGGTCAGGACCCAGTACCAATTGGCCAAAAACACCCAGATGACCCAAACCACCCAGAGGACCCAAAAGACACAAAAGACCCCTCGGACCCAAAGGACAAAACCACACATCCTGGAGAGGGTCTGCAATCTCCGATTGCTCTTTCTTGTTTTTTGTTTCATTGGTGTCTTTCCTGAAGAGTTGGTGAAAGAAGATAAAGCGTTAGGTGCATATAAATATCTGAGAGTATTGTGACGTGGAAGGGGGTTGGGGGGGGGGGGGGGGGGAGGAGGAGGGGAGGGTGGATCCTCAGTTAGAATATGCTAAGAATAGCTTTGTCCATGTGCTTGATTAGGTTAAAGTTACACCTGTATTAAGGAACTGTCAGAGATACAGTAAGTGGTATGTAATATGTGCACTGAAAAGAAGGCGATTGTAATCTTAGAGTAAAATAGTGTAAAGAGTACTGCATAAGACCTTCTGTACAGGGGAGGCAATGTGGGGGACTTGAGGGCAGAAAGACAAATGGAAAGCTCTTCCCACTTTACATGGAAACAACACAGGCCATTTGCTGAAGGGCTGTAGGCCAGGATGGAGGAGGGAATTGTGGAGCCCTGGAGAAGGGAAGAAAGGCCTGAAATCAGTAGCCACCCACTGACAATGAGCGGCCAATTGCCAATTGCAAGACGCATGCTGGAAGGCAGGTCCAGAGGGGGAAAAAGCTGCATCCACACATGCGCATCGTGAACGACGGGACTGAGGAGAACAGAATGGTTCAAGATCGCATATCAGTTCTCCCTCTCTGCTTGGTCGCTGACACGGATGGTTTTAGAAACAACGATGGCATCTACTCATTGCCATCTCCTCGTTGTCATCCTAATGCTTCGCCCCGCACCAGCTCTGTGTCCAAACGCATCTGCATGACAGGTTTGGCGGGACTAGCCCCAAAACTGAGGTAGTTTCGGGACGGACGGATGGACAGACGGATAGACGATCCTCGGGGTATTTTGGGTCTTCAGGTCTTTTGGGTCTTCAGGGTCATTTGGATCTTCGGGGTCTTCAAGGGTATTTTGGATATTTTGGGTCTTCAGGATCTTTTGTGTCTTCGGGGTCTTCAGGGTCTTTAAGTTATAAAGGCTTTCAGCAGTCTAAAGGGTCGAAAGGTATACAGTATTCCAATAGTACATAATTGATAGACTACATAATTAATAGGCAGGAAGCAAACAACGTTCAAACAGTACGCAATTAATAGACATATAGTCACATGGCTTTATGGACAGTTTCATGGACGGACAGACGACCGTGTTTTTCGGTTTTATATATATAGGCATACATTGATATCAAGTAAACTAGATGAAAATTGACGATTTATGTGACCTTGATCTTTGCCCAATTGACCTTGAAAACAATATCTTTCTTGCATATGACTACCTCAACCAGGTGTTAAGCTTCGTGAAGATTGGAGTATAATGCAACCTGTAGGCGGTTGACATACAGGCAGACAGACAGACAAACAGACAGACCAATCAATATACTTGAGAATTTTCGATTTTGCAAGTAACAAACAGACAAACAAGGGTGAATGAATACATAACCTCCATCCACCTTCGGTGGCAGAGGTAACAAATGTTTCCCTCCTTTTTTTCAAGGGATTGGTCAAATGATGGCATTCTCCGTACTGATCTATCGATCGCGTCAATTTCATGCAAACCCAAACATTCCATATCGTTCTTGCTATTTTCAATCCATGTCTTTTGAGGCAGTCTTCTCAACTTTCTTCCTTCTGTGTGGCAATTCAAGACAGTGTAGAATTAACCAACTCATGCCCTGTTAAGAGTAAACATGAACATGGAATAGCAAATTTTGGTATTTTACCTGCGATGTCACAAGTCTACAAGAGCTCCACTTGGTTGTTGTTGTTGTTGGGGATTGATTTTTGAATTGTGCACCCATTGGTCGGACCCCACCCACATTTTTCGCTTTACGCCACCCACTCTGGCCATGGCACCCATATAAAATAATTTGGCCATCATATTATTTTTGGTTGGCTTAAGACAGGCCTGTAGGCCTCTACTGATTATATACTGGCTGGGTTTTTGTGTCACATTTCCATTGGCTTTGTTTGAGTTGAGTGTTACTCACGATGAGGTACCCTGAAAAATCTAATCTATGTCGAATAAGAATTATTAGTAAGGATTAATCAAGCCTGTCAGCACACATGGTGTGCGACTCCCTAAAAAATAGCGTTACATGATTTTTGAATGGCCCCATATTGGGGTTAAACAATCAGTGACCATGTGACAAATCAGCTCCTTCTGATATAACCGTGGTGGAGCCTGTCATGGGTGAGAGACGTCAAGTTAATATTTTAATACCGCATTAAATGTGTGCTTCCCAATCGCACTGTTCATCTTTTAAGACTGCTTTAAGTACCCCTCCCAAATCCCTTCTACCCTCCCACCCCTCCCCCTCCCCCCTCCGACCTTCTCTATAGATCCAAGGCACTTCCACAACAAACTCACTTGCGCATAAAGTCGACAAGCTGTGAGAATGACCTCTCCCACGTGTACATCTTGATTATTCGCATTCCTGAAATCACTTCACTCATTGTGCGGATGCGGTTGTCTGTGAATATTGCAGTTTTTCTCCTGCAAGGGAAAGCCAAAAAAAGAAGACAAACATAATTCACAAAATTGAAAAAGGATGCATATTTAATGTTACTTCAAACGAGAGAATTTACAAACATGGCAATAATTTACAAGAAAGCTCAACTTTAAAAAATTTTTTCATACACAGACATGTATTACATACAGTGCCTCGAGAAAGTCTACCGCCCCCTTCCCCTCCCTTTAAAATGTTTCATCTTTTGTTGCCTTATAACCTGGAATGAAATTGCATTAAATACGACTTTTTCCACCTTTATTTACACATGGTAACCCACAACTTCCAAGTGAAAAACAAATTCTGCAAATTTCAGAAAATTTATTATAAACACAAAACTAGAATATATTGGTTGTATAAGTGTCCACCCTCCTGAGCTAATATTTGGTGGAAGCACCTTTGGCAGCAAGCAAGCAGCCTTGATTGGGCAATATTTGCTCATTCTTCTGTTCAAGCTCAGTCAAGTTGTGTGGGGAGTGTTGATGGACAGCAATCTTCTAGTAATGCCACAGATTTTCGATTGGATTGAGGTTGGGACTCTGACTGGGCCACTCAAGGACATTTATCTTTTTGTTCCTTAGCCACTCCAGTGTAGCTTTGGCTGTGTGCGTCGGGTCATTGTCATGATGAAAGGTGAACTTCAGCTTTCGTGCAGAGAGCAGCAGGTTTTCCCCGAGGCTTTTTCTGTGTTTTGCCCCATCCATTTGCCAAGGGTGCCCGGAGGGCGTGAATGGTGTTGGTGTCCTGTTTTCTGAGGAGTTTGTAGACAGTGTGGTGAGTGTGACTAGAGTGAGTGAAAGGTTGAGGATGGTGAAAATGATGATTGGAAAGCTCTTGGTGAACGTCATCTCGGGATATGCTCCGCAGGTTGGTCAAAGCAATGAAGAGAAGGACAAGTTCTGGTGTGCGATAGAGAAGCTGATGGAAAACGTGAAAGATGAGGAAGTTGTTGTGGTGGGAGGAGACCTGAATGGACATGTGGGAAGGAGTATGGATGGTTTTGAGGGAGTTCATGGGGGTTACGGATATGGTGTGACAAATGGAGAAGGTGAAAGGATTTTGGAGTTTGCTGATGGAGCTGATTTGTTGATTTGTAATACTCAGTTCCAGAAAGAGGATAATAAGCTTGTTACATACACATCAGGTGGGTCGACGACAACCGTTGACTACCTGATGGTGCGTAGGCGAGATAGGGGGCACCTCCGGGACACAAAGGTGATCCCGGGGGAGGAGGCTGTTTCACAGCACCATTTGGTTGTCTGCGACGTAAGGGTGAAAGGTGCGAGGAGAGCTCGGCGGGTGAAGTACCAACCGAGAATGAAGGTGTGGAGGTTGAAAGAGGTGGCAGTAAGGGAGGCATTAAAAGAGAGGCTGAGTAGGGTAGAGGATGATGTGGTTGAGCTTGAAAGTGGTTGGATGTCAATGAAAGCTAGTCTGTTGGGAGCCATTGGTGAGGTATGTGGATGGACAAAAGGACCACCGAGGCACTCGGAAACATGGTGGTGGGATGATGAAGTTGGAAAGAGGATTGATGAGAAGAGGAAGAAGTTCAAGGAGTGGCAGAAGGCGAAGGGTACGGGAGCAGAAACAGCAGAGCATGAAAGTTATAAGGCAGCCAGGAAGGCTGCAAAGAAAGAGGTAGCAAAGGCGCAGGAGGCATGTAGGAAAATGTTCGGAGAACGCTTGGATTCGGAAGAGGGTCAGAAAGCAGTATTCAGGATTGCAAAGCACATAGCGAAAGAGAGGTGTGATGTGATGGGTGTGAGTTGCTTGAAGGATGAAGTGGGACAAATCGTTGTCGACCCAGATGGAATTAAAGGAAGATGGAAAAGATATATGGAAATGCTGTTGAATACAGAGAATGAATGGGATGGCAACATAGAGAGTAACCCAGTTTTAGGACCGGCAGAGAAGATAACTGAGAAGGAAGTTGAGGAAGCGATAAAAGCAATGAAGAGTGGAAAAGCGGGAGGGCCGACGGGAGTTGTGGGAGATATGTTGAAGGCAGCAGGAAGTTGGGGTGTGAAGAGAATGACAGAGATCTGTAATCTGGTGGTGAAAGAAGGCCGCATTCCAGTGGATTGGGAACCGAGTACGCTTGTCCCTCTATACAAGGGGAAAGGTGACCCTCTGGAGTGTGGCTCGTACCGAGCGATAAAGTTATTGGAGCATGGAATGAAGGTATTGGAAACGGTGTTGGAGAGGAGGATAAGGAAGAAAGTGAAGATCGACGAAATGCAGTTTGGATTTATGCCAGGAAGAGGAACGACAGATGTGCTTTTCATTGTGAGGCAGTTGCAGGAGAAGTACATGGAGAAGAGGAAGAAGTTGTTTTTTGGGTTTGTTGATCTGGAGAAAGCATTCGATAGGGTTCCATGCAAAGTATTGACATGGGCATTGAGGAAGTTAGGAGTGGAGGAATGGTTGATCAGAGTAGTGATGGCAATGTACAAAAGAGCGCGCACAGCTGTAAGGACGAAGGACGGGAACAGTGGTGAGTTTGAGGTGAAGGTGGGAGTGCATCAGGGGTCGGTACTAAGTCCACTACTATTTGTAGCTGTGATGGAGGTGCTGGCTCAGAACGTAAAGGAGGGTTTACCGTGGGAGTTGTTGTATGCAGATGATCTGGTGTTGATTGCGGAAAGTATGGATGGACTGAAGGAAAAGATGAACAAGTGGAAGGAATGTATGGAGACAAAAGGTCTGAAGGTGAATATCGGAAAGACGAAGGTGATGGCAAGTGGTAAAGCATGTGGTGAGGTGGAAAGAACTGGGAAGTGGCCATGTGCTGTGTGCAGGAAGGGTGTCGGAGTGAACTCCATTCAATGTACAATGTGCGCTGAGTGGGTTCATCAAAAATGTAGTGGTCTGAGAGGGTCATTTACCAGTGTGGAAGCTACATTCAAATGTAAGGTGTGCACAGAGGGAGCTGCAGATGGAGGAAATGTTGAGTTGGATCTTGGAGACGGCGTGAAGCTGGAAGGTGTGAAAACATTTTGCTACCTCGGAGACATGCTGAATGGAGAAGGTGGATCAGACTCGGCAACGGTTGCTCGAGTGAGATGTGCATGGAAGAAGTTTCGGGAACTGAGTGGCGTGCTGATGAGGAGGAGAGTGTCGCTGAAGCTGAAGGGAAAGGTGTATGCTGCATGTGTGAGAAGTGTTATGATTTATGGGAGCGAGACATGGGTAATGAACGTAGAGCAGCAACGAAGGCTGGAAAGGGTGGAAATGCGAATGGTTCGATGGATGTGCGGAGTATCGTTGAGAGAGAGGAAGACAAATGATGAATTGCGAAAGATGATGGGAATATTGCCTGTGATTGATGCTGTGAAGAGGAACAGGCTGAGATGGTTTGGTCATGTGTTGAGGAAGGATGAAAGTGACTGGTTGAGAAGAGTGATGGAAATTGATGTTGAAGGAAGTAGAGGACGGGGAAGACCGAGAAAGACTTGGCTAAAGATGGTGGAAGAAGAAATGCGGGCAAGGGGGTTAACAAGGAGAGATGCAGAAAATAGGGCAAAATGGAGAAGATTGTCATGGGGACCGCAAGGCTAACCCCCGCTCTAGCAGGGAAAATGGCCTTAAAATGCATGTTGTTGTTGTTGTTGTTGTTGCCCCATCCATTTGCCCTTCTCTCCTGACAAGTGCCCCAGTCTCTCCTGATGAGAAACATCCGCATAACCTTATGCTGCCACCACAATGCTTCATTGCTTCACAGTCGGGATGGTGTTCTTTGGGTGATGTGCTGTGTTGGGTTTGTGCCAAACGTAACATTTTGCATTTAGGCCAAATACCACAAAACCTTTTGCCACATGGCTTCAGAATCTCTGGAGTGTTTTTTTGGATACCTCAAACAGGACTCAATGCGGGCTTTTTTGAGTAATGGCTTCCTTCCTGCCACCCTACCATACAGGCCAGTCTTGTGTCACATGCACTTTGCCATAAAGGCCTGTAGCACTTTCAAAGTTGCCATTGGCCTCTTGGTGGCCTCTCTGAACAGTCTTCTCCTTGCTTGGTCATCCATTTGGAGGGACAGCCTGATCTAGGCAGTGTCTTGGTGGTGCCATATGCCCTCCACTTCTTAATGATTGTCTTGACTGTGCTGCAAGGGATATTCAAGGCCTTTGAAATATTTTAAACCCATCCCCTGATCTGTGCCTTTCCATAACTTTATCTCGGAGATCTTTTGAAAGCTCCTTGGTGATCATGGTTGAGTCTTGCTGTGAAATGCATGACCCAGCAGAGGAAACCAATAGGAGCAGCTGATTTCATTTACTCACTAAACTCACTAAATAGAATCAGAATCACTAAAATTTAACACAGGCCGAGGCCAATTAACTTGGTGTGTGATTTTGAAGATGATTGGTTACACCTGAGCTAATTTACAATTGCTATTATAAGGGGGGTGGACACTTATCCAACCAAGATATTCTCATTTGTATTTTTAATGAATTTTCTGAAATTTGTAGAATTTGTTTTTCACTGGGAAGTTGTAGTCTAGTAGGAAGACTAGGTCCCCCTGCACCCCCCGGAGATATACTTCTAATCAGTGTTTCTAGATTGGAAAAAATGTGTAGAAAATGACTAGCTATGGCCCCAAGCTGAAAAAATGTCCCACATACCATTTTTATGCAAATTACTGCTGCCATTATCAAAAAAACGATTTTTGACATATCTCAGCCAATATTGCAGATAATTGAAAAATGAAGGTGTCTAGACCCATGTTTTGAAGGGCATAGATCATGATAGAACTATTCATAACATGATTACATGTGTCTATGGTATACTAGTATGCATATTAATGCTGTAATTACAAAATAATCAGTTTTACAAATGATAAGGATACGTTAATACTGCAGATAACTTAACATGGTACATAAGGGGTCTAAACCCAGGTATTTTCAAGGTTAAATGTCAACAAGATGCTCCTGAGTCTTGCATAGGGGCGGGACATTGGCAGTAACATTGGTACCACTCAACTTTTCTTCCCACCATTGACTTTGTATTGCGAGAGATTTTCACTTGCTTATTTAAAGGTTTCTCACCCAGCCCACGTAAAATCTACCAACTCCTGCTGTTAACTCCCAAACATATTTTTTTATGTTATCCAATCACAGTGCAGAAATGACAGACTAGAGATCCAAATTAGTGCTGCTATAGCTGCCATTTTACATTTCCATCCATGTAACATGCGCGCTCGCGCGCTCGTATCAATTGGTAATGTCGCGCGCTCGTATCAATTGGTAACGTTGATGTTATTGAATACCTCAGTTGAAAGTTCAGTCTTCCATTCCATCTGTGTGTTGTTCTTGGTATTCATCCTCCAATCTAGCCAGGTAAGATGCTAACTATAATGTTACTCACACTCTTGACTTCAGTTTCTGCATGAAATCATAAACAGGCAGAATAACAGCTGAGCCAGCTAGCACCATGTTAGCTAACGTTAAAGCTAGCCTCATCTATGTACAGTATGTTCCTAATGTCGGTGTAACTTAAACTTTTGTTAATGCCAAACATGAGACATATCTGTTGACTTCTGTATATGAATTGAACCAGAAAGAGGCACGACAGCTGAGCTAGCTACAGTAACTTAGCACAATGTTTCATTGGCCTAGATAGCTAACGTTAGTGTGGAAGAATTTAGATGTTTTAGCTATTAGCACTTTTGATGCCACTAAACATGGTTTAGTCAGCTAAAAAGTACCCTAGTGTAGAACATGACTCAGAACCTCTGTTACCTCACTGAAAACTCAGAGCCTCCTTTCACAGGCACTTTTAACATCATTCGTGATTTCTTATTTGTCATTTAACAGTGATGGTAGACATCGACAGCAAGCATGCCCAAAAGAAAACGGAGTGTAGAACCTGCAGCCCAAAGCTCTCCTCCTACATGCATCCTTCATGTACCATCCATGTCTGATCATGGGGATTTCACGCCCCTCCGTAAAATTAAAGGATCTGCTTCAGAAAAACTGCAACTGCTTCAAAAGATCCGGGATAGACGTCTCAACCAACCGCATGACTCCCCATGTCGTATGCAATCAGTATGTGATCAGATCCCGGCAACTCTTCCTGATGACCTAGAAAGAGTAGGATATCACAGCAAGTGTTATAAGCACTTTGTCCGCCACTTTCATCGTCTGGGAGATGATACAGAACCAGGGCCATCAACCTCATCATGGCATCACTCTCCTCGTAAACCAGGAGGTTCTGCTGAACCCATCTTCCCGCCAGAGTGTATATTTTGTGAGAAAGTTGAGACCAAAGATGCTCATCGCAATACTGAGAGGCCTACAACCTTCCCATCCTTTAAAAACAAAGAAAATGCATGGGAGCAAATCGAAACACGGGCTGAGAAAATGGGTCTCTATCGACTCCATCGAAAGGTGAAAAACAAAGACCTCTTTGCATGTGAGGCCAAACACCATCCGTCATGTTTTAAAGCTTTCCGCACAGCATTCTACAACTATGAGCGTGCGATTCACAGAGCCGAAGCACCAAAGGAGCAGGCTTGCATGTCAGCCGCCCATGAAAAGGCATTCAACTCAGTACTGGAACACATTCAAACCCAGGTCATCCAGCAGAATAAAGTTCTACAGCTTTCTTCCTTGCGCTTGCTCTATGTCGAGGAACTGAAACTGAATGGATATGAGAACTCAAATTATCGGTCAGAGAAACTACTGAAACGCCTACAGAATGACCCAATCAAGGAGCATATCCACTTCACGAAGGTTGATCATGACAAATGTGATGTCATTTCTTTCTGGCTTGTGCACAGCTCAAACATAACAGTTTCCAATGCTCTCGCACGAGCATTCACACTCGGAAGCACAAACAAGAACCAAAATGTTGCCCTCCAACTTCGCCAGGGTATTCTACAGGCTTTCAGAGAGTGTAAAGACCAACCATGGCCACCAACAGCTGAAGACATGGAGCTCAATCCTGAAGACATCCTACCTCCAGACCTTGTCCGCTTTCTCAGCGTGCTAATGACTGGCAAGGAGGGCATCGAGACAGAAAAGGTGAAGCGTCTGGTCTTCTCCATTGGACAAGATCTGTGCCGTGCAGTGTCAGATGGAAAATGGAAGTTACCAAAGCACATTCTCCTCTGTGTGACTGTAAGGCACCTGTTCCGAAGCAAACAGCTCACCACAATACTACACAGGCTACCCTCAAAGACCCCTCAACTCTACTCCTCATCAAAAAGTACCATGCCTTTGAGGAAAAGGTGCGCAAGGGCCACCTGGGGAAGACAGCTGCCTTCTGGATGTCGTTCATTACCCACTGCCATCTTGTCTTCATGCTCCTCCACTCTGTGAAGACCAACAACCTCCAGCTGTTTCACAAGTGTAACGGAGAGATGGCAGATATCTTCTTCGCCTTTGACGGACACAACTACTCCAGGTTTGTGTAGCATACATGGTAAAATGTATAACCATCACTGAGTAGATTTTAATTGATACTTGGGTTCATGTATTATGAGAGGAGCTATTCCAATAAATGTCTACAGTATTTCCCTCTCTGTACTTTACAGATATCTGACTTGGCTGGAAGTCCACCTGACAAATCTGGAAAGCACGCACCCAGGGGCCAAGGACCTGCTTACTATGGGTGCAATCGCAGTGGCTCGCTCGATGATACCAGGGGCACTCAGTGCTGTCGACAAGACAATGGAAGAAACGTGTGAGTGATGATGTACGGCCAGAGTCGCGAGTCATCAGTGGACATTGTCCGTGCCAAGCTGCTACGAAAAATGGTGGGAGAGGACAAGACCCTCACATCCAAGTCCAAGGTTGATCTGGCTCGCCTTCCTCCATGCCAGTCTGCCCTGAAGCCGCACATCCAGCGTGTGAACCACCGCGTAGCATTGTACAAAAGAGCCGATCAACCTATCATCGAAAAGCCAAAACCTTATGAGGAGCAAGGATGGATAAGGACTGATAAAGGACTGTTGAAACCAATGTGGTCCAGTGGTCCCATCCTACCAACCTCACTGGTGGATCTTCTGAACACAGGAGAGCACGAAGAGGAGGAGGAAGAGGAAGGAGAAGAAGAGTTTGACTCTGACGATTTCGATGAAAATGATGATGACTGACTCAGTGTAGAATCACTAATGCTAATGATGTTTATCTAAAACAAGCAAGAGAAGAGTGGTCACATTGAGTGCTAGGACTATTTTGACAGTTGTAATATTTAGAAAAATAAAACTTTGTGTTAACGTCTGTGTAGACGGACCTTAATATGAGTCTATTATTTCGTAAAACTGTGATTATTTTGTAAATAAAGCACTAATTAGCATACTAGTATACCATAGACACATGTAATCATGTTATGAATAGTTCTATCATGATCTATGCCCTTCAAAACATGGGTCTAGACACCTTCATTTTTCAATTATCTGCAATATTGGCTGAGATATGTCAAAAATCGTTTTTTTGATAATGGCAGCAGTAATTTGCATAAAAATGGTATGTGGGACATTTTTTCAGCTTGGGGCCATAGCTAGTCATTTTCTACACATTTTTTCCAATCTAGAAACACTGATTAGAAGTATATCTCCGGGGGGTGCAGGGGGACCTAGTCTTCCTACTAGACTATTGTGGGTTACGATGTGTAAATAAAGGTGGAAAAAAGTCTGATTTAGTGCAATTTAATAACAGCCTACAAGGCAACAAAAGGTGAAAATTCTGAAAGGGGGTGTGGACTTTCTATTGGCACTGTGTATACACAATATGTATGCGTATATATATAGTATATATATATATATATATATATATATATATATTGTTGCGGTTTTGAGTTTTGTACAGTCAGTACAATAAAGGTTAAAATTTCCCCCTCATAGTTAGTCACACAAGCAACATGTAGCCTCGCGATAGTGTAGTTATTTCTTAGTATTTGTGAGCTTAGTCCTTTTCCTATGTTAGTTCTGCGTTGAGTAGAGTCAGGAGAATAGGTCCTACTTTTACTGACTATCCCGCCTCCCTAGCCTCATGCCCCTTTGAGGGCATTGGTTCATTTGGTTCAATTTGGTTCATTGGGCCTTTGGTTCATTTTGGGCAAATTAACACGAGCAGGCCTAGGAGGGTCAGGGCGGGGCCGAATGAGGGCGGCAGAGGAGCCGACGGTAAGCACGAGCCGCCAATCAGGGCTCAGAGGTTGTGGCGGCAGCACTGCGTCACAGGGCGTGGTTGGAAGGTTCGAGAGGGTTCAGGAAGGTTCGGGGCGTATCTATATAACCCATCGTGCAAAGCCCCCAGGAGGACCAGCGCAGGAGAACTAGCGCGGGAGGACTAGCGCGGGAGGACTAGCTGATGAAGTGAAGGAATGATGAGAGGACTCGTTGATGAGCAGGAATTGAGAGATAAGCGAGTGGAGGAAAACGCGCTATTATAAAGTGATGCTCAGTTGAGCTGGAGGCCGAGCCGCGTACAGTGCGTTAAGTCACGCGAGTGATAACGGCTGTGTAACCGCCAGCCGCGCTGAGAGACGCGTATTTTCCGTTCTACCTCATCGGCTGCCTTTGTTCGGGAGACACGTGACGAGGTTCCTTCCACCGCCTGCTTGCCATCTTCGCGGGACGTGCTGCATCCGTGGAGAGCCCGACGGGGCCGTTCCTGGACAACCACGTCGACGCGTCTGGGCGGACCATCAACCTGCCTGCAATTCCCTGTGTGAGTGTGACGGGCCCGAGTCTGGGCGGTAAGATAAGACTGACTAAGTGCTGCTCTGTGTCTCTGCGTCCACCGATCACTGTATATACGTGTGGGAATCATAATTAAACCTGTGTTCTTCCTTTTCCATTCGATCGTTCCTGTGATTTCCTCATTGGCTAAGCGTGGTACGAATAGAACCGCTTGAATCGGGTTCCACTACTAAAACTGCACGGACCACGTGGTACTCAATCCGCTCGGCGTACCCAAATCACACGTGGCTCGTGCGAGACTTGCTTCCTCGCTTCCGTGGCGGCGCAGGGATTTAGGTACAAGCGAGACTTGGTCCCGAAATCCTACCTTGCGTTTTGCCCGGAAGAGGCGTTTCAAGTCTCTGTTCCGCCAAGCCCAGGAAGAACAAGGGGATTAATCCCCCTTTGTAAGGGTAAGAAGCGCGGTGGAGAACCATAACAATATTATATACTAGCAGAAGTACCCGGCATTGCCGGGCGAGGGAGCGGGAAGGGGAGGGGAGGGGAACGGGGGGGAGGGGAGGAGGAGGGGGGGGGAGGGGAGAAGAGGGGGGGAGGCGGATGGGGAGGGGGAGGGGAGATG
>NC_136269.1:67547247-67599766 GCF_964187855.1 Myxine glutinosa | reverse complement strand
TAACATAAGTCTTGGTGTAGCACAGGAAAGATGGGCCGAATGTCCTCCTGCGTCGAAGCAACAATCGTTAAGCCTGATTATAACGATACCTTTTCGAGGTGTATAATCACTTTATTGTTTAGTTCGGTTAGTAACTACCTTATTAATTTATTTAAATTATATTTTTTTAACGTTGTGTTGTTGGTTCAAGATTCCGATGAAAAGTGCGAGATCCGCATCTATCGAACGATTTTAAAGAATCATTGACCGAACGAATTGGAGAATATGAAGAAGAGGAAGTTACTACAGGAAGACGTGGCATTAATTATACAGTGTACTGTATATGTCTTTACGGAAAAAATCCAATGACGTCACTTCCTTAAGAGTCCTTGTTCTGCAGGTCTGACGTCACGAAAACTCGTCAATAGGAAAGAAAGGTTTACTCGGTCTCCTGGTTCATCTGATTCGAACTGTCTTCGTTTCCTTCAGCCAGGCACCGCACCCATGTCACACGATCATCTTTCTGCTCGGTTCTTGGGGTGAGTAAATACCAAATAGTAAAGCATGTGTCGTTTTTGCTTTGATTGTCAACTTACAGCCGTGCGATGAATTTATGATAAATATTTTAATACAAAATGTTGAGTTTTGCAATGGGTTATGGGTACTCAACACAACTTTTGCACTGTACGCGCACTGTACTTGTTTCGGCATCAGCATTTATTTACCTACCTGTCTTACGTCATTCGTTTGATTGATTTTATAAAGTGAACTACACTTTAATTTTTGCTTTTGTGATTGAAATATAAAAAACTTTTGAAACTACAGAAATATGAAGTTCAGGGATGTGTCAGTTCCGAGCAGCTAGCTATCGCTTGCTAAGCCAGGCGTTCCTTAACGGTTTCTAATGGAGTGCTTGCTTGAGTGCTTAAGCCGCTTGGCGAGTGCTCTACACGAAACTTGGAAACTGAACACACGCCCTGGACACATCTGAAAATGTTGGTCAAACCTGGCTCTGACTACATCAATTGATATAAGGTGCACTGTTTTAGGCAGGTAAAACATTATTATCAAACTAGCGGGGGAAGACTGAAAGAAACAGCAAGAAAAGAAAAGAAAAATACAAAAGCAAACAAACCCACAGCAACTATCGGATGCCTTCGCAGTGGTTACCCCCTCCCCTCCCTCACCCCTCCCTCCCCACCACCCCTCCCCTCTCCCCACCACCCCTCCCCTCTCACCACCCCTCCCTCTCCCACTGGATTCCTTTTCGCAGTGGTTTGCCACCCCCTCCCTCAACGAAGAGAAAGAGAAAAAGAAGAGAAAAAAAGGAAGCCGCCACCAGCAACTCAAACTCTCCCCCACCACCCCTCCCCCTCCCCACCACCCCCCTCCCCCTCCCTCTCCCCTCCCCCCTCCCACCTCCCTCCCCTCCCCCGCCCCTCCACCCCTCCCCACCACCCCTCCCCCTCCCCACCCCCCTCCCCTCCCCACCACCCCTCCCCTCCAACCACCCCTCCCTCTCCCCACCACCCCTCCCCTCCCACCCCCTCCCTCTCCCACCACCCCTCTCCCCACCCTCCCCTCCCTCCCCACCACCCCTCTCCCCCCCTCCCTCCCTCTCCCCACCACCCTCTCCCCCCTCCCTCCTCCTCCTCCCCCTCCCCCTCTCCCCCCCCCTCCCCCTCTCCCCCACCCCTCCCCCCTCCCTCTCTCCCCCTCCACAGAGCCCCGCAAGACACACCTCCCTCTCCTCCCCTCCCTCTCCCCTCTCCCTCTCTCCCCCTCCCTCTCCCCCCTCCCTCTCCCCACTCCCTCTTCCCCCCCTTCTCCCTCTCCCCCCCTTCTCCCTCTCCCCCCCTTCTCCCTCTCCCCCCCTTCTCCCTCTCCCCCCCTCCCTCTCCCCCCTCCCTCTCCCCCTCCCTCTCCCCCCCTCCCTCTCCCCCCTCCCTCTCCCCCCTCCCTCTCCCCCCTCCCTCTCCCCCCTCCCTCTCCCCCTCTCCTCCCCCCTCCCCCTCCCCCCTCCCCCTCCCCCTCCCCTCCCCCTCCCCCTCCCCCTCCCCTCCCCCTCCCCTCCCCCCTCCCCCTCCCCTCCCCCCTCCCCCTCCCCCTCTCCCCCTCCCCCTCTCCCTCTCCCTCTCCCCCCCTCCCTCTCCCCCCCTCCCTCTCCCCCCCTCCCTCTCCCCCCTCCCTCCCTCTCCCCCCCTCCCTCTCCCCCCTCCCTCTCCCCCCTCCCTCTCCCCCTCCCTCTCCCCCCCCTCCCTCTCCCCCCCCTCCCTCTCTCCCCCCCTCCCTCTCTCCCCCCCTCCCTCTCTCCCCCCCTCCCTCTCCCCCCCCTCCCTCTCCCCCCTCTCTCCCCCCTCCCTCTCCCCCCCTCCCTCTCCCCCCTCCCTCTCCCCCTCCCTCCCCCTCCCTCTCCCCCTCCCTCTCCCCCCTCCCTCTCTCCCCCCTCCCTCTCTCCCCCCTCCCTCTCCCCCCTCCCTCTCCCCCTCCCTCTCCCCCTCCCTCTCCCCCCTCCCTCTCCCCCCTCCCTCTCCCCCCTCCCTCTCCCCCTCCCTCTCCCCCTCCCTCTCCCCCCTCCCTCTCCCCCATCCCTCTCCCCCCTCCCTCTCCCCCCTCCCTCTCCCCCTCCCTCTCCCCCCTCCCTCTCCCCCTCCCTCTCCCCCTCCCTCTCCCCCCCTCCTCTCCCCCCCTCCCTCTCCCCCCCTCCCTCTCCCCTCCCTCCCTCTCCCCTCCCTCCCTCTCCCCCCCTCCCTCTCCCCCCTCCCTCCCTCTCCCCCCTCCCTCTCCCCCCCTCCCTCTCCCCCCCTCCCCCCCTCCCTCTCCCCCCCTCCCCCCCTCCCTCTCCCCCCCTCCCTCTCCCCCCCTCCCTCTCCCCCCCTCCCTCTCCCCCCCTCCCTCTCTCCCCCCCTCCCTCTCTCTCCCCCTCCCTCTCTCCCCCCCTCCTCTCTCCCCCCCTCCCTCTCCCCCTCCCTCTCCCCCCCTCTCTCCCCCCCTCCCTCTCCCCCCCCTCCCTCTCCCCCCCTCCCTCTCCCTCTCCCCCCCTCCCTCTCTCCCCCCCCTCCCTCTCTCCCCCCCCTCCCTCTCTCCCCCCCCTCCCTCTCTCCCCCCCCTCCCTCTCTCCCCCCCCCTCCCTCTCTCCCCCCCCCTCCCTCTCTCCCCCCCCCCTCCTCTCTCCCCCCCCCTCCCTCTCTCCCCCCCCCTCCCTCTCTCCCCCCCCTCCCTCTCTCCCCCCCCCTCCCTCTCTCCCCCCCTCCCCTCTCTCCCCCCCTCCCCTCTCTCCCCCCCCTCCTCCCTCTCCCCCCCTCCCTCTACATCAGGCAAAATAATTTTTAACTCAACTGGACGATGTCCAGCTGAGTTTTTGTCAACACCGTGTCTGTCGTCCGTCGTCTGTCTGTCATCTGTAAACAATTCGACGTCTATGCTCTAAAAGTCACAAATATTGATTAAATTTGATGAAACTTGTTATGCAGCATCTTTAAGACATAAACTAGTTTGGGATTGCATTTGGGCGTTGCACGCCCAAAAATGGGCGTGGCAGGGCGGCCATATTGAAAAAGCAATTTTTGTCATCTTTTTAGCACATATAAACGATATAGTTTGTGGTTCTATTTATATGCATATTCTAACCATATTGATATAGACCAGTTGAGTTCAGGTTCCCTGGAAACTCTTTAGTTTGAATTGTTTTAGTCGTAACCTTTAATTTTTTTGGTATTAAGGTTAAGCTTCTGCCTGTGAAATATTGTTTGATGACATCAAGTTTTAGGGGTTGCACACTGACTCATGGTTGCCAGCCACTCGATGTTTGCGCCCGATAAGCGTTTATTTCCTGCAATCGGGGAAACCTCTTGCGATGTTCTGTCACAACTTGAAGCAGATATGGGTTTGCTGTTCATCCCTTGTCAGGAGACGATTGTACTCTTCAATGAGAGCAACTTCATACACCAGAGTACAGCTGCACTGTATTCAATTAACTTGAAAACAACTTCAAAATGTGCAGTACATAGCAAGGTCAACTGTAATGGTCAAAATCACGAGTATAGTAGTGGAAAATATATAATCAACTCCAAACTTTTCTACCCCCGCTAATAATATCAACTTCTTTCCTGGAAGACCTTGCAGTATCCTTGTGTTTTATACTTCTTCCACCCCCGCCCCCCTTCCCACGCCTCCTCCCCCGCAAGCCCTCCCCCTCCCACAGATCTCCCGATGTCCCTGCTCTCAAATGTTGTGTTTGTGCTTCTCCTTCTTCCCCCATCTTGTCTACCGCTACCCTTATTATATGTTTTGTGTGTCTGTTTGATTTTTTGTGTGATAAATGTTAGCTCTTTTGCGAGCCTCGATCCTGTATACGAAACAAACAAACAAACAAACAAACAAACAAAAACATTTATGCGAGCCAAATATGTGAAATTACAAACTCAGTGTGCAACCCCTAAATGTAGTCCAAGCTTAACATTTCACCACAAGGTTTTTCATTTTTTTTAAGTGTTAGGGGATGACTTGTCTAACTTTCATTTTTAAGAACCACCCTAACCTTCCCCCCCCCCCCTCCTCCCAATGCAATTTTTTATTTTTTATTTTATTTTTTTGTATACAAGATCGAGGGTCGTGTAAGAGCTAACATTGATCACAAAAAGACAAACTGACACATAAAACATGATAAAGGAAATGGGAGACAAGATGGGAGAGAGAGGGAGGCACACAAGCACAACATTACCTATCAATAACCTAACAATCATTTCGGAAGAAACTATACAAATCAGAAATTCTACATCAGAAAGCTCCAGTCGAACTACACAAAAACATGACACACACACACACACACACACACACACACACACACACACACACACACACACACACACACACACACACACACACACACACACACACACACACACACACGCACACACACCATCAAGTCATAGTAGAAGGAACAGCTCGGCAAGTCGGTTCACTAGTTCGTCGATTTGGCTATTGGTCATCACGAATCTGCTGAACTGTTGGACCAGGGAAGAACTCAAAGAACTCTAGAAACTTCCAAGAATGCACGAAAGGCCATTTCTGATCTTTTTTTTTTTCTTTTTCTTCCTGGGGGAGGACCCCCAGACCCACCTTCACACCCCCCCCCCCCAACGCCCCTCCTTCCTCAGCGCTATGGCCTCATGCACCCCTCCCTCTTCAAATTTCTGGATCCGCCTCCCTGGTCCTGCCCATCTCATCACCTGCTCCGTACCCATCCTCCGCTCCCCCGCTGCACACTAGATAAGTGTGGAAAATCTTAAATTTCTTTGTGTCCCTCACCCCGTCTGTGCTTGTGACTGGGGAGGTGCCTTCGATTTTGTAGGATTTATTTTACCTCATTGTATATTATTAATAATATTATTAAATTTATTTTCCCTGCTTGGTATTTCTTCAGGAATAAACCCGTTTGGTTTATTAAAAGCATTAAGGTTCTCGTGTTTCCCCTCAGCCGTGTGCGTTCCCCTCAGCTGTGCACGCGAACTTACACCACCACAATTCAGAACGTGTCCACAGGAATTAAAACCGTTCGGTACATTGTGGATTTTAACCTCCTGCCGCAACGTGCTCGACGTTGGTTGAGCCGTTGATGCTACAATATTGTGCTTGCATTTGGGATGATAAATGTTTTGTATCAAGTTACCCTTCTGTCTCCTGTTGTTTGTTGGTTTCAGTCTTTAAAATAACACTAAGGGCACATCAGTGTCTTTATTTATTTTCTGCAGTGATGCCCTCCGGGTTACTGGTGCACTCGCATTCCTGAGGTCGACTCATCGCAATCTGTACAATGAAATGCATAAGGAATTATAAAGACAATAAAATACAGTAGAAATTAGAATAATACAAAACAAACGAAAACTGAAAATCCATCTCTGAGATCTTAGGGGATTTGGAGGGGGTGGAGGCAGGCGGGGGTCAAAATGACATCAAAAAAGCATACGTCAAAATGGCCCAGCCTGAATATGGGTAATGAGCTATGTGCTCAGATGGTAACACTGAACAGGCCAATCCACTTCTTTTGTTGGGCCTTCCCTAATGTACAAAGCGATTTGTAGTTTATCCTGAGCATTAAAAACTCAAATATTGGCAACACCGTTAGTTGCCTCTTTCCTATAGATCCTAACTTCCTTTTGCTCATTTTTTGGTGTATGGTGTTTCAGGTCCTTTGCCTATCTCACTGTGAAAGATCGCCTCCCAGCTATTCTCACTCAGATAGTTGACCGAGTCCACAGGCATCATGCTCACTTTGTGAAGACGCACGGAGAGGTTAGTGAGCACTATTGTGGTGAACATTGTGAACAGGACCTTTTTCCATGTTGTCATGTGATGCTCGATGGTAATTCGGTGACGTAATGATTTCTCACATTGACTTTGGAACGATCATGAATTGCTTATTTATTGCAAAGCTTTTGAATATCTCGTACATTTCATGATTTGGATTCTAAAGCTCGATAATGCGATGATGTCTGTGGATGACTTGTTTAGCCACGAAAACAAAGTAAATTTTATGCATTGAAACATCATGTATCTAGAGCTCTTCACTAATTTTGGGAAATGAAAGAGAAAACGGCCATGCTGGTGCTTATATAGAGTACATGCCATCCAATGGAGGAGATGTAAAATCAACTTTCCCACCTGCTAGCATACAACAAGCTTCGAAAATGGCCGATTGTGTGCTGGTACTTTAGTGAAAATCTTAAATTTCTTCCTTCATCTGTAGGGTCACTGCACCAGTGGTAAAGTATTTTTTTTTGTTTTGTATACACGATCGAGGCTCCTGTAAGTGCTAGAATTTTTTTTTTTTTTGCATACAAGATCGAGGCTCGTGTAAGACCTAACATTAATCACAAAAAACCAAACACACATAAAACATAAAGGGAGTGGGAAACAAGATGGGGGGAGAGAGAGGGAGGCACACAAGTACAACAGCAGAGAGCAGGGACATCGAGAGATCTGTGGGAGGGAGAGGGCTTCGGGGGGAGAGGCATGGGAAGGGGGGTGGGGAGGGGGTGGGAGAGGTATAAAATACATGGGCACTGCTAGGACTTCCAGGAAAGAAGTCGGTATTTCAAAAAAGTGGATCTGGAGTGAATTAACGGGGGTAGAAAACACCAATGTTTTGGATGGGGGAAGATAAGAGATGGTGGTGAACAGCTGTTTTAAAGACATGGAGTGAGGAGTGAGATTGAAGAGAGTGGGGGAGTTTGTTCCAGAGGCATGAGAAAAGAGGAATGAAAGAGTGAAGGTGAGCAAAGAGTCTTGATTTTGGCAGTTTCACCATACGAGGATTGCTGGCAGATATTGTGTGACCTGTGGGAATATTTGGGGGACACAGCACAGATAGATCTAAGTGAGCTCGGCCCGGATAGGAGTCAGTAGAAGACAGAAAGTCCACCTACCTGCCTGCGGTGAGCGAGTCAAAGGCCCTCAGAATCAGCTTCATTGCGGGAGATATACCAATGATTCTGAAAGCTTTGGTTTCTACAGCGTGAAGCCAAGCTAGGTGTGAGGCAGGATCACCAGCCCAGAGGGGAGAACAGTATTCCATTGAGCTGCGGATTGAAGCCTTGTATGTGGTGAGCAGCTCAGGTGCGCCAAGGAAGGACTTAACACGACGGAGGATGCCCAGTCAGCGACTGGCTTTGGAGGTGAGCTTGTAAATGTGGTTTTCCCAGGAAAGATCATGGCAGATAGTGAGACCCAAAAGCTTGAGTGACAGAACTTCTTGGAGAGGATTGTTGAGAAAGTAGATGGGAGGGTTATCCAGTCGGTCCTTTCGGAGAGACATGGTGAGTGTGAGATTTGTCAGGATTGAAAGACATGTTCCACTTGTTTGACCAGTTTGTGATTTTGTCCAGGTCTGCGGAGAGTGAGGAGGCTAGAGACTGCCGATCTGAGGGATGAGTTATGGAGCGGCAGAGAGTGGAGTCGTCAGCAAAGAGAAAGAGAGGATTTTCCAGAGTCAGAGAGATCATTGATAAAAAAAAAACCACCTTTAGAGGCCATTTTTCCCCGCAAAGCGGGGGTTCGCCTTCGGGCACTGTGGTTGTTGTTGTTTTTGTTGGTCCCCTTTTTGAAGCAGTTTTACGGCCGGATGCCCTTCCTGCCGCCAACCCTTTTTGTCGCCTTTTACGACAAACGGAATTACCAGTGAACTGGTACTCAATTAGCCGACCTCGGAAGGATGACAGGCTGAGTCAACCTACCTGACGTTAATTCGGCGATCGACCGGGATTCGAACCCAGGATCCTCGGATCCTAAGCTGGCACCCTAGCCGCTAGCCCAACACCAGGCACCAGGAGAGATCATTGATGAAGACCAGAAAAAGCACAGGGCCCAGAACACTGCCTTGAGGAACTCCAGCCTGAACCGAAAGGGGAGATGACAGAATTCCATTCAGGGCCACACGTTGACTGTGACAGGTGAGGCCGTCTGCAAGCCATGCGTGGAGGTTTCCATGGATACCATAGGAGGAGAGTTTGGTGAACAGGGCGGCGTGCCAGACCGTATAGAAGGCACGAGATATGTCAAGGGAGACTGCTCTGATTTCCTGTTTGGCATTGAGGATCTCCATCCATTGTTGAGACAGCAGAAGCAGCATGTCCAGAGTAGAATGACCTGGTCTGAATCAAAATGGATGATCTGAGATCAAGCCATTGGAGAAGAGGAATAGAAGTATTAATTGATGTCAGAAGCGATTATGGATTCCATGACTTTGCTGATAATTGGGAGCAGGCTGATTGGTCTGTAGTTGCAAGGATCTGTTTTTGCACCTTTTTTGTGTAAAGTGGTAATGTTGGCTGATTTCCAAGCAGATGGCAGATTGCCTTGAGCAAAAGAGAGGGTGAAGAGACCAGAGAGAGGGATTGAAACAGCGGAAGAGCAGGATTTTAGGACCCGTGGGCTGATGCCGTTTGGTCCAGTTGCAGAATCAGAGTTGAGGTTTGACAGAAACTTCTCCACCTTGTCAGGAGAGAAGGACACAGAGTCCAGGATTTGGGGGTGGGAGACAGGTTTGAGAGTTTATTCCTGAGGTTAGAGAGATATTGTTTCCTTGCACTCCTGAGGGTAGACACACACCTGACTTTATAGTGAAGGTTATATGACCACTCAGTCATAATCACATTAACGAATTCATATTGAGTTTGACCATTGTATGCATTGGTTCTATAGTCATGGAAAAGTCTGAAAACGTGGAAGTTTTCCTTAAAATAGCTCAAATAACAGGAATGGCTGAGACAGAGCAAACCCCACACCTCCCACTGAAAACAAAGTTGAATGATGGCAAATCGTTCCACTCGGTGTGATCCAATATCAAATTTTGAGTTTTAAAAAATTCTTCTGTTTTGACTTCTGTAACCCTGAGTCCCGATCCCATGGGAATGAACCCTGGTTCAAATCCCAAAAATCGCTACATATTTCATGCGTCTCCCAATGTTGATTGCATATACAAAGTCTCATTAAAATATGTGCCCATAATTGCATTTTTGGTATTTGACCTTTCTATCCCACACCCTCATGGGGATATGCTTTATTAAAAAAACGGGGGGGGGGGGGGGTGGGGGATGGGGGATATTGTAATCGTCCGTCTGTCATTCTGTCTTTCTGTCACGCTATCTCCTCCTAAACGGTTGTTTAGAAATTGTCCAAACTTGGTAGTTATGATCACCACAAAGCAAAACTGTGCAAAAGCAGTATCATTGTGGCTCCGCCCCCTGAGGCCCTGGGGCAGGGTCAAAAGTTAAATTCCATGAAGTGCGATTACGGGCACATTAAAAAACATTTTTTGACGAAACTTTGTACATATTTATTTTTTATTTATTTATTTTTCAAACAAAATTTGATATTGGGTAATTCCTGATGGATCTCTTTGCCATCTTTCAACTTTGCTTTAGGTGGGAAGCGTGGAGATTTGTGATGGTACACCATGATTTGTGATGGTCCACCATCAACCTCACTCCAGTATGAGTCCTGTATTTGCAAATAAATCACATTGGCTTTCTTTCCTTTTGCTGTCTTGGTAGGAAGGAGGTGAGGCTGGCAAAAAGGCGGTGTCACTATTATCCAAACTCCGCAGTGAACTGCTGACGGACAAACCACTCGAGCAACTTGAGGATGGTCGTTCTGATTGTGAGATTTGGAATGAGTACTTGGAATGGCAAAGAACAAAGCTGCAGCCGAATGAGGAACCCAGCTGGTTCAAATCTCCATGGCTCTATGTGGAGTGCTATATGTATAGGAAAGTGCAGGAAATTGTTGGACGTTGGTAAGTTATTTTGTTGGCTTCATTGTCAACCTGCTGCACCCCATGCATTGTTGACTTGTGTGGATAATTTTTTTAAATTTATTTTTAAAAACATGTCTTGTTCATGTCAGAAAACGTTCATGCTTTTCTCCCTATAGGCCTTGTTCAAAAAGATTTCATCATTTGCCACACCATGCTGTTAGCCAGTGATCTGTCTTGTCATATTTTTGATATGAAGGATAAGTCTTTTCAGAAGCCTGAAATTATTGACTTGCAAAACTTAAATCCCACCTAACCTATTTTCCAAGTTTCGATATTGTTTATATGTTAAATATGTGGAGAGTACGTAGTAGGAGAGCATCTGGGAACAAGTGACCATAACATTATGGAAAATGATACTGTTGAGATTTGGAGTTCTGAATAATAGAGTAAGGCTGTTGGATTACAGGAAGGCAAATGGTGAGGTTATGAGAAGAGAGTTAGATGCTCGAGATTGGGAAAAACGTGTGGGCTGTATGTATCAGTGAAAGGGGAGACCTTCAAGGAGCAAATGTGTAGGGTGTAGAGTAAGAATATTCCAGTGAGATGTAGAGGTAGAAAGAGTCTAGAGTGGTTGAGCAGGCAGTTAGGGAGTGTTATCAGGAACGAGCAGAAAGTATTTACTAGGTACAGAATAACAGGACTGGAGTCGGACTTGTATCAGTATAGGAGTAAACAGAGGCTAGTTATGATTAACGAGAAATGTGGTCCCATTGAGGAATATAAAAGGAAGATTGTTTAGTGATGAAAGTGAGATGGTGAGTTTATTAAAGATTTTTTTTTTTTTTACATTTACACAAGAACAGTCAAGGAAACTGCCAATAGCTGAGAGTATCTGTCTTAAAGGTGAGCAAAGGGCCTCTTGTGGAGATCCAAGCAGGTGTGGAGGAATTTAAGAAAGAGTTTGGAGAACCAAATGGTGTTTCAAAGGAAGTGCTAGATGATATACATCCATGAGTATTGAGGGAGATGGCAGAGCCTTCTGTTAGCTGATATATTTAACTTCATCTCATCTCACTCGTCAAAAGCTGCTTGTGCATCTCACTCGATATACTTTCTGGGGTATTTGGACTGATCTAACGATTCATTTTACTGTGTGCGTGAAGTTTGTTTCACTTTGAACTATTGTTTCACTTTGTCCGTCTACAGACATCGATCTACGATTGAGGGACTACTTAATTTATCTCAATTAAATTATATATTTTGAACACTGTAGAACACAAATCGGATCATGAATCGCAGCTTCCTGCAATATTATAGCATGAACCTGCAGTTTAGCACTACCTTGGCTCTGAATTTGGCAAATTGAACAGAATCTCATCCAGAGCACATGTACACAGAGGGGTAAGGTAATTTTTCTTTATCTGTCTGCCTGTCTGGCAGTCAAGCAAAATGGGAAATCATTCCAAACAAGAAACTTACTGTTTTTAGGGACGTTATAAAGGACACAAACAATAGGCACACATAAATAGTTTAACGTGTAAAAGATGGTGCATCACTGGTGGTAAACTTCCCCTATTTTTTTTTTCTTTTTCTACAGCCTTTCACTCTTTAAGGGCCAAAGGCCTCGTTGTCCCTAAAATTTAAATGTGTATCTACGATTTCTTCCATGCAATTTTAAATTACTTCATGTTTGTACCTTGAGAAATATTGTTGCCAATACTGGGTAAGAGCTTTTGTCGTTACCATAGTTTTTTTTATGGCGTAGCCCATCGGGCAGAGCCGTCTAGAACAGTATGTATGTATGTATGTATGTATGTATGTATGGTATGTATGTATGTATGTATGTATGTATGTCCCCTCAAATGTATACAAATCAGAGCTGAGAATCTGGTCACATGACAGGGTGATGTGATTACGTCTGATGCCAGTCATTACGGCGTACAACCTCTCCACACTCCGCCATTTTGATTTATATGCCGTTCATGCCGAACGTATTGTCCAACCTGTCATATATCACAATCACCATGTTTTTCATTCAGTGTGAAACACAAACAAACCGATTGTTAAAATGACAATGAAATATCAAAAGCATCGACGTTACGGCTCTTCCAAAAATACGGTATGTATAGGCCTTAGGTGTTATGACTCACCTTCTGCTTCGGACAAATTAAGCCCAGGTTTCTTTATACATTGATATCATTTCAGTAGTATCGTTTTCGTAATAATAATAATAATATAGTAAATATTACCATAGCACTTTAATCCCAATGTCGTGAATGGGAAGTTGATGGATTGAAGCGGTGTAACCACGGAAGTAAGGAATTCATCTTGGTTTTTTTTTTAAAGAATATAATTTTTGTAATAATAACATAACGTTATTATTATCGTAAATCTAATCGTAACACTAATCCCTTTGTAGTGACTGCAACGTTATTGGAGGTTAAATATATATCTTGTATATATTAAAGTAGCAGCAGTTTTGTGTTCGGCCGTCATGCTACGTCATTACGTATATGATGTCATTACGGCATAAACACCCGCTCACTTCGAGAGTGGCAGGAAAGGTCATTCCTCTTTGGGGTGCATAGATTACAGTCGATATATGGTCGGTTCTCAAGAACATTGGGGGTGTGTTCATATAAGAAGTTTCTTGTGGAGAGATCGCCAAGTGCTTTAAGCATTCGAGCATGAACTCCATTAAAAACCCTTGAGGAACTGCTGGCTTGGCAAGCGCTAGCTAGCTGCTTGGTAAATGAGCACACCTCCAACCCTTGTGGGGTATATAGATTACAGTCGATCTTTGCTCAGTTCTGTCAGTAAAACTTACCTCTTGGACGTCTGGATTCCTCCATATTTCTTTGTTTAATGTTATATACAGCATTAGCGACTGTTTAAAAAGCTAATCATATGTTTGTGGTTTATAATATTTTACAAGCCCGGCTGCGCCGCTTCGACTTTTGGTCTTGTTGTTTTTTTTGTTTTTGTTTTGTTGTTGTTGTTGTTGATTAGTAAAACTTGTACAGTATTTTTTTTTAAACTCTATAAAAATTGTAAGTTAGCCAAACTAATAATAAAATTGGAATTGTCTGAAAATTCATTTCAAGATGCTATTGGTTTTCAAAGGGTTAAAATCTTTGTTTATTTCAATTCAGTTTTATACATAAACAATGTAGAACACAAATCACCTTTTTGCACTTCCAAACACCTCCAGTTTTGCAGTACTTGGACAAAACATGACATCTCGGCCAATCACATTTGCCGCTCTTGCTTTCAGTCGAGGGAATATCGAGATCCAGATAAAAGATTCATTGAATTTCTTCCAGTACTTTTAATGTTTACTCAAATGGGCAAATAAGTTATGGTTGTTCTTACTCTTTCATGAGCCTTGACCTTGTATAACGATCTTTGTATGCCTCCACAGACGAAGTTGCCATTTGATATTAAATGAGATGACGGAATGCAGGATTTTAAAACTTTAATTGAATGTGCATGTTTAAATTAACTATTCACAAACTGATAAATTGCTTACACAGTATCAGTTCACTGATGATACTGTTGTGAAGAGTACTTAAAACAGGGGAAGCTGTTACACTGTTTGTCATAACTGGATGGCTTGTCCTTGTGAAATGTGGCAAATTTGTCATCGATGATGTAATTTCAGCTCATGTCAAATACATCTTCTACAATCTACATGAACATGAATCCCCATGCAGCAATAACACACTGAATGCTGCCATTTTTCTGCCATTGAAAATTTAGAAGTGAATTACAGAAGCAAACTCACTCATAACAGTATCGACCAACGTGTTTAACTTTAACATGTTTACCACCTCCTTTCTGGCCTTGCACCCTCTGTTCTTTCCATACTTTGCCCCCCGCCCCCCACGCCCTCTTCGTCCACACCCCGTCAGGTTTCTGCAGGGCTCACACAGTTCACCGTCAACCCCCTTCTGGTGAAATTACCTAAATCCGAGATCACTACTGACCTCACTCATTTGTTCTTCTTTTTTCCCACCTGTGAAATCAACTTCCACATCCTCTTCGTTCTCAATCTTCCCTCCAGGTTCTCCAGCGCAGCTGTTCACCACCACCTTGGATTGTCCCTAATCAAAAATCATCTTTTTTACCCTCGTTAATCCCCAACCCAAATCCCTCCTCCTTGGAGTTTCCTTCTGTATCCATCCTGTCCACCCCATGCTTGCGTGTTTTGTGTCCTATTTCTGTCTGTCACATCCTGATCTGTTCAGTGTACTAGCTCTTCCATGAGCTTCGACAATTTATGCAAAAAAGTGTTGGTGTCAACATGGGTGCACGTTTAAATTGAATGTGATATATAAGGGGGGTTTTGCATTTGGTTTTGTTTACCCATTGTGCTACAAGTTGCTTTACGTTGAAGTAGTAGATTGAACCTGTTGAACCTGTTGAACCTGTTGAACTTGATTATGCATTATGTAGATGAGTAGAGTAGTCTTTTGGCTTCATGCAAATGAGATCAGTGAGATGTACATGGTCATGGGTAAGCCTCTTTACATAATGATCCTGATGTTATTCATTTACTTGATGGCATTACTGATCTGATGCATATTCCATCATGAACTTAAAACTTTTTTTTTTTTTTGCTGTGTGAGTTAGAGGACACATTTCCTTTGTGTCCATGTACTTCTTTTTTTTATATAAAACTTAGAGAATACTGAACTTTGAATTTCCTGACATTGGTTTTCGGTTTCTCGTTTTCGTCAAATGTTTGAAGCCGTCGGTGTTTCCGTGCCTTTACAGCGAACCCCTGTGTGAATTTGATGTGTTTGCTGATCTAAAGCTGAAAAGCTTCATGGACTCCCAGAGGGCAATCATGACTCTGGCAGATCACATTGGGAATATCCTTGATAACATTGAAAATTTAAAAGAGGATGACCTGAAGGATACCTTCATGAAACTACTGCAGGTAATATTCCCATTTATTGTCAAAGACCACCTTGATGATTGAATCATTAGTGTGCTGGTGGAAACACACCAACAGCTTTGGCGGAGCGACACTTTTTATATGCAGGAGTGAGGCTTATGGAAGAGCAAGGAATAACTAACAGTGGGACAAACATCAAAGTAAGAAATTGATTCACAGGAAAAGAGAAGGAGGGGATGAAACACTGAAAATAGCAAATTAAATGGTTGGGTTAGGAAAGGATAATGTGGGTAATAAAGATCATGGGTCAGAATGCGTGACCTTCAAAATGACGTATGAATGCTCATGGCCTTTTGAGCATGTGATGTGTGTGCGTTTACATTGACTCGGTTCTGCTCGAAGGGCACTTTTAACCTGCAGTTGCCAGCATGAAATCTGTAATTCAAATATTATTTTAAACATGATTTTCAGCATTCTGACGAAGCAGTGGCTTCCATGATGGTTAACCATAATTGTGATGGTCCGGAATGCAAACCGGACTCTTACGGAAATATAGGAAATACGAAAAATATCCGTGAATGAGAGGTGTTGTGTTCCATCCTTTTCCTGTTAATACAATTATCTTTGTAATGGTAGTGGATATATAACACCAGATATAACACCTCCCCCCTCATCACAAGACATGATTCATAGTAAATATCGTTTTAAACTTGCCGTGCGCATTGACAAGCCCGATATATGACCTTCCCATTGGTGCTAAGGAGCAACCAAATTGGATACGGCATCTCCCTCAAGGAAGTCTGCTGAATGTTGGGAATGACGACATGGTCTTTCCGATTGCAGACTCCTTTTAAATATATCGCCAAACCTGCCATGTTCACACAAGGTTCAAAGTCCACTCACTCACAGTTTTTTTTTGTTTTTGTTTTTTTACGAGATGTCGCCTGCCCCAAAGCCTTTAAGGTCATTCGTAGTGGGGGCTACACAAAGGAAAGTATAGATATTAGACCGAAAAGAGGAATATTGAATATATTGATTTTCCTCTTGAATTGAGGTAGGTTGGGATAGAGGGGAAAGCAGGATGCAGGTAAACTGTTCCAGAGTGATGCCGTGCGGGTGGGGGAACTAGAACAATACCTCAGTCTTACTCCTTGGGACAGATACAGTGTATGGTTGGGAAGAAACTGCCAAACAGGTAGAGCGACTGAAGGTGTATGCTCAGGTAGAACAACCTGTGATGGACCCTCAGAGCACATTCCGTGGCAATATCTGTTGAAAAGGTTCAAGGAAGCAACAGAGTGGTGGACTGAGAGAGGGTCCAGGGATGATGCCAACTCATGTCCCAAGAGAATGGCAGCACGTCGTTGGATTAAGTGAGCCACCTTCGAGGCCATTTTTCCCCCGCAGAGCAGGGGTTGGCCTTTTTCGGGCACGGTGGTCCCCGTGAGGAATAAAATAGTTGAGGTTTAGGTTTAAACTGGCCTGGAAAATGCTAGATGTATTGTGGACTGCAATATTAGATAGGCAGTTGTTAGGGCTGTCATTAAGCCAGACATTTTTTTTTCTTGGATCCCTGTAATATTCTCCTGTAGATGTTGAGATTTTATGCTTTTAATGTCAATAACAGGTACTCTTTATAAATTGCAAATTGAATGGCCTTTTCAATCCAATTGCTTACTCAGAGTTCTTAGATGTGCCAAAAGTAAATTGAGCTTGACATGGTCCTTTGCTGCTTTTTCAGCTCACCTGGAACGAAGTTCAGGGGAGCTTATGTGATGGCGAGTCGTCATTCCGTCCGTAAACACTTGAAACTTCTTCTCAGAAACCACTGATGGGATTGTGACCAAACTTGGCACAAATTATATTTGTTGTGTTGTGACTGAAGTTTGTTCACGGCATTAAAAAAAACCGTGGTCTAAGGGGGTTTACCGGGGGTCAAAGTGGATCCATTTTTGATCCCCCAAAATAGGAATTTGTTTTTTCTTCTGAAACTACACACATGATTTCAATGAAACTTCACCACCCGTGATGTACCAAAGTTTGTTCAAAGCATTGGAAAAATTGGGGTCTGAGGAGGTACACGGGGGAGCGAGGGGTGTGGGTTTCCCCCCCCAAAATAGGTATTTTTTTTGTTTGTTTGTTTAGTATTATGATTATGTTAGTATGATTCTACATGCTGCCCTGTCTTCCAGCAACCATTGAAATTAGTTTAAAATACCTTTAGTCAGTGCAGTATACTGTTTATTCTACCAGGTGAGCGCCAGGGGTAATGCCCCTATGTTTCTTCTTGTCAGAATCTATTGCTCAGAACCTGTTTTGTGTTGTCTGCATGTGAAATACCCCATCAACATGCATTATTTGTTTTAAACAAAACCTCCTTTTAACACCTTCTCCCTCTTCAGACTTCTGTTTAGATTCCAATGAATGCATAAGCCCAGCAAGTGAGATTCCAAGCATTGTTAGTTTGTGACATTCTAAACACAGGAGGTTTGCATTGTTTATTGAGCTTTACATGTGGTAGTCGTCCCAATTGCATATTTACCACTCATCCAAATTATTCGTTTCACTTTGACCAATATATGTAACTACCCAAATTACATTAATTATAGTGTGGCTCATGGTACTGATGTGTTGATGTCGGTGTCCTTTCAGGTATCTTTGTGGGGAAACAAATGTGACCTGTCCATTTCAGCTGGGTTGGACAATGCACAAAAAGATGACCCTCTCGCAGCCCTGTGGAATCTGAGATCTCATATTCTTATTGATGATTCAGAGAGTGTATGGTCAGTCCTTAATAAAAGGAAAAGGTCTCCAGAGAGTACTTCCAGTTTTAGGCTGGACATAGCACTAGATAATGCAGGTTTTGAGCTTTTCACTGACCTAGTTCTGGTCGAGTTCCTCCAGTCTGCTAATCTTGTAGATCAGGTCCACTTCCATGGTAAATCTATACCATGGTTCATATCTGATATTACCAAAGAGGATTTTGTCAAAACGATCAAGACACTTTGTTCCACAAACCACCGCTGGGTATCCCGTCTGGGAGTTAGATGGCACAAGCGTGTTCAGGATGGCTTATGGGCCTACCACGATCATGACTTCTGGACACTGCCACATGACTATGCAGATATGGTTACCAGAAGCCCTGAGCTCTATGCCGAGCTGCAATGCGCACAGCTAATCCTATTCAAGGGTGACTTGCATTACCGAAAGCTCTCGGGTGATTTGCAGTGGGAGCACACAACCTCTTTTGCCGAGGCGTTACGTGGGTTTGAGCCATCGTCGTTGTGCAGCCTGCGTGCCTTGAAAGCCGACGTACAAGTTGGGCTTAAACCTGGACAGGCCGAGCAGCTCTCGGGCACCGATGCAAAATGGATGGTATCGGGAGAATATGCCGTTGTTCAGTTCCATTCACCTGCACACTGAGCATCAGCATTTCGTACGATCAGTGTGCGATTAGCATATGATGTGATAGTGCAATATATGATCAGGCTTACCACATCCGCATGGTATGTTGTGAATGATGCATGGCAAATGTTGAATTTTCACATTTCTACTTGGCTGCAAATAACAAGACCATGAATGTTTACATGAGGCTTTGCTGTCAATCATTGATACAGTTTGGGAATAATTTGGGTAGTGGATTGTTTAGGTTTTGAATTCATGCTGTCTTTGTTGCATATGTAAGCATGCCGATACCATTACCTAAACTATCAATTTAATGTAAAAGATGTGTAGTCACAATACCATGCTGGATTATGAAGATCAGGAATTTAACAATTTAACTTGTGCTTGTATGCTGCATCGTCGGCGTCATTGTCTTCATGATCATTATCATCTTCATCATTATCATCATGATCGTTATCATCGGCATCATTGTCATCATCATCTTCAGCGTTAGCATTATCATCATTATCATTACTAGGGCATGCCCGTACTATATATATATCTAAAATTATATCCCCCCCCTCTATTTACATGAAATGGTTTGGTCCATTCGCAAAGCCAAAGCGGACAGCTTGCGAGTACGGTGACAATCCCCCCCCTCTATTTACATGAAATGGTTTGGTCCAAAGCGAACGGCTTGCGAGTACGGTGACAATCCCCCCCCCCCTCTATTTACATGGAATGGTTTGGTCCAAAGCGAACGGCTTGCGAGTACGGTGACAATCCCCCCCCCCCCCCCCTCTATTTACATGAAATGGTTTGGTCCAAAGCGAACGGCTTGCGGAGTTTGGTAAAGAAATCGCCATAGCTCGGTAACTACTTGTCCGATTAATTTAAAACCTTGAAAAGGCACATCCTCGGGTCCCCAGCAATATACCTGGCAAGTTTAAAGTATATCGGACCGGTAGTTGTCGAGAAACAGCGGTCGCATACACACACACAGACACACACACACACAGAGATTAGTGGAATTATAGATAGATGATCATCATCGTTACCATCATCATCGGCATCGTTGTCATCATCATCATTATCATATTTAGCGTTAACATTATCATCATGATCATTATCATCTTTATCATTATCATCATGATCGTTATCATCATCGGCATCATTGTCATCATCATCATCATCATCTTCAGCGTTAGCATTATCATTATGATCATCATCGTTACCATCATCATTATCATCTTTAGCGTTAACATTGTCATCTTTAGCGTTAACATTATCATCGTCATCATCATCTGCATCATTATCATCATGATCATTATTATCATCGTCACCATCATTGTTAATGATTGTTAAACATCATTGCTGCGTTAATGATGCATGTGAAACAAACGGATTATGATTATTTTAAAGGGTTTGACTTTTCGTTTTCTAAAGTACACAATGCTCATCACAAAAAGGGTGTCATCAACAAATGTTATGCAGTTCTATTGATTAATTATATATTGATTTTATAGCGATGTACAGGCCAAACAGATAAGCTTTACAAATAAATAAATCAATGTTTCTGCAGTCGACTGAAATAGGCTGGTTTAGCAATGAGCAAGCAAATAATAATAGTGTTGATCTGTCAGAGCTTCTTTGAATGAGTTTTTTTATTGGAGAAAAAGAAAAGCATAAACAAAACTGAGCAAAGACTTTTGTTAAGCAATGTACAGTACCTTCAGAAAGTATTCACACCTCTTGACTTTTTTACATTTTGTTGTTACAGCCTGAATTTGAAATCTATTATATTGAGATTTTTTGTCACCGATCTACACATAATACCCCATAATGTCGAAGTGGAATTTTTTTTAATAGAAATTTTAATTAAAAAAGAAATACAGAAATATCTAATTACCTCCGGCACCAAAGGTGGATTGAGGTTGTGTTTTCACCCCTGTCTGACTGTTTGTTTGTGAACAAAATATCTCAAAAAGTTGTGGACAGATTCGGAGGACAAAATTTGGCAGAGGTAGTGTATGCGACTGACGAAATGATTAGATTTTTGTGAAGATCCGGATTCGGATCGGGCTACAATAATTTTTGAAGTGATTCGTCGCCATTGCGAGATCAGGCCAAAATCGATACATAGCAGGATATCTCAAAAGGTTGTGGACAGATTTGGACGAAACCTGATGGACTGGTTGGGTGTCTGACAAGAACGATTCGATTCAATTTTGGTGAAGATCTGAATATGGATTCGGATATGAGAATTATTTAATTTTTAAGTGATTCTTCACCATTGGGAGATAGGGCTAATAACGATACATAGCAGGATATCTCAAAACGTTATGGATGGATTTGGACGAAACTTGTTGGACAGGTTGTGTGTGTGACACGGAAGGATCGATTCAATTTGGGTGAAGATCCGGATCCGGATCCAGCTAGTATAATTTTTAAAGTGATTCTTCACTATTGAGTGATATGGCCAACCAGGCGGAGGTATGCTCTCTACTGAGTGCCGTTCTCGTTTATATAAGTATTCAGCCCCTGAGTCAATACTTCGTAGAAGCACCTTTGCCAGCGATTACAGCTTTGAGTCTTCTTGGGTATGTCTGTATCATCTTTGCACATCTGTATTTGGGGAGTTCCTCCCATTCTTCCTTGCAGATTTGCTCAAGCTCTGTCAAGTTGGATGGAGCGTCGGTGAACAGCAAGGTTCAAGTCTTTCCCCAGATTCTGAATGGGATTCAAGTCTGGGCTTTGGCTGGGCCACTCAAGGACTTTTACGTTCTTGTTCTGAAGCTATACCAGTATAACAGTGTTGCTTTGGCTGTATACTTGGGGTCATTGCCCCGGTTGCATAAAGCATCGTTGAGGAAAGTTTTGAAGATTTGCTTCAACATTTCCTGAAGTTTCCCCTGAAGGATACCCCCAATTTGAGGATGGTTGCAAATACGAATATTCCTTAAGTTTTTCGTTAAAACCTTCCTTAAACTCAAGATCACCTCTCCTCTCCCGACTCCCATCCTTAAACACCAACCTTTGATTTTACAAAAGGTGCTGTTCATAGAAATTGGTTATGAAGATGATGACGGCAATGCCAGAGGCTGATAGAACAATACTTTCACAATTGAGAAATGATTGTACAATACGAAACACGCTCAGTGCGTTGCTTGTGTCCTGAGGCACAGTGACTTGGATAACATTTCCACTTTTTCTTGACATCCAGAATACAGTATTTTGCTTGTTTCGTACTCGTATTTCACTTTCATAATTTCACACTTACACCATTCTTGGAAAGTTTCCAAATATTTACTGCCCACATTAAAACATTCATATTTAAATGCTCGATGAGAATGTAATTAATTTTACACGAGAATCATTTTATTCCTCCTCCACCCAGAAGCACGTGCTCGACCATGCAACATACAGAGCAACATACTGTATATCAAGCGTCATTTAAAAACACGTTTTCATTATGTGTTCTTCCTTTCGGACACCTCTTCCTATCTCAAATATGATTGGTAGCATAGCAATGGATTTCCTCAACGTTAAGGAAATCCTTACTTGATTTCCTTAGTGGTGCTTATGCAACATCCCTTAAGGAAATCCTTCACTAAGGAATCACAGTAAACCTTAAGGTAAATCTTTCCTTGAGGATAAGGGAATTTTATGCAATCAGGCCATTGTCCTTTTTTAACATAAATCTTCGCTGCAGTTTAAGGCCTTTTGCACTCTGAAGCATTTTCTCAAATATTGCCTGTATTTGGCTCCATTCATTGTTCTCTCTATCCTGACAAGTCTCCCAGTCTCTGCAGCTGAAAAGCATCCCCATAGCATGATGCTGCCACAACCATGCTTCACAGTAGGGATGTTGTTAGATGGGTGATGAACTGTGCTCGGTTTCTACCAAACGTAGCGCTTTGCATTCAGGCCAAAGAGTTCAATCGTCGTCTCATCAGACCACAGAATGCGCACAGCTAATACCACTCATACTCATACTAATACTAAATACTCTAGGGGCTGGGCCTGAGTTGTATGCATTTATATGTATAGGGGAAACCCCATTTTTATATGGTAGTATAGGTCCTAGGCTTTAAAAAAAAATTGGGTTCTCACTCGAAATCCCTATAGATTTTGCCCAGCTTGCCCCAAAAGTTGCCCGTCGGGCGAGAAACCATACCGGTCATATCTCGGCCATTTCTTGAGCGATTTTGACCAAAAAAAAAAAAGAGGTTTTTTTGGCTGTTGAACACGCAAAAAGCAATATTTAGTCGATTTGAGAACTGGTTTACATGATAGCGGCTCTGAAGCTCTTCCGGAGAAACCAAATCGGGTCCGAAATTTTTAATCCTCAATATCTCTTAGGTCATTTTATTATTTTAGATGATACGTTTTTGCTAAAAAAGGAATACAGGTTTTACTGTTAGACAACTGCCATATCACACAAATTTATTAAGATTAACACCCACATCACAATGAATTTGTGTAAACTTCCACCATATCAGATCTAATTATATGGATTGGTGCAGGCATCATCTTGCAACTTCATGCACTTGCAGAAATGGGTGCAGCCCACCTCCTCCATGCGGCATGGACATGTGGCTCGAGCACACTTGCCACAGTTACAGGTCACTGTCCACCGCTTATTCAGAGTCTTGCACCCTGTGACTGGAACAAGGCAGTCGTTCTCTAGCTGATACCCAAAATGTAGTGGATCTATGATGCTGGGTTGGAAGAGGTGGATAATCGAGTATGTACCGAACAAGGCTCGCATTATGTGTGGAAGCAAACCTGACGTTGGAGGCAAATTTTGATGTGATGAGCCCTTGGTCTGATGATATATTTGGGCACGAAGCTGTGTGAAGGACGAAAATTGGTTAGTCTCTCAACACCAGCACGAGGAATTTTTCAGCATCAGCCTTGGTCTCGGGTGTAATTGTCATTTCTCTACCGAAATTTCTAAGCAATTGGGTGGGCTGGGCTTTGAGGGCAGCTTTCTTGGTGCCTACTTTGCTCGTTGCATCATATCCAGTCAAGCAGTGCAAGGCAGGAAGGACATTGCAAACATCTTGACCTTGACGTTCGTGCAGAATGTGCAGTGGGATATATCGCACAGTTTTGCCGCATCCACCTCGCATTGTCATCCGTCCAAACCGCATTGCTTGCGCTCCACGATCGCATAGTTTCAGTTGTCGGATATACCAAGTCCGCCATGTGGCTATCACTGACTTCCAAGTTAAGTCTGCCTATGGCCCAAGCCATATCGGATAGTCGATTGTCCCGCCTAGTGTCATCGTAGACTGCTGGTTGATCGTGGCCTCTGTAGGATGTGGGTAGGTCATACTTTTTCCGATTTTCTCCAAATTCGTGTAGCTGCGGACATGGCAATACTTCCTTTAGGGCTTTCGGACCATGAACTACAGATGTGTCAGAGCGCTTGGGTTTGGATAAGACGGCCTTAGGCTTATGCTGGTAGAGGACACACACACACTGTATTATATCATGTTCAGATGAATTTGCACCTTCGTGGTCCCAGTTGTCCATTGCTGCTGATGTGAAGTTCCCTGGGTGAAAATGGGCTGGCAACTTCATGTCCGCTTCATTTTGGTTGACGGTGAACGCGGCCATGTCATGCTGGCATGCGAAGTTCAGTGTAGCTCATGGCCAGCGCCTGTCGATTCAGAGAGGTGACAAAGATTTTGCCACCACGTCCTAGACTGTGGGCAAACTCGGCATTCAATACAGACATTGGTGTTCTTTTTCTGCCAGAATGGTGAATGTAGAACATGTGCTGGAACATGGTCTGTATTTTCCGACATCGCTGGACTGAAAGAGAACCATCTTTGCGCGGCACCTGTTCCTCCTGGGCTACATCATCGACATCTTCCTGCATGTCACTTGTTATTACTTGGTCAGCTGTGGCCCTGTATGTGGCTGGATTGAATTTAAACGAATGGCCATAAAACTGCAGGATGGGCTCTGGGATATTCATCTTTGACCAGGCTTGCTTTAAATCTTGGGCATCACAGAAGCGATCATCTAAGTCGAAGTCATAGTCATGCAAGCATGCTCTGAATTGAGCTGCTACTAATTGCATGGGACTCGCTGATCGGATACGCTCAGCAAGTACATTTGCCTCATTACCCAGCACATAGAATACCATGAGGCATTTTCTTGCAGAATCTGAGTAAGCATAGTCTATCAGGTCGTTGAACTGCTTGTAGAGGAGGACCTTCACATCCCTATTCTGGACATTACCTTTACCTCCTAGGTGGCTGTTCATCTGGTCTCGAATAGTAGAAAGTTCATAACCCTTGCCAGTACTCAGACCCATCTCAATCTCGTCGACGATCTCATTCCACACCCGCTGCTTGGCATTGAGTTGTACAGGGGCACTAAAAGTTCTGGAGCGTTCATACTGCTGAATATATTTGCACATGCACTGGTTGTGATAATAAATATCAGACCCATACACAGCATGTTCGTCTTGAAGGTCACAAGTTCGACGGAAAACATCATCCTGGAAGTAGACGGTCGCATCGAGGAATATGTTTGCTCGGTTCCTCTCGCAGATTCTATATTTGGTGAAGTCACGGTTGACTGACGTGTTGCCACATATGACGCATGTATACTGATAGTACACAATGGAACGGCCAGGTGCCACACAAGCCGGTGTTCGCATGCTGTTTGACTGTGAACGAGTTGTAGTAGGTGTTGGTGACTGGGTTGATGCATCATAACCAGAGGGCACAGATTGCTTCAATGCTTCTTTCTGCTTCTCCTTAAGCATGGCAATTTTGGTGCTATTTGTGTAGCCCTTGTAGCATTTGTGACATGATAATTGAATAGAGCACCAGGCGTCAACTTCTTCAACCTTGCGAGCACCGCATCTTGTCGTGTCTCACTTGCGGATATAATCTGATCGCACCCATGTTGTGTACACACCAGCTTGTCTTGGGTGTACTCTTGGCAAATAATACAAAGCTCCTCATCAAACTCAACCGCAGCATCAGTCGCAGCGCTAAGATTGACCGCTTCCATCATGATGTTAGTCAGTTCCAATCTGAAATGGAAAGAGATTAAAAAAGGGTTAAAAAATATCTTAAAACACATTGACAAATGACAATCACGAATATATCAAAGCTAGTGATGGTAGTAGGTACCTATAGTCCTATAAACATGGTTCCATTCCTTCGATTGACATTGGAATCACTTGATAGAGACTCCATATCGAATTTTTATTGTTTTAAACGTGTTCCCCACCCCAAAAAACCTCTTTTAAGAAAAAGTTTGTCAAAATCGCTTCAAGAAATGGCCAAGATATGACCGGTATGGTTTCTCGCCCGACGGGCAACTTTTGGGGCAAGCTGGGCAAAATCTATAGGGATTTCGAGCGAGAACCCAATTTTTTTTTAAAGCCTAGGACCTATACTACCATATAAAAATGGGGTTTCCCCTATTAGTGGGGCGGCTTAGCCCAAATATTCAAAAGAATTGTGCATTTTGTGATACAAGCACCAAATTTGGCACAAATGTACATTAATATGTTGCGAACATTTTCAGATATTGGGCCACTTGAAATTCCGTAATTTTTTTTTTCAAATTTTTTCAAATTTCGTAATTTCAAATTTTTCGGGTGACACCGTCACAATTTCGGTCTTTGAGGCCGGCCGATAGGCAAAGTGTGACCGGAAGGGACGAGGTTCTCCTGACCACGTGGCCCTCGATCTGGGAAGCGAGAGGCGTTCCATTAGTGGACGCGCCCCTCACGCCCGACTTTTGGGTGGCCCCGGCAGGCCGTTTGTTTTGACGTTCCGTGACAGGCCCCGCACCTCCACCTCCGGGCCGACCGGAAGCTTGTGCTGAGTACATCATACCTGAACAACTCGGTGAGGCAGAACACAGCAGTGCACACCAGGGTGACCCCTTCAGTGCATAAACCAATTAACCTGTCCACTGCAGGGCATATAGAAATGAAGTTATTTTCTGCATATAATAATAATATAAGTTCAGTTCTATATAACAATTTCTGTTATCACCACTACAACTACCACTACTACAAGCTTTGTCTGGAATTTTGTGGACTAACAGACAAACAGACATACAGACAAGCTGGGATCAAAACATTACCTCCTTCCACCATTGAGTGTAGAGGTAAACATCATGGAAATTATATCATGCCCTAGATTTAATTCATGCTTACCCGTGTATTTGCTTCACTGGTTCACAAGGTCTTTTGCATACATGTAATTCAGACTCTCGTCTTCATTGCTGACCACACAATGTTCGCAACATATTAATGTACATTTGTGCCAAATTTGGTGCTTGTATCACAAAATGCACAATTCTTTTGAATATTTGGGCTAAGCCGCCCCACTATATCGGCCGGCCTCAAAGACCGAAATTGTGACGGTGTCACCCGAAAAATTTGAAATTACGAAATTTGAAAAAATTTGAAAAAAAAAATTACGGAATTTCAAGTGGCCCAATATCTGAAAATGTTCGCAACATATTAATGTACATTTGTGCCAAATTTGGTGCTTGTATCACAAAATGCACAACAGGTTTGCTATGCTGCTACACTATATACATATAAATGCATACAACTCAGGCCCAGCCCCAGGAGTAAAAGGGATGTGTCAGAAGGACGTGTTGCACACTTGGAGCAAGATCTGCCGTAGGGTGGGTACTCTACTGGTATTAATAACACCAATGCCCTTTCTCCCACAACCAAATTTCCATTTTTATGCAAGATCTTGGCTCAAGGAATAGCAAGAAGATTGAGGTTAAAAAGCAACACTGACAGTAGAACAGTGGTGCCACAGTTGGATAAGAGAAAATGGAATGAACGAACAGGAAAAGAGGAGTGCATGAAACAGTGACTTGCACGCAAGTGGATTAAGTTCATTGTGGTTAATGTGTGTTTAAAAAAAACAAAGGAAAATCATAGCTAGGATTTTGGGGATTATATGACAGACACGGTGGAGCTTTAAGTGCTGAAGGGAAGAGTATGGTTGAACTTATTTTGGAAAGCAGTTACACAAAATGGGAAGTACAAAGAGCAATCAGAGATTGCAGAACTTTGCCAGGACTTGGTTTGTGTAGTGTGCAGACAATGTATTGACATCGTTGATTTATGTTCATACAGTGGACAAATGGACCTTTTTGGTTTTATTGTACAGATTAATGTTCCCATTATATCGATTTTATAGATGTATGTACATACGTACGTATTTTATAGATGTATGTACATACAGTCACGTGAAAAAGTAAGTACACCCCATGTAAATTTTGAATTTTTCAACATATTTCAACATACAGCTATTTGATCTTCATTGCAACAATATTGATAGATAAAGGTGATATAATATAACAAATATCATGAAACATTTACATTTTGTAGTCAATTGTATAATTTAAATAAACATAAATGCAAATTTCGCATGTGGAAAAAGTAAGTACACCTTTGGCTCTTATCGGTGGTATTGCCCCCTGTGGCAGAAACAACCTCAAGTAGGCGTTTCTTATAACTGTCTACCAGTCTCTGACATCGACTGGGAGAAATTTTTGCCCACTCCTCCATGCAGAATTCTTTCATCTGTGTGATGTTTGAGGGGTTTCTTGCATGCACAGCTCGTTTCAAATCCCCCCCACAACATCTCGATGGGATTTAGATCCGGGCTTTGACTTGGCCATTCCAGAACCCTCCATTTCTTTCTTTTCAGCCATTCCTTGGTGGATTTACTGGTATGTTTAGGGTCATTGTCATGTTGCATGGTCCACCTTCAGTTGAGCTTCAACACTCTGACAGATGGCCTCACATTATTCTCAAGCACCCTCTGGTACAATGAAGCATTCATAGTGGATTATATGATGGTGAGCTGCCCAGGCCCTGATGCAGCAAAGCTGCCCCAACCCATAATATTTCCACCACCATGCTTTACAGTTGGTTGGTATCAGGTTATTGTGGTCAAATGCTGTCTTTGGTTTTCGCCAAACATGTCTTGTGGTACTGTGGCCAAATAGCTCTACCTTTGACTCATCTGTCCAGAGCACATTGTTCCAGAAGTGCTGTTTTTTGCCAAGGTGTTCATTGGCAAACTTTAGTCTTGCCCTGATGTTATTTCTGGACAGCAAAGGTTTCCTCCTGGCACACCTCCCATGTAGATCAAATTTGTGCAGAATCTTTCTTATGGTAGACTCGTGCTCTTTGACATCAACAGTGGCAAGAGCTACCTGTAGGTCCCGTGATTACATTCTGGGGTTCTTAGAGACTTCTTTCAGCATCTTGCGGTCTGCTCTCGGGCTGAACTTGCTGGGGTGGCCTGGCCTGAACAAGTTGGCAGTTGTTTGGAATCTTCTCCACTTGTAGATGATCTTCCGGACAGTCGAATTATTGATTTCAAATTGTTTGGAGATATTTTTAAATCCCTTCCCAGACTCGTAGGCATCTATAACCTTCTTTCTGAAGGCCTCAGCGAGCTCTTTTGTTCTAGACATGGTGACGCCGCACACTTCAACAACAAAGAGCAAACCAAACGAAATGTCTGAGGTTTAAATAAGACAGGTTCCTCCAAGATCCTCTCTAACGATGTTCTAATCATTTGCACCTGAGCTGGTGCACCTGATTCTAATTTTAGGTATTTGAAGTAGTGATAAATGTAGGGGTGTACTTACTTTTTCCACATGCGAAATTTGCATTTATGTTTATTTAAATTATATAATGGACTACAAAATGTAAATGTTTCATGATATTTGTTATATTATATCACCTTTATCTATCAATATTGTTGAAATGAAGATCAAATAGCTGTATGTTGAAATATGTTGAAAAAGTCAAAACTTTACATGGGGTGTACCTACTTTTTCACGTGACTGTACGTACGTATTTTATAGATGTATGTACATACGTACGTATTCATAGATGTATGTACATACGTTCGTATTTTATAGATGTATGTACATATGTACGTATTTTATCGATGCAGATATTTGATGGAGGTGTTTTCACACCTGCTTATGTGTTTTTTCTAGTAGCACGATATCTCAAGTTATGGATGGATTCAGACGAAACTTGTTAGACAGGGTCGATATGTGAGATGGGCGAATTGATTCAATTTTTGGTGAAGATCTGGATCAGGATACTGGAGATTTTAAAGGTATTCTTCACCATTGATTGATAAGGTCAAAACGATATATCGCACCATATTTCAAAAATTTGTGGATGGGTTCTGCCAATACTTGGTGGATGAGTTGGGTAGGTAACAAGAGTTGGTTCAGGTCCAAATCCAGATCATGACATAAACTGTTCAGCCTGGTGGAGGTATGCGCTCTACCGAGTACCGTTCTAGTTTACTGATGTAGAAATATTTTAAAAATACGTACTTTATAGATGCACTCACGTTCTTAATACACAAACTTTATAGACATATGGTACTCACATTCTAATAGTACCTTTTTATCTACGTGCTTGCATTGTAATTGTACTTACTTTATAGAGTTATACAGTTGAAAAAGATAACGTTTAATACTAGCTACAACCAGGTGGGGTGTGTGGCCTGTGTTGGCACATTATGTGCAGACAGACACACAAACAAACAAAGAAATGGACTCAAATGCAATATCCTCTCCTCTGGTGCGGGTAACAAGGGAGTGGAGGATTGTGGAAAGCCTGCATTTTTGGAGTTTAACCATGAGGGAGTAGTTGGAAGAATGTGTGTATGAGTCATGTGTGAGTTTTGCGGGATTGGACGTCTGAGAGAACATAGGGAGGCAGAATGTAAAAGACCTGTCTGTGATGTGAGAGCAACAGGCCTTGCTCTTCGGCCTCAGTGCGGGAGATTTTATTATTATTATTAATTTTTGTATGCTTAGTCGAGGCTCTTATAAGAGCTGACACATAGAACATATAATAAAGGGAGTGGGGAACCAGAGGGGGAGATGGAGAGAACAGCACAACAACAGTCGAGAACAGGGACATCAGAAGATCTGTGAAAGAGAGTGGACTAGGGCAGGGTACATGGGATAAACAAGATGGACACGACAGCGGATTTCAGGAAAGAAAACGGAATTTGAAGGAGGTGGATTTGGGGTGGATTAACGGGGGTAGAAAAGATCAAGGTTTTGGATGGGGCAAGATATGAGATGGTGGTGAACAGCTGTTTTGAAGACCTGGAGGGAGGAGTGGGATTGAATCGAGTGTGGGAGTTTTTTTTCCAGAGGAGAGAAAAAAGAGGGATGAAAGTGAAGGTGAGCAGAGAGTCTTGATTTTGGCAGTTTAAGCATAAGAGGGTTGCTGGCAGATCTTGTGCGACCTGCAGGAATATTTGGGGGACAGAGCAGGGGGAGCAAGGCCGGAGAGGAGTCGGCAGAAGACAAAGTCTACCAACCTGCCTGCGGTGAGAGAGTGAAAGGCCCTCGGAGTTGGCTTCATCGCGGAAGATTCCAATGATCCTGAAAGTTTTGGTTTCTACAGCGTGAAGCCGAACTAGTTGTGAACTTTGTAGGCGGTGAGCAGCTCAGTAGTGCCAAGGAAGGAATTGACACGACGGAGGATGCCCAGTTGGCAACTGGCTTTAGAGGGCAGCCAATAGCATTGAGAGCTTTAGTTTATACAGATTTAACAATGGTGCACCAGCCCCAAAGGGAGGACAATGCTCCAATGCTCCAATGCTCCATTGAGCTACATAGTCCTCCTAGGGTGAGTAGTTGTGATTTTCTTATTATAAACATAACTTACATACACGTGATGCTCATTTTTTCAATCCATGTTATTATTCAGTAATTTGTATCTTTTCTTCGTTACATTTTAACAAGATTTAAAATACTCACTGATTGCACTTTCCCAGCTCCCCCCTGGCCCCCTTTTTTCTGCACACATCCTATTTGCATCCACCAGCCATTTTGAAACTTAAATACCTTGCTGTTCTTACAAAATCAGGCCTGGTGTTGGTTTTTTCGGTTAAGTTGTCTGGCTTGAGATCTTAGGGTCCTAAGTTCAAGCCTTGGCATGCCGTTGAATTAACACCAGGTGGGTTGACTCAGCCTGTCATCCTTCCGAGGTCGACAAAATGGGCACCAGCTTACTGGGAAGAATGAGCCATTCGGTTATCCTGTGTCAGAGTGGCGAACAGTCCAAGATTGTGCCCAATAGCCTCGTAAACTGCTTCGGCGGCCATGTGCATGTGAAGATGCACATGGCCGCCGATATATAGCACATGCACAATTGACAATTGTATTTTGTTGAAACTGTATTTATCTTTCGGTGTGTGAACATATAGTGTGCCCTTTGGAAGGTTCTCGGTGTTTATCTTTCATAAATTAGTCGTTTGTTTGCCGCGTCGCGAGCGAGGCCTTGCAGCCTCAGGCTTCCCCCGTCGAAGGTTGTTGCTGCCTTCGCTGTTTTGCTAGGTTTTTTGATTTTCCCTTCTCCCCCAAACTTCACCAAAGATCTACTCTTTGTCTAACGTTGTACCCCCCCCCCCCCCCAAAAAAAACAAAACAAAACAAAAAAACTTATTTCCCTTTCTCCTCGTGTGCTTTTGTTCCATCGTGCGCCTCTGTCCATGTGCGCTGTCTCGCCCCACCCCCATTATCTCCTTGCCTTCCACCTTTTGCCCTGTTCAAGTGACTTGTGGTGTTCCTCTCGGTTCCCTCTCCCCGTTGGTATTTTTGTGAATATAAGATTGTTCTTCACTGTTCTGTTTAAACATGTTTAAACTTTCCCCTTCAGTGTTTTATTCAATGGTTTATCACAACACGCTGTTTTTCTTCCTATTTAAAAGGCTCCTTTCAATTTCCTCTTCAACTCATTCCATTTCAAAACAATATTCAATCTCTTATAATTCTTTCTCACTACATGCTCTAAATTCTCATTCATTCCACCCCTCCTCCATCATTCTTAAACGGATCGCTAACTTGAAAATCGCAACAAACCCAATTTGTTATAAACTAGGGCATGCCCGTACTATATATATATCTAAAATTATATCCCCCCCCTCTATTTACATGAAATGGTTTGGTCCATTCGCAAAGCCAAAGCGAACGGCTTGCGAGTACGGTGACAATCCCCCCCCCTCTATTTACATGAAATGGTTTGGTCCAAAGCGAACGGCTTGCGAGTACGGTGACAATCCCCCCCCTCTATTTACATGAAATGGTTTGGTCCAAAGCGAACGGCTTGCGAGTACGGTGACAATCCCCCCCCCTCTATTTACATGAAATGGTTTGGTCCAAAACGAACGGCTTGCGGAGTTTGGTAAAGAAATCGCCATCGCATGCACAAACGCGCAGGAAAGCGAAAGAATCGCAAATTAGTTTTAATTAGTTTTAAAACATAGTTTAACGCCAACATAGCGGCAACATAGTTTGCCAACGTGAAATAAATGAATACGCTCTCAAATGTGCCGTCCGAGGCAGAGTCTGTTCGCCACGTTCGGCACACGTGATAACTCGCTGCTCTCTGATTGGTTGAATCGTTTTTTGGACATAGCTCGGTAACTACTTGTCCGATTAATATGAAACCTTGAAAAGGCACATCCTCGGGTCCCCAGCAATATACCTGGCAAGTTTAAAGTATATCGGACCCGTGGTTGTCAAGAAACAGCGGTCACAGACATACAGAGATTACTGGAATTATAGATAGACTAGGGCATGCCCGTACTATATATAAGCTAGGACGTGTCCGTACGTGGGTGCCCGTTCCTTGACAAAAAAAAAAAAAAAAAAAAATTTGTGTAGGGGTGTGTGTGTGTAAACATCCTAGGGCGTGCCCGTACGTGGGTGCAAAAAAACATGCGTGCAAACAACAACAACAAAAAAAAACTTTGAAACCACGTGGCAGTAACGACCACAGAACCCCCCCCCCCCCTCTATTTACATGAATGGTTTGGTCCATTCGCAACGACCACAGAACCCCCCCCCCTCTATTTACATGCAATGGTTTGGTCCAAAGCGAACGGTTTGGTCCATTCGATGTGATTCGATGATTCGATGTGAATGGTTTGGTCCATTCGCAACGACCACAGAACCCCCCCTCTATTTACATGAATGGTTTGGTCCATTCGCAAAGCCAAAGCGAACGACCACAGAACCCCCCCCTCTATTTACATGAATGGTTTGGTCCATTCGCAAAGCCAAAGCGAACGACCACAGAACCCCCCCCCCTCTATTTACATGAATGGTTTGGTCCATTCGCAACGCCAAAGCGAACGGCGAACGGCTAAATCACCATAGCTCGGTAAGTACTTGTCCGATTAATTTAAAACCTTGAAAAGGCACATCCTCGGGTCCCCAGCAATATACCTGGCAAGTTTCAAGTATATCGGACCGGTAGTTGTCGAGAAACAGCGGTCACAGACAAACAGACAAACGTACAAACGTACAAACGTACAAACGTACAGACAGAGATTACTGGAATTATAGATAGATGTTCATCTTTCATTAATCATCCACTTTCTAAACGTCCCCGTTGCCCCTCCCCTCCGTCTCCCCCCTTGCCCCTCCCCTCCTAAACTCCCCCCTTGCCCTCCCCTCCTAAACTCCCCCCTTTCCCCTCCCCTCCAAATCTCCCCTCTTGCCCCTCCCCTCCTAAACTCCCCCCTTGCCCCTCCCATTCAAAACTCCCCCCCAACCCCTCCCATTCAAAACTCCCCCCCCCCAACCCCTCCCCTTCAAATCTACCCCCCAACCATCCCTCCCAAATTCTCCCTCCTCCCACCTCCTTCTCAAAGCTGCCTCCTCCCCACTTCGTCTACCTTCTATCTCATAACTCCAACTCCCCCAACCTTCGACCTTCCTCTGCCCTCCTCAAACAACCCCTCACTGTGCCTCATCCCATCACCATGAAACCTTTCGTCCTCCTCATCCTTCCCTTTCTTGTAACTCTTCTGTAATCTCTGCCACACTATCAACTGCTCTTCCTACCTCCCCCTCTCATCCTTCATCTGACCCTACCCCTCCCCTCCCCTGTCCTGCACCCGATGCTCCCCCTCTCTCTTCATTAACGGTATGGACCTCAAACATCTGGGGCCTTCGCTCAAACCTGATTGATCTCTCCATTCAGGTTGTTTCTGACAATCCAGACTTGATCTGCTTAACAGAAACTTTCCTCCTTCAAGATGTCTCTGATTCCTTAATATCTCTTCCTGGTTACTCCCTCCTCCGGTACGATAGACCTGAGCCTCGTCCTGGTGGTGGGGTGGCTATCTTTATCAAAAACTCTCTTCCTCACTCTCCTTGCACTGCCCTCTCTCCACCCCACCCCCAGGAGTACCTCTGGCTACGGCTTCCTCTCCGCTCACACCTTTTGTTCATGTTCATATGTGTTCTGTACCGTCCTCCAAACAGTTTCGCTGTCGGACAACATGGACCAACTTCTATCAACTCATCCAAACTCTCTCTCTTCCTCATATGTGGTGACTTCAACTGTCATCATGCCAGCTGGCTGGGTGTGGGTTCATCTCTCACCAGCCATGGCACCTCAGCAAAAGACTTCTGCGACTCATTGGGACTGACACAATCTGTCAATTTCCCGACCCGGATCTCAGTCAAAATAGTATCTTCTCTTCTGGACTTGGTTATGACTAACTTCCCTGCAAATGTCTGCTGCTCTTCTTCTGCTCCAATCGGTTCTTCTGATCACGTGCTTGTTAAAGTGGACATCTCTCTGGCCATTCTCAGAGAGCCTCCTCAGCGCCGACGAGTCTGGCATTTCACTCAGGCTGACTGGCACGGTCTGCAAGCAGCCATCAATCATCTGGACTGGTCTACCATCTCTACTGCCTCTGACATAAATTCTTCCTGGGAATTCTTCCAAAGCAAACTGCTCTCTCTCATGCACAGATTTATCCCATCTCGTCGTCAGTTGTCTTACCCTTCCTCCCGTCCATGGCACACTGAATGTTGTGGTGAGGCAGTTGCCCTGAAACAACTTGTCTTTGCCTCTTGGAAGGCAAATCCAACTGAAGGCAATCTCAGTTCCTTCCACCAAGCTCGGAACAAGTGTGTGTCTACCCTCAGCAGTGCCAGGAAGCACTATCTCTCCACACTCAAGATTGAACTCTCAAACCTGTCTCCTTCCTCCAAATCCTGGTGGCGTCTGGTCAAATCTGTTTCTGGTGTTTGTTCCCCCTCCATCCCCTCCCTTATCTCAAATGGCTACACAGTTGACACTGCACATGACAAAGCCGAATGCCTCAACTCTGTGTTTACCTCAAAATCTTGTGCCCCAAACCCATCTCTCTCTGTTACCACCTTTCCCAGTCGAACCCAATTGCTCCTGGACTCTGTGTCCTTCTCTCCTGACAAGGTGGAGAAGTTTCTGTCAAACCTCGAATCTGATTCTGCAACTGGACCAGACGGCATCAGCCCACAGGTCCTAAAATCCTGCTCTGCCGCTCTATCTCACCCTCTCTCTGTTCTTTTCACCCTCTCTTTTGCTCAAGGTCATCTGTCAGCATCTTGGAAATCAGCAAACATTACTGCTTTACACAAAAAAGGTGCAAAAACAGATCCTTGCAACTACAGACCAATCAGCCTGCTTCCAATTATCAGAAAAGTCATGGAATCCATCATTGCTTCGGATATCAAATCCTTCCTCTTCTCCAATGGCTTGATCTCTGATCATCAATTTGGATTTAGACCAGGTCATTCTACTCTGGACATGTTGCTTCTGCTGTCTCAACAATGGATGGAGGTCCTCAATGCCAAACAGGAAATCAGAGCTGTCTCACTTGACATATCACGTGCCTTCGATACAGTCTGGCACCCAGCTCTGCTCACCAAACTCTTCTCCTATGGTATCCATGGAAATCTCCACTCATGGCTTGCGGACTTCCTCTCTGGTCGAAGGCAACGTGTGGCCCTGAATGGATTTCTCTCATCTCCCCTTCCTGTTCTGGCTGGAGTTCCCCAAGGTAGTGTTTACCAGGAGACAACCTGTGCTATTTCTGGTCTTCATCAATGATCTCTCCGACTCCCTGGAAAATCCTCTCGATCTCTTTGCTGATGACTCCACTATCTGCCGCTCCATTCCTCATCCCTCAGATCGGCAGTCTGCAGCCTCCCTACTCTCTGCAGACCTGGAAATAATCACAGACTGGTCAAACAAGTGGAACATGTCTTTCAATCCTGACAAATCGCACACTCTTACAATGTCTCTCCAAAAGGACCGACTGGAAAAACCTCCCATCTACTTTCTCAACAATCCTCTCCAAGAAGTTCTGTCACTCAATCTCTTTGGTCTCACAATCTGCCATGATCTTTCCTGGGAAAACCACATTTCCAAGCTGGCCTCCAAAGCCAGTCGCCGACTGGGCATCCTCCGTCGTGCGAAGTCCTTCCTTGGCACACCTGAGGTCCTCACCACATACAAGGCTTTCATCCGCAGCTCAATGGAATACTGTTCCCCCCTCTGGACCGGTGCTCCTGCCTCACACCTAGCTCGGCTTCACGCTGTTGAAACCAAAGCTTTCAGAATCATTGGAATCTCCTGCGATGAAGTTAACTCTGAGGGCTTTTCACTCACTCGCCGCAGGCAGGTTGGTGGTCTTTCTGTCTTCTACCGACTCCTCTCCGGCCTTGCTCCCCCAGCTCTCTCTGTGCTCTGTCCCCCCCAATATTCCTTCGGGTCGCACAAGATCTGCGTGCAACCCTCTTATGGTTAAACTGCCAAAATCTAGGCTCTCTGCTCACCTTCACTCTTTCATTCCCCTTTTCTCCCGCCTCTGGAACAAACTCCCCCACTCCCTTCAATCCCACTCCTCCCTCCAGGTCTTTAAAACAGCTGTTCACCACCATCTCTTATCTTCCCCCATCCAAAACCTTGATATTTTCTACCCCTGCCAATTCACCCCAGATACTTTTTTTTTTTTTTGGAAATTCCAACTTCTTTCCTGGAAGTCCTTGCAGTGTTCATATGTTTTATCCCTCTCCCACCTCCCCCAAAGCCCTCCCCCTCCCACATTTCTCCCATTTCCCTGCTCTCAAATGTTGTGTTTGTGTCCTTCCCCCTCTCTCCCTATCTTGTATGCTGCTCCCCTTATTTTTTGTGTTTTGTGTGTCGTTTTGACTTTTTGTGTGAATAATGTTAGCTCTTTCACGAGCCTCGATCTTGTATACAAAAAAAAGAAAAAAAAAAGGAGTCTTCTTCTTCTTGCAAAATCAAAACTATAACAGTCTAATTTTACACCAAGAGACATTTCAGAAATACGAATGGTTTCTCACCAGATACGTCGCACACGTACGTCAGATAGCACTGTGATGTTGTGGAGTACGGTTTAGGTTTGTGTTGCAAAACGTAGTCGTACTAAAGGTAGATTGGGCCTTAAAGTCAGAAATAAACGTATCTATTGTGAACCTACATTGTTCCTGAAACGTTAATCAATGCTCAAGAAGATCAATTGATAGACAATTACCTACTCCCTGCCAACGTGATCTACAACGTTGTACACTTTCGTGAGCTAAGCTCAATTCTCTAGGCCCAGCTGTGAGCCTGCTCACTGTTACTTTTTCTTCCCACCCGTCCTCCATTCGATTTTGTGCTTTGGGAAGCACTACTGCTCTCTTCTGTTTAAATTTAAAGATGGATGCTTACCATTGCTTCAAACTATCCCATTGTTTCTATTCCCATCATAAAGAGCTGTTTTGTTCTGGATAACAACCTAGCGACTTGCTCACCTTTTCTCTATCCCTGTCACTGTGTATGACCCTTTCTTCCATTTTGCGTCGACATCTTCCATGAGCTTCGACTGCTGTACGCTAAAGCTTGACAAAGTCGCCTTTCACTCACTCACAGCAAGCAGGTTGGTGGTCTTTCTGTCTTCTACCGACTCCTCTCCGGCCTTGCTCCCCCAGCTCTCTTTGTGCTCTGTCCCCCAAATATTCCTACAGGTCGCACAAGATCTGCCAGCAACCCTCTTATGGTTAAACTGCAAAATCAAGACTCTCTGCTCACCTTCACTCTTTCATGCCTCTTTTCTTACGCCTCTGGAACAAACTCCCCCACTCTCTTCAATCCCACTCCTCCCTCCATGTCTTTAAAACATCTGTTCACCACCATCGCTCATCTTCCCCCATCCAAAACCTTGATCTTTTCTACCCCCGTTAATTCAACCCAGATCCACTTTTGCATGGTGAACAACTTGCATGTGGTGGGCGAAAAGAAGGCCCTGAGCCTCAGCTTCCTGCTGTGAGTTATGGTGCCACTGGAGTCTGTAGAACCTGAATTCCACTCCCTCCAGGAGAAGCGAGAGTGGATTCAGTGTCAACAACCAACATAAACAGCAGAAAATTAAAAAAAGAAGAGGACGTCGTGCAGAGCACGATACTTGCAAAATCTGCCCCTCCCCAAAAAGTTTCCATTGATACAGCAAATTGTCCATTTCATGAAGATTAAAATTTACGATCTTGATCAAAGCTCGGGTCAACAGGATGAAAAGTGACGATTTTTCAGACGAAAATGAATGATTTTAGAAGTTTGACCTAGAGTTGACCTTTGACCCTTTGACCTCAAAAACATTTGGTTTCCCAATTTAGTGACAATTTGCAAATGCTGTTCAATTTCCAAGTCGATCAGATGAAAATTGACGGTCTTTTCAGATGACAATTTATGATTTTGGAAGTTTGACCTTCGGTTGACCTTTTGACCTCAAATAGTTGGTTTCCCAATTTGGTGAGGCAATATGCAAATGTTCAATTTTCAAGTAAATCGGATGAAAAGTGACGGTTTTTCAGATGTAAAGTGATTGTGGAAGTTTGACCTTGAGTTGACATTTGACCTTTTGACTTCAAAAATAGTATGTTTCCCAATTTATTGACTCGATATGCAGATGTTGTTCAATTTTCAAGTCAATCGGTTGAAAATTGATGCCTTTTCAGATGAAAATGGATTTTTAAAATTTGACCTTGAGTTGACCTTTGACCTTTTGATCTCGTACTTCATTTCCCAATTTAGTGACGATATACAAATGCTATTCAATTTTCAAGTCGATCGGATTTAAAATGGCGATTTTAGAGATTTGACCTCCAGATGACCTTTGACCTCAAAATCAATTGGCTTCTCAATTGGGACGACCTATACAACTTGTTGAAGTTTCGTGACGATCGGTTTTGAATTGTGACCTGTAGGCCGGTGACAAACAGACAGACAGAACCACAAACGCAACCGACCAATGTACTTGAAAAATCTTCCATTTTGCAAGTAATAATTTGAAACTGAGAGCATCCAAATAATACGAGTAGATTACTCTGTTGACTATTACAAATTGATGTCTGCTCGTGAAGGCCATTTTGAAAATGTCATCAGTCGAAGGACTTCAAAACCGTATTTTTTGAGAGAGCTTGTTTGCACAGATTAATCAAAGCATTAATTACCAGATGATCAAAGGGTTTTTTTTTTCACAAGGGGCAAGTAGTCCCAAAAGTCATAATCCACGTCAACGACATTTTAATCTTTTTCAGATGAGAAAACAGGAGGTGCAGCTAAAGCTGAGAACATTTTGGATGCAATATCTGCATGCTTCTTGGTCTGTTGCATCACAGTCTCTGTTGCGTCAAACTGTGACAAGTGAAGCCAAGAGTGATTCTTTGGAAAATATCTATCTATATCGCCCTCTGCTATTAGGCGGATAAGGCTAAGACGAAACCATGACGTTGGGCTCTATTCCAGCTTTTCCAGGTCTTTCATCATAAGTGTAATGTATTCTGCCTCTGTCAAGATGGTTCTTTTGAATCCCTCGAGATCTGTGCTTAAATCCCTCGAGGTGATGAGAGCGTTATGTTGTACAGGCTGTGTTTTACTGTTCGAATGGTCTGCACCAAGCCAAGTCGTTCAACAAATAAAATGCCAGACAAGGTGTTCGTACCTCATCGCACACGTATACAGTCTCACAAACAGTTTTACCTCCATGACGGATACCAACGTGAAGAGTGCCCATGCACTTCATTGAAGCACCATCAGCATTCACCACTCGGAGGTCGTCACCATCATCCAAGTTATCTGGATGCATGCCAAGTTGCTGCAGGTGTCCAGGACCGATGATAGTTGCCTCAGCTCCTGTGTCCGGGAGCGCCTCCAGGGTACCAATATAATCACCCTCGACGTCGTCATCTTACCTGCCCTCTCAAGAAGAGAGTGTGAGGAGCTGCACAAATCCAGCTCAATCAGCAGAGTTGTGTTAGGTGAGGACCAAAGCTGAAGGTGCATTGATGAAGGCTCCAGGATCATGATGTCCAATTGATCCATGATGCACACCAGAAACAGCCAGCAGAGCCATGAAGGCCCAGTGTCCAACACGGTCCAGCAGTCCCATCCAGGACTCATCCTCCTTTGGCAATCAGCAGAGTCGTGATGTCATGTTGGAACATCAGGCAGGAGCTGTAGTTTGACATGCCAATGGAAGAAAACTTTGGCAGTTGATGTGAGCTCCAAAAACAGGTGTGTTTTGAAGAAGGTGGTCGCTTTCAGCCCACATATAACAATGTGGTTCAGGCAAATGTTTGTCTTACGTGAACCACAATTTTTAATTTTCCAAAGGAAGGTGTCTTCCCATGTTTCGGAGGTGCATGCCATTTTAATTTCATCTTGAGCCAGCCAAATTTACTGACAATAATCTCAAGCAATTCTTCCAAAAGCCTCTTTTTTTGATTAGCCTGTTTCCGACACACTGGATCGAGCAGAAGCATTTTAAAAACATAGAATTAATACATTATAACTGACAATGTAATCAATATCCCGATTATGTCCTATCTTATAACAATTTACATTGGTTCACAAGTTCCCTAGAACATTTGAAAGATTATATTTCATGTGTAACACCCGAACAAAACATTAAATCAGGGGTGTACATGTTTTTTTAGCATAACCAAAGTACATATGAATGTATTCAATAAATCTTCAAAATTGTTTTTCTCTTTTGTCTTACAAAACAAAAAAATACCCAAAATTCTATCACCCAGAATCTCAAATCTTATCATGTATTTCATCAACATTTGCCAGCAACAATCCTGGGGTCCTCTCACCACAAGGTGAGAAGGAAATCAATCTTACTGTAACTTTTAAATACTTCATCTTCTTTCATCAACCTTACTTTCATATTTTACTTCCAAAATATCTCATGTAATTCAGATGCTCAATTTTTCCAAAAATATTTTTCCCCAAATCAAATCAAAGCAAAAATCTAAAATTAACCATTTATATATTTTTATCATAATTATCAGAGATTTCCTTTGTATCAATTCCCAACAAAACCCATCTGTATATGTTTCACATTACTTTCAGCCCATAATTCCTTGAGATCATCCTTTCCTCCCTTTTTCTTTATTTTCTAACAAATAAAACAAAAAAATAATAATAATAGGCCTCAATTTTCCATCCTTAACAATTTTCTTTCACATTATTTTCATTATCTCACATTCATTTTTTACAAAATCTGTTGCCAAGATCTGTATTTTCCTCCTCTCCTTTTTACTAATATCAACCATTTGCTCTCGCCATGGAATAGTCCATTATTCATATAAATAATCATAAGAGTTCTGTAAAACATCTCCATCTTTAAAACTTAGCCAATTATTTTAAACCACATGTTTTCCCCCAAAAAAATAACAAGTCACATTCTTTGTATGTTGCCAACATTGTTCATCGTTTAAGTATCATCCAGAACTAAATTTTTATAAACGATCAACTTGTAGATGCATTTATTTATATCCCATTAACCCAAGAACTCTCAATTGCTTGTTTTTTTTTTAGTAATGTCATATATCAATATTTCTTCTCCAAAATGCTCCTGACATACACATTAATCCCACTAGATCTCAAGTAACCTACAATCCCAGAAATCCGTAACAGTCCAAATTTTCAAAGGACAGATAGCAGTTTTCTATATACCTATGGAACAGGTGCATGAATATGTAACAGGTGCATGCATGCCACCAGGGGCACTGATTCTTTCCTTTTTTATTCACCTTATACATATCCACACCACTTACTAAAAAAAATACTATAAAACACATAATTCCATTCTCCCTTCATTGAGGCCATATTTTCCTTCTGGTTCAAGATTACTCATTTTATTCAATTAACTGGAGCATCCCTTTATCATTTTTTAAATGAATTGTGATAAACTGATCATTTGAACACAAATTGAACAAAATTCATCAAATAAAACACTTCCATTAACTCGACATTCTTTTCACAGCACAAAGTTCACTTGAACATCCTTTTCCTGGATACTCCCTCTTTATTTTTATTTTTTTACAAGAAAAATAACCTAGTTTTATCATCAGATTTACAATTTTCATATTTCCACTTTCACTAGTGAATACAAATGCCACCGGTATGTAGATGTCGCAAGGTATCAAAATGTATGGTGTTGGGATATATATATCATCCACCGGATCGTAATTTCAACCATGCTTCTCCACTTGTAACCTAAATATTTTCCATTAAATAAATAAAATGAATTTTATGAATCTTCTCATTATTCTAAAGTTTACAAAATGTCCCAAATCTGTATATTATTTTATACTGTGGTTATATTAAACCATTATTTTACAAAATCCAACTTCCAATAAACTGAAAAATGTTTTTCTGGACCCATGCAAGATCCATCACAAATTTTGCAAACTTCCCAAAGACATATCTTTCATTGTCTTTGAATTTGTGAACACACACGTTTCGTACTTCCATTTTATGTCAGGAACCATTTAGAATGGTGAAAATGAATTTCATAATAGACTTACCTCAGCCTCTAAAAGTATTTCCTACAATTTTCATGACTTAGAGGTCGAAATAGCAAACAAATCCTTTTTGGGGCTAAAACTATCCTCAAATTCATTACATTTATACTCTCCTTTCCCAACCTTGTACACCTGGCATCACTATCTCCTTAGATGACTACTGTTTGCATCCTTGGGAAACGACTACATAATTCATCCCAACCAAAAGGAACTACCTCCAATGTGTACATTTCCATTCTCACTAGAATTTGGCATCTGTATACATTTCTAATAATTACTCTCATTTGCTCTATGAATGAGCTCTTGTGTGGGCTAAATGCAGAGAAGTATTAATTCTGTGTTATCATTTCTTGTGTTATTAATTCAGCAAATCTTTACCCAGAACCCACTCCCCAGTACATATCAAAATATTACCGTTCTCAGGGAGAATTATCAAATTTCCTTTCACAAGTCATCTGGCTCATCTTAGTGAGCTCTTGTCCATTATCTCATCTGTCTTTGTTTACTAAACATATTATCTTATTGTGAGGCAGCTATACTGTCACTTTCAGCAATGTCTTGAAAAATACACAAACCCATGCTTTATATACATTTGTTTGCATCGGAATTCCATAATCATTATCATTATTATATCAAGGTGGGTGTCATTCAACTGGGAACCATTTATTAGACGTAAGTATGGAATGTCATATGCCAAGTCGCAAGGCCCCCCCCCCCCCACCACCACCCCTCCTATCTGGGGGTAGGGGGTGGTTGTTAAATATGGTGAACTCACATGGCACTCGCAACGGGACTAATTATTAGAAAAGTCAGCTTATTTTACATCCTCTGTTACTGTAATATCATATTTAATGTCTTATTCCATCTCAGGTATTAGCCAAAAGTATGCCCAGTAACTGCATACAAAACACATATTGTTGGTGGGTATTCGATAAAAGTTCATATACCACATTACCCTTTACAACTATTAGTTCAACAGACAAAATTTCCTGTCTCATGCATGCACCTTTATATATAAAAATAATAATTTTAACCCCATAAGAATGCCTTGTATGCAGAGATATCTGGAACCGTTATCATATTCAATTTATTTTTCCAATGACTGCACATCCAAACCTAGATATTTTGAGTTTCGTAACTTTTAATACCCCAAATTTTCCATTCCTTCCCTCCCTGATCCTTAGATATAGGGATGGGTTCTTTTTAGGATCATGTTGCATAGAGCATTATTTTCCCAAACAGTGTGAACATTAAACTGCACCATTACCTCTGCCATCCAACAATTAACATTTGGTAGTTACTGTTACACCAACACCTAAAATATAATTATCTTTGTACCACCACCAATTCCAAATTTACCAGAATTAATCACCACCAAATGCATCACTACCAATTGTAGTGATGTGTAAATACCAATTTTGCCAGAATTGGGACACTACATCCATGGCGCGAACATCGCAATTTCCATCTGTCTACACCATGTCACAACTCTAACCTCTGATGTCTATCTTTACACATTGATACTGTCCACCAGATTACACCCAAATTTGTCCATAAACCTCTGAGACACACACAACCTGTCCAAAGTTTCACAGTGAGGTGGGGTGCAGATCAATTCTGAAATAACAGAGGGTTTTGTCTGAAATTCGTCTCATGAAAACCCATCCAAGAGTCCAGTGTAACAGACAGACAGACACATAGACACACAGAAGACCCCAGGGTCCCATTTCACTTCCCATGTTTCAATTATAAACGAAACATGTAACTTACGCAATGAATGCAATTGTCATCCCAATTTTTATTCCCTGTGCAAATTAAAGCACTCCGGGCAATTTGCAGCCAATGTCAACAACTGAAGTTGTTCTCTGACTCCAGGCAGTTACATACAGTTACATACATCCCTGCTTACGTCACACAAGACAACAGGTAATCCACTATCAACAGACACCACACCACACAGAAACCTTTGGCAATGCAACAACCGAACTCCCAAGACAACAACAACAAAACATCCAATCCACCTCAATGGCTCACCTAGCAGCTCATTGTGTCCCTGTCTATCTCTTCTTGCATCTACACTGTTCACAGCAAGTCCAATTCATCCTTTGTCACGTACCCCAGAGTATATGTAACAACCCCTCAAACATATTCCAGCTACACATACCGGTTTCCCAAAAACTCACAGAGCAGTCCAAATCCAGACCAGTCATGCATTTACATGTAAATATTAGGTATAGTATCTAAAATTAAACAAATGGTCGACTTGCAGCTCACAGATGAAAAGCTTGTATCTTTAAGATTGATCTAAGCTTCCAACATTTCAAATCGTCACTTGAAACGTCAGCTTATATCAAAAAATAGTTGCTCATTTCTGGAATCGCACGTTCAACCTTTTGTGTCATGACACAATATCTATTTAAAATAAATATTTTCCATTTATACATTCATAGAAATGTTAGCGTCGGTCACAATCCGCATGGATTGTAGCTGTCAGCCCGTCTGCAAACATCAATCACGTCGAATGTATTTCACACATATACATTCTCATTTACCCATGACTTACACACCATTTTCAAAGCACCCCATTTTCACCATTACTGTTGAAACCACTCTTTCTATGACTATGCAAGACACGCACACAATTACTTACAACAATGCAACCAATGCCGTGCAAACAATTCCACGAATCACAAATCTATTACCAATAATACACATACCAGAACCAGGAAATCGCATAACCAAAACGCCAACTGTAAACCCAACCAGAATTTGTACATTTCCAGATCAACTCAAATCAAGGAATCAACACAAATCCTTATTACCTTCAATCAACTCAAAATGAAATCAAACAATTCAAAACCAGATCGGATCAGCGATCACAAATCACTTTTCCAACCAACACAAATCAAATCCGATTCAGGAATCAAATCCAATGAATCAAATCATTAAATCCATCTTTAGGAAGAAGTCAAATCAAGACAACAGAAAACCACAATCAATTCAGGTCTAAAAGCAGAAATCGAAAAACAGAGGAAGGAACAACCAACAACAATTAAAGCAGCAATTCATTCAAAGCCACAATTATTTCAACACCAATGTACCAGATAAATCATACCAGATAAATCAACTCAGGAAAAATGCAATTTACCATGCACACAACACGATTTTATGCCCTTTAGCAGTTCACCGACACCAAGTCCAGCTCGATATCGGCAACAAAGCTTAAAAACACAACTGTCACCTCACTGTGACAAATAAGCAACCAACTTACTTCACACTAAACCAAATAATTGTTCATCACCCCTTCTTCTGCAGCAAGAGTAAGTGAGTGAAACGGTTAAGAACCACCGTGCCAAAATGCGGACACCTGTGTTAAACCGGTCGAAACCAGATCAGACCAGATCTGGTTTTGACAAAACACACCTGCGGTATTTCATGTGATCGAGCATCTGGTGTACCCACTAACCGAATCTTTAAATGGCCAGAACACACACCAAATCGCACACCAAATCGCACACCTTTAGAGTTGTTTCACTCATTTTCAGAGCCCGGTGAACTCAAAACCGAATCGGATCTAACCAGATCACACACACTGAACATTACACCTCCACCTGCGAGAGGGTTTTACACCTGTACATAATACACCTGTACATACACCTGTACATACACCTTTTACACCTGTACATAATAAAGCAAACAAGCAAACAGGTAAACACACACTTTCACAATACATGGTCATTTAAATCAGAAATTGATTCTTTTCATACGTCACCAGACGATTTGGAGTGAGAAGAAAGAGATTGCAGTATGTGCGAGGTGAAGACAACTCCACAGGGCACAGAATTTGTCCTTTACCTTCGAATTTCTCTTTGCATTTACCTCTGCACACTTTCCTGCTTTCTTGTCACTTCAGATCGCTCCAGCGTTAGCAGATGTCATGGTCGCGATTACTGTTGTGGATTTTTTAATAGCCCATTAGCCTTTGAATTGATTTTTTTTTTTTTTTTTTTTTTTTGTATACAGAATCGAGGCTCGTGAAAGAGCTAACATTTAATTCACAAACAAATCAAACAGACAAACAAAATATATAAAAAGAGGGAGCGGCAGACAAGATGGGGAGAGAAGGGGAAGCACACAAACACAACATTTGAGAGCAGGGACATCGTGAGATGCGTGGGAGGGAGAGCGCCCGGGGGGAGGAGGCGTGGGAAGGGGGGGGGAGAGGGGGGAGTCTTGACAAGACTCGAGAGAATTAAATGTCCACATTTCGTCTCAGAAGACGATTAATTATTTAATGACACATAGTAATACTTGATTCACTTTCACCAAAGGTATTTACAGAATACACTTCCATTTGACTTACACATACACGAATAAAACGAAATCACTACGCTACATTCGACACAGATCAACACTACATTTAATACATCACAACTGAACCAAGAACTCCTCTCTGGTGCCGTGGCATGGCTTTTTTTTTTTATAGTCGGAGATCAAAGAGCGGGGTCAGGTAAGGTTCAAGAAAGATAACAGGCATTTTGTGTCTTCAACTCGTTGGGTCACCTCTTTTTCTTTCTTCATATGCAACTCTCCCAGCCATAAAATGTCGTCATAGAGAAAAGAGAGATTTCTAACATCTTACAAAATAAACAAAGCCTTCTGTTTCTAATAGATAATATGCCTTTGCGTGACTGAGGAGATCGGTTGCTTCTCAATCTGTAAGAGCAAAACAGGGTTGGAGAAAGTTAGAATCAGTGAGGGTTATACATCATTGTTTTAAATCTTTTTAATATATATATATATATTCATTAAGTTTACGTATTTTCAATGGCCAGGTCGAGGCTCAGGTAAATCTACTTGATTTACACAAATTACATACACAAATTAATTTTCTTCTTCGACACCATCCTCCTAATATAGATTTTTCCAGAAGAGGTGGCATATGACCTCACCCCATTCCCATCCTCCCAATATAGATTTTTCCAGAAAAGGTAGCATATGACCCCACCCCATTTCCATCCTCCTGATATAGTTTTTCCAGAAAAGGTAGCATATGACCCCACCCCATTCCAATCCTCCTAATATCGTTTTTTTTCCAGAAAAGGTAGCATATGACCCCAACCCATTCCGATCCTCCTAATATAGTTTTTTTTCCAGAAAAGGTAGCATATGACCCCACACCATTCCGATCCTCCTAATATAGTTTTTTTTCCAGAAAAGGTATCATATGGCCCCACCCCATTCCCATCCTCCTAATATAGTTTTTCCAGAATAGGTAGCATATCACCCCACCCAATTCCCATCCTCCTAATATAGATTTTGCCAGAAGAGGTGGCATATGACCTCACCCCATTCCCATCCTCCCAATATAGATTTTCCCAGAAAAGGTAGCATGTGACCCCACCCCGTTCCCACCTCCTAATATAGATTTTCCCAGAAAAGGTAGCATATGACACTACCCCATTCCGATCCTCCTAATATAGTTTTTTTTTTCCAGAAAAGGTAGCATATGACCCCAACCCATTCCGATCCTCCTAATATAGTTTTTTTTCCAGAAAAGGTAGCATATGACCCCACCCCATTCCGATCCTCCTAATATAGTTTTTTTTTCAGAAAAGGTAGCATATGACCCCACCCCATTCCCATCCTCCTAATATAGTTTTCCCAGAAAAGGTAGCATATGACCTCACCCCATTCCCATCCTCATAATATAGATTTTTTTCAGAAAAGGTAGCATATGACCTCACCCCATTCCCATCCTCCTAATATAGTTTTTCCAGAATAGGTAGCATATCACCCCACCAAATTCCCATCCTCCTAATATAGTTTTTCCACAAAAGGTAGCATATCACCCCACCCCATTCCCATCTTACTATAATTCACCAAATGTCCGTCCGTCTGTCCGTCCATTCGAAGGTACCGCAAAAACGGCTGAACCCATCGCAACGATATTTTGGGTGAGTAATCTTGGGACCCCTGGGAGTAAAATAGGCTATATTGTTTTTCCAATTTCAGCTTTGGCCCCCAGCATTTTCAGGTTTGGACTCCCGCATAACGTTATTTTCCCGGTGCCGCACAAACGGCTGCACTGATCGCTGCACCGATTGGCTGCACCGATCGGACTCAGTGACCTTGGACAAACCTTTTATACGGACATGGGTTGAATCCCTGCTTGACAGAATGCCAACCCCCTCCCCGCCATCACGGTCGTCTCTCGAACTCACAATCCCACGAGATATGCAGAAAGGACGACCCAAAACCAATTATCTTCTTTTTGATTCGTATATAAACATCATTAAAAGTAAATAATGACCTCGGCCAAAGTTCAAACGACGTGGGTTTCATCTCTGCATTAGAGAATTCCACATAGCTATTTGGGCGGTGTATAAGCCAACAGATCGCTGTCTCCATCGATCTTGCCGAGGCCGTAACACCTATCAGCTCAAAATCTTTTTAACTTTTGACTTGGTAGTTTTTACAATGAAGGAAACATTAAAAATGTTGTTAAAAGTTTATTTTGTGATTAGAGTTATGTTGTTTGGAATGAAAAAAGAGATATCGAGTTCAAGTGAATGACGACATGCCGTGATGATTTCTACTTTCTGAACGTGAACTTCGCGGATTGCCATATGCAGATTCGCCACGGACCCACGATCTCGATGTTTCTATACGTGAACGTTCTCGTTTGTTTGCGAACGGGTACGTTTTTCATGGAAGTCCTTCACGAACTTGCTGTCCATGTCTGATGTGCGACTGAAAGTGCTACAGGAATGTGGAATTTATTGGTTTTGTGCTTTAGCATTCGCCTATCTGCATTGCCTGTTTGCTTCTGGCCTCCCACCCATGCGTCGCATGAGTATCTCACTAGTCCTCCTAATATATAGTTTTTCCAGAAAAGGTAGCATGTCACCCCACCCCATTCCCATCCTCCTAATATAGTTTTTCCAGAAAAGGTAGCGTAAATGTTCATAAAGTGCTCAGAATGACAAATTTTCAGGGGCCCGCCTTAGGGCGAGGCCTCTTATTCACAATACTTGGCACAAAATGTTGTTCTCTTTGTAGAGGGTAAGTTTTATGTGGTCGTGTGTTCGGGTTGATTCCTGCTTGGGCCACCTCCATTACCTTCCTTTCCAGTCTTTTAGCTTGTTCTTCTTCAGTTGGGACTTTACCTAAGAGAAAAATGAAGAGCCCAGTTACAAGAGGGCCAAAACTGAGTGCAGGACATTAGGTTTTAATGTCTGGTCTTTAAAATTCCACCATTCTACATACTTAATACGTCAGAGGCCTCAAGCACCCTTTTTATTTTTGCAAAGTGTGGTGATTTAAGTTCATGAATCATTCTTGTGAACTAATAGCCCAATGTAGACCGGTAAAACAATTCCAAAGAATCACTTATTTTCCACCTCTTTGTTCTGTTCTGTCCTTTGTTTCAATATAGCAGGATGAACCAACTGCACAAACGTGTGCCACCTGATTTATGCAAAGGCCAAAGCTCAATGGTTTCCAAAGGGACCATTCTCGTTTGAGAAAAGAGGAACATTTCCTTTGGTAACATTCAAATTGTAGGACGCCATTGTAGTAACATGGCCTTTTATGACCAGCAAGCCTTTTATGTTGCAAGGCTCCATAAATCCTATATCTTTGATGTTGGGAAAAAGTTCACCTGCCGCGAGTATGCTTCGTATATTTTATTAGATCGTTTTATGAACAGTACCGAACGTACAATATATTTTACCATATATGTTTTGCCCAGAGTACATGGAACATTCAAAATATTAAATGAACAAGATCCAGTTTACTCATAGAAACACTGAAACATTTTTTTAAATGTTTTTGGGTTGTCCATCCGCTGTCCGTCCGTACGGGCTAAACCTCGTTTTTCTCAGCAATCATATATCCAATTGAGACTAAATTTTCAGGGTTGGAGTGACACCCATGCAGAATGGATTTATGATAATTGTGACGTCATAGGTCACGTGGTATGCTAGCCATCTTGGCTTAAAAGCAAATTTAAAAAAAAGATTTCTTGGAAAATGCTGAATGGAAAAATTTTAAACTTGGCACATTGTCAAGTACTCCTAATGGGAAAGTTCAATAACTACTTAGTAAAAAAAAGAAAAGGATTTTTGCTGACATAATAATGATGACATCATAGGTGAAGTGGTATACCACCCAAAAATGTTTTAATCTAATTTCTTATCCTAAAAATCTGAAATTGCATGCACATGATCAATGACCCATTTGTATTGAAATATTAAATTTATGCCATCATAGGTCACATGGTTTGGCAGCCATATTTGATTGAAGGGAAACATTAAATAATTATATCTCTGAAACCGCTCACCCTATCGATGCGAAATTTTACAAATATCATCTTACAGCACTGTTGTATATAGTTTGAAAATGATGATGTCGTAGGTCACGTGGTTTGGCAGTCATCTTGGATAGAAAAACGAACCTTATCCGATCAACACGAAACTTTACAAATGTGATCACCTACTCATACATATGTAGAGTGATGGCATCTACTTGTTGTGGGACTATGCGGAGGCATATTGGCGATACAGTCACATTGTTCTCGTTCAATATTTACTTAGTAAAAAAGAAAAAGAAAAAAGGATTTCCTTATTATTTACATATAATTATGTGAAAAAGAAAGGTTTAAAAAACACATTTTCCCAACTAGCTGTGTCTGTATTGTAAGCTGGTGATTACAGGTTCACAATCCCGACTTCACTAGTTGGGGCAATGGTAAACAACAGTGCCCAGGAAACTACTTGTGGCATTGCCTAGTAATGGCAACATTTTCTTCCTCAGGCAATGGAATTCCATTTGGGGAGGTAAAGAGGTGGAACTGCAGTGGGGAAACCGGCAGGTAACTGATGATGATGGTTTGGATGAAGGAAAATAAAAAATACCCACGAGGTGGCGACGCAAGACAAGTAATCTGAAATCTGGAGGTAAGTGCCATTTCCTTTAACATTGCATTTAATCCTCTCTCTGCCCTTTTCACCCTGTCTTTTGCGCTAGGTCATCTTTCATCTGCTTGGAAATCCGCCGGCATCCCTGCATTACATAAAAAGGTGCAAAAACGGATCCCTTTAACTACAGACCAATCGGCTTCCTTCAAATCAGCTTACACGTAAAGAACTGATTCCTTTAAATAGAGAACGATGAGACTACTTCCAGTCATCAGCATGGTCATGGAATCCATCATGGCAGTTCACAAGAAATCCTTCCTTTTCTCCAATAACCTCATCTCAAATCAC
>NC_136269.1:66797247-66929747 GCF_964187855.1 Myxine glutinosa | reverse complement strand
CGATAGCTCAAGGTGCACCTTGGCTCAGGGGCAGAATCAAACGCGGTCCGGTCCAGAGATGCGGGGAGGTATTCAGCGCTTGGAGGTGGCGTCTTCTCTCTCCAAGCTGGGGGCGCATCTGACGTCACCTCCCTCTTTTCTGCGCATGCTCAGCGGGGAGTGACACGCCCTCGGCTCGTTAGCTCTGCCCCAGATGGAATCGGTCCGCCACTTCTATTGGGTGCGGGGGGATACCGGGCTCCGCCCTTGACGAGGAGCTGACAGCGAGCCCCTGCGTGGTAACCCCGTCGGAGCACATGTTCAATGGCGGCTAACCAAGCCGGAGTGAGGACGCACACTCCCCGCGCTGCCGCCGCTGTTGTTGTAGTTGTTGTTGTACCATGAGGAAGAGCTGCGGGGAGGTATTGGGAGGTCCTAAACTTTCTAACGGTGCCATACAATCACATTCTGGTGCAACGAAGAGTCAGAATTAATGGAAACGAGTCCTTAACTGACATAGACTAAGAATAACTAGCAAGATGTCCTATAGTTGTCTACGTGAGATGTGGTGGACCTGGATGCGACATTTAATGGGGGAAATAGGGGAAGGTCGGGGCTACAGAGTGTTGTTTATAGAAAATGGGACTAGGGAATGGGGGATTGGGGATAGTTGGGAAGTATTGGGGAAATAGGGGAATATTTACAAGCGGATATGGATGGAGGCCAAATCCCATATCCGCAACAATATCTTAACGGAAAAGCAAAAGTGAATTTTTAATATATTTCGACACGTTGCCGTCGGTGTCATGTTGGGCGGTGTATGATACATCATGTTGCGATTTTAAAAAATATATCTCTGCATTTTCCCGTGTGTGTGGAATGTTCTCAATTATTGCTGACACCGAGTCTAAAACCATCGATAAAAATGAAATCAGATGGTGAGTTAGATTGGAGATAAAGGCGTGAGAGAGACTCAATGGCCTTGAAGTTACAGGCCTTTGAGAATTCATTTTGTTCTCTAAACGGCAACTTTCATCGGATTTTCTTCCCGTTTTTTTTCAACCGAGTCTAAAACTATGTTAGCGACTGTGAAAAATGAAATGATATATCGAATTTTATTTGAAATAAAACTGGGAGAGAGAGCAAGACACCACGGGCCTACAAAACAGGCCTCAAAGCTATGCGAGTTAATAAAATGGTGGATATTTGTTTATATGAAGCGAAGCCTCTCCCAGAATGGGTGGAGCTATGGGTGGAGCTACTCTGCAAACCGAGTAAGCCACACCCCGGACAGACGCCCAACAGACCGACAGACAGAATCATCTACGGCTATTATAATATAGATATATATAAATATATAAATGGCCAGCACAGTCTCCAGACTTGAACCCCATCGAGCTGGTTTGGGATGAACTGAACAGTTGTCCAACAGTCTGCTGATGCGGCAGTAGAGGTACTGGGACGACTGGAAAGGATGATGGATGATGGGCTTCAAAGCAAGAAAGTCGAGGAGTGTGGTCGTGAGATGAGGAATGGTGGATAACATGCAGAGGTTTGAGCTGGGAGGGGAGGTGGTTCCATCATTGGTGGAGGCCCCTGTGAAGAGTTTGGGAAGATGGTATACAGTGGAGTTGAATGATGTGGGAAGAGTGGAGGAGGTCAGAAACAAGCTTTTGAGAGGTTTGAAGAGGATTGATGGATGTGGTTTGCCAGGTAAGTTGAAGGTATGGTGTTTGAAGTTTGGATTGATGCCACGAGTATTGTGGCCATCGATGATGTATGATATTGCGATTGGGCATGTAGAGAGGATGGATGTTGTGGTGAGCGGGTTTGTGAGGGGGTGGTTGGGAGTGCCATGCTGTTTGACGAACATTGCCTTTTATGATCAGGGTGGAAAACTCCAGTTTCCCTTGACATCATTAACCGAGCGAGGAGTTTAAGGTGGTGAGGGTGTGGGAGTTCATGATGTTGCGGGATTCAAGTGATGCAGTGGTAAAGAATGCTCTCCCAGAGAAGAAGGGAAGTCGGAAGTGGGATGCAAGAGCAGAGGTGGACGAGATGGAGGAGCGGTTGCAACAGGAGGAGGTCATGGGGATGGTACAGCACGGGAAGCATGGCTTGGGGTGGATGAGGCATGAGCGATGGGGAAAGGCATGTGTGAAAGAGAGGAGGAAGATGGTTGAGAGGGAGGTGAGAAGAAAGGAAGAGGAGGGGAGATATGTGAAAGCAGTTGGTCAGGCACAGCAAGGTGCTTGGACTAGGTGGGAAGGTGTGCAGGTAAGGATGTTGAAGTGGCAAGAGATTTGGAGGATGGAGCCAATATTGTTGAATTTCCTGTTGCGGGCAACGTATGATGTGCTTCCGTCACCAATAAACTTGAGATTGTGGGGGTTGTTGCAGGAGGAGAGATGTTATTTGTGTGGAGGTGTGGGAATGGTGCAGCATGCACTGAGTGCATGTTCAGTAGCGTTGGCAGCAGGACAATACAGGTGGTGACATGATCAGGTGCTGGCGGTGGTGGTGCAGATGGTGCAACAAGAGGTGCTGAGGTCGAGAGACAGAAGAGTGGAGAAGGAGACTGATGGGGGAGAGGTGTGGTTTGTCAAGGAGGGCCAAGTGGTAAGAGGTGGAAAGAGGAGGAGGTTGAAAGCAAGAGGGCTGTCAGATGCTTGTGATTGGCAGGTGGTGGCAGACCTAAAGCCACAATTGGTATTCCCAGAGGAGATCTGTGTGACAAGGTTGCGGCCTGACATTGTCATTTGGTCAGGTGCAACAAGACAGGTCCTCTTCGGGGAATTGTCTGTACCTTGGGAAGAGAACATGGAGGAGGTGCATGAGAGGAAGAGAGGAAAGTACAGTGAGCTGGAGGCAGAGTGCCGGGAGAAGGGTTGGCGAGTTTCGTGTCAGCCATTTGAGGTGGGGTGTAGAGGGTATATTGGCAATTCCTTTTCTGCATTTCTTGCTTGGCTTGGAGTGTGTGGGACAGAAATAAGGAGGATGAGTGACAAGGTGGCTCAGGTTGCCTTGAAAGGCTCATTTTGGATATGGAGGAAGTTTATGGAGGCACGTCAAACGGTGGAGGTTGAGGTTACGGAATAGAAATGGAGGTGTGTGTGTGTGTGTGTGTGTGTGTGTGTGTGTGTGTGTGTGTGTGTGTGTGTGTGTGTGTGTGTGTGTTGCAGGAGTGGTACATGAGCGGGTGTGGTTTTGCATGAATGGTTTTGCATGTTTGCATGAGTGGTGCATGTTAGTAAGGGTAGGTGGTTGGTTGTGTGTGTTTTTTTTTTTTTTTTTGTTACTATTATTATTTCTTATTTTGTGTATGTGACTATTATTATTAATATTTTGTTGCTATTATTATTTAATATTCCCGGTGTGTACCCCGGTTTAGAATAGGTACACCATATCCCTGCGTGTAGTAAGAGGCGACTAAAAGGGTTGGCGTCAGGAAGGGCATCCGGCCAGAAAAACATTGCCTCAAAAAGAGGAACCATGACAATTACAACTACATATGGGCAGGGTACAGCCCGAAGTACCCCGTGGGGGACCCCACTCCCTCTCGTCAAAACTCAAGGTGGGGAACCCGATCGAAGCAAGGACAAAAGCAAGGGCAAAAGAAAATCACTCCATTTATGACGACGAAATGTCTGATGACCGAAGTGGAGATCGGTTTCTGAGGTATGGGACATGGAATGTAGGGACAATGACAGGAAGATCAGAAGAAGTGGTGGAAGTATTGTTCAGAAGAAGAGTGGATATATGTTGTGTGCAAGAGACGAGATGGAAGGGAGGTGGTGTGAGAATGGAGAAGGGTAGGCAGTCACAGAAATACAAGTTTGTGTGGCAAGGGTGCCCGGAGGGCGTGCATGGCGTTAGTGTCTTGTTTTCTGAGGAGTTTGTAGACAGTGTGGTGAGTGTGACTAGAGTGAGTGAAAGGTTGATGATGGTGAAAATGATGATTGGAAAGCTCTTGGTGAACGTCATCTCGGGATATGCTCCGCAGGTTGGTCGGAGCGATGAAGAGAAGGACAAGTTCTGGTGTGCAATAAAGAAGCTGATGGAAAATGTGAAAGATGAGGAGGTTGTTGTGGTAGGAGGAGACCTAAATGGACATGTGAGAAGGAGTATGGATGGTTTTGAGGGAGTTCATGGGGGTTACGGATATGGTGTGAGAAATGGAGAAGGTGAAAGGATTTTGGAGTTTCCTGAAGGAGCTGATTTGTTGATTTGTAATACTCAGTTCCAGAAAGAGGATAATAAACTTGTTACATACACGTCAGGTGGGTCGACGACAACCGTTGACTACCTGATGGTGCGTAGGTGAGATATGGGGCACCTCCGGGACACAAAGGTGATCCCGGGGGAGGAGGCTGTTTCACAGCACCACTTGGCTGTCTGCGGTATAAGGGTGAAAGGTGCGAGTCAAGCTCGGAGGGTGAAGTACGAACCGAGAATGAAGGTGTGGAGGTTGAAAGAGGTGACAGTAAGGGAGGCATTAAAAGAGAGGCTGAGTGGGGTAGATGATGATGTGGTTGAGCTTGAAAGTGGTTGGATGTCAATGAAAGATAGTCTGTTGGGAGCCATTGTCGAGGTATGTGGATGAACAAAAGGACCACCGACGCACTCGGAAACATGGTGGTGTATGAAAATGTTTTTCAACATATTTCAACATACAGCTATTTGATCTTCATTTCAACAATATTGATAGATAAAGGTGATATAATATAACAAATATCATGAAACATTTACATTTTGTAGTCCATTGTATAATTTAAATAAACATAAATGCAAATTTCGCATGTGGAAAAAGTAAGTACTTTTCCGAGAAGAAAAGTTGGATATGCCGCATCATGGCTATCGCGTTCCGAGTCGCCAGGGATCAGACGCCGGGAACCATATCCCGATCCTGGGTTGCCAAGTACCTGAACAGGTCTGAGGACTTCGTCAAATGCAATTGGAACCGTGATCCCTTCGATTGCGAGATGGACAGCCGACCCGAACAGACAGCACAATGTTTGTCTCAGGAAAGCAGGGATATCATCATTGAGTCGCTTGCCAAGGAGAAGAAAAGCATTCGAGGGCTCCAAAAGGAGATTGAACGGGTTCGAGGGAAGAAGAAGAGCTTATCAAGTATCCACAGGTTCCTTCAGTCCATTGGCGGAAAGGCTTTTCACCAAATTCCAGCACCGAATCTGACGGAGAAGAACGTCGAGGATCGAATGTGGTTTTGTGAGTTTTTGAGTGAGTGGACCTCTGATGATTTTCTTTTCCTGGCCCCTTCTGATGAATTTTTCATTTATGAGGCTCGATGCCCCAACTTCCAGAACGACAGAATTTGGGCTCTTCACAATGATGACATTCCACAAGAACTCAAGATTCGAGAGAAATCGAAGCCAGCACTGTGCGTTGGCGTCTTCTTGATGTTCACAGCGAAAATGCTGATGTGGGTCATCAAAGAGCAAGGACAATCATGGGACGGCAAATACCTCCGAGACGTTGTGCTGACCCGCCATGTTATTCCGTTCTTACGGAACCCAGAAAATGTCCTCAGCATCAAGGAGACCATGTTTCTGCACGACCGAGCCCCGTGCATGAGCGCACTGGCGACCTAGAATCTTCTGAAGGCGAACAAGGTCGATTTTTTCGGAAACGATGAGTGGCCGGGAGCATCGCCTGACCTCAACGCCTGTGAACATTTGGGGGTGATACTCAAGGACAGAGTTGAACAACGCCTCCAGAACACCAGGGAAGAGCTTCTCACGGCTTTGACTAACGTCCTCGAAGAAATGGAGTTCGATCGTGACTTGTTTGTGTCTCTCTTGGAATTCTACCCTGCGCGTTTGGAGGCAGTTCGGTCGGCGGGCGGTGGGCACACCAAATATTGAAGCAAAGCTTTGAAACTGTGCATACGAGATGTCAAATAATAAAGCTTTTTTCACCTATTCGTGGTTTCTCCCTACCTCTCCTACGTTGGCCTGGGCATTTTGGGTCGGCGCAACCAAGAGACTTGAATCGCCCCTCCCGGGCAAACGCAAGGTAGGGTTTCGGGACAATTCTCGCACGTATCTAAATACCTGTGCCGCCGCGGAAGCGGGGATCAAGCCTCGCATGAGCCACACGTAATTTGAGTACACCGAGCGGATTGCGTACCACGTGGTCCGTGCAGTTACCTTTGGTATTGGAACCCGATTAGAGCGGTTTTATTCGTACCATGCTAAGTCAATGATGGAAATGACGGGGACGATCGAATGGAAGGAAGAACACAGGTTTAATTATTATTTACACTATTATGTACAAGGATCGGTAGAAAGCAGAGACACAGAGCAGTCTTATACAGTCTTAAGTAAATCCCAGACACAGGCCCAATCACACTCACAGGGGGAAATGAATGTAGGATGATGTTCACGCACTGACTTGGTCGTCCAGGAACGGCTCCGCCTGGCGTGGCTCTCCCCGGTCACAGCACGTCCGTCGATGAAGGCAAGCAGGTGGCGGGAGGGATCCTTACAGTGCGTCTCTCGAACAAAGGGTGGATCAGGCAGGCGGGAGGGAAATGTACGCGTCTCTCGCCAGGCTTGGCGGTTTCTCTTCGCGCGATTAATTACCGGTGCGCTCTCACTCGCGTAACCCAATGGAGGTTCTGCCTCAAGCTCAACTGAGCGCTTAATTTGTAAGAGCGATTTATAACTCGGTTCATGCGCATCTTCTCTCTGAGCTCGTTCAACAAGCGTCTCTCCGCAGAACTCAACTCTCACAAGCGCCTCTCTCACCAGAACTTGGTTCAGCTCACCTCTCGCAGAACTGCTGTGGGGGCTTCGCGCAACGGGTTATATGGACAACCCTCTTAGCTCTCTCGAATGTTCTAACCACGCCTTGTGACGCAGTGCCTCAGCCACTCCCTTCGAGCCCTGATTGGCGGCTCGCTCTTACCGTCGGCTTCTCCTCCGCCCTCCTTTGGTCTTGCCTCGATTTGCCAGGCCTGCCTTGTGTTAATTTGCGCCAAAAAGCCGGCATAAGCCGGCATAAGGTGGCATAAGGCGGCATAAGGCAATGAAAGGACCTAACTCTCATTATTCTACTCAACGCAAGACTAACGCAGGAAAAGGACTATGCTTACACATACGAAGAAATAACTGAACTATCGCGAGGCTACGTGTTGTAGTGTGACTAAACTATGAGGGGGAAAATTAATCTTTATTGTACAAACTCAAAACCGCAACAATATATATATTCCGAACCCTAACAACCCTAAAAATCCGATATATATATCCCGTTTGGACCAGCGTTTATTTGTACTTCCGGTGTATATATGTATGTATGTATGTATGCATGTATGTCCCTCACAAACGTCCAATCAGAGCTGAAGATCTGGTCACATGATGGGGGGCAGCGTTTCGCAACCATTACAGTTGCATATTTTACTTTAGTTACAAGCTCGAAGCTGATTATTTTTTAGATCTGAAGCTCAAAGGTCAAGGCTGCTTAACATCATCAATTTTCATTTTGTATTTTTATCTCCACCACCAAAGGTGGATGGAGGTTATGTTTTCATCCCTGTCTGTCTGTTTGTTTGTCCGTCTGTGAACAAGATATCTCAAAACGTTGAAGACAGATTCGGACAAAACGTTATGGACGGATTTGAACGAAACATGGTGGAGGGGTTGTGTGTGTGACAAGGCCGAATCGATTCGATTTTGGTGAAGATCTGAATATGGATTCGGATACGAGAATTATTTAATTTTTAAGTGATTCTTCACCATTGAGATATCAGGCGAAAAGCGATAAATAACATGATATTAAAAAAAGTTAAGGGCAAATTATGACAAAACTTGGTGGACGAGTTGGTTAGGTTAGATGTTAGAAGAACAAGCTGATTCGATTTTAGTTCAGGTCCTAATCCAGATCCGGCCCATCAGTGGGATACAAAAAAACTGTTGAGCTTGGTGGAGATATGCTCTCCACCGAGTGTTGTTCTAGTTTAAACTGTTTTTGTTATTTGAGCATATGGAAGAAGACATCTGAATACAAACAGATACAAAGGGACTTTGATGCTTTCTATTTTTGACTTGTAATACCCACTCCCAGCAGGAACATCACTACACAATACACATTTACATGGAGCATTTGCGGCACCGCCTATCTTAAAACAAACTTGGATATTAAAAAATTTTAAGCACCAGAAACATTTTGGGTACACCCCGAGTGCACCCACCAAATTTCCACTCATTCTGTCCAATAGTCTAGAAGTGCATATGATACAGACAGACAGATTGAGGTGGATACCTTTATATAACCGTATGCACCGCTCTCTCCAGAGCAGCTGGGGCAGGGGAAGGGGAAAAGTAGGGTGAAGAGGGGGAATGGGGAGGGAGTGGGGGGTGGAGGGAGGAGGGGAAGGGGTCATGTTATTCGGGTACCGAACGTTACCTTGTTGTTTTCGCACGGGTTCTTATTATTCTTCTGCCTATTTTTTTTTTTTCACTGTTCGTTCGCTTTAAAATGCATTTTCTCTGCAAACGTTTGAACGATTGACATGACAATTTCAACACAGGAACAACTAACTACCCATGGACTATTTTTAAAATGATAACTATAAAGTCATAGACAAACTATGTGCATGTTGGAAGAAATGGCAGCCATGGATAGGCATGAATAGGCAGCCATGTTGGAAGAAAGGAAAATCTTTGGACATCTTCTCTGGAACTGCTCAACGAAGAAAATTGAAACTTGGCACAGGTCAGGAACTATGTATGCATGGGGAACAACATTTGATAACAATGACATAATTGGTGCCATAATTATGACGTTGCATTCCATAATTGAATTGGTCGAATTCCTCATCCGATGAATACGAAAATTGCGGATGTTGTATGAAGTAATTTGTCGAGAGGATTCAATCGATTACGTCACCAGTGATGTGGTATGGCAGCCATATAAGTTTTGAAAAATAATCCTTCAAAAATATTATTCTCCGAAACCTCTTCCTCTCCAAAAGCTCGCTGACCCTTCCTGAAGGACACCGTGTGATCTTTAACATCCACCGACTAATGCCAGCAGATGGGACTTTTAATTTGGTGATGGATTATTATGTTTATTCCTCCATTAATGGTTCCAAATATGAACGGATGCCATTTACCATCTTCTGCAATTGATGCTTTGCCGAGTTGACATTCAGACCATAGATGGTCAAACTCACCTTTGTAATCACTGGAGTGCTTGGTTACTTTATTTCCTGTCGCCATGGCTTTGCAAGTTTGTTGAAAAATAAAGTGTAATTATTGTTGCATTTAATTGCACATGACGTGTTTTATTGTTTGGAAGCGCAAAAAATGAATAGCGCAAAAATAATTAAAAGCCTCTAATCTCCGAAAGTGTTCAACCATGTCTTGTGTTGTTTAACAATCCATGATTTATGTGTTACATGTTAGTAAGTATTTATGTGTTAGTAAGCACAATGGGTTATTGCGCCGTACCCGAACCCTATCCCTAACAACCCCAACAACCCTAACCCTAACAACCCTAACCCTAACAACTCTAACCCTAACAACCTTAATCCTAACAACCCTAATTCTAACAACCCTAACCCTAACAACTCCAACCCTAACAACCTTAATCCTAACAACCCTAACAACTGTAACCCTAACAACCGTAACAACTCTAGCCCTAACAACCGTAACCCTAACAACCCTAACCCTAACAACTCCAACCCTAACAACCTTAATCCTAACAACCCGAACAACTGTAACCCTAACAACCGTAACAACCCTAGCCCTAACAACCTTAATCCTAACAACCCTAATTCTAACAACCCTAACCCTAACAACTCCAACCCTAACAACCTTAATCCTAACAACCCGAACAACTGTAACCCTAACAACCGTAACAACCCTAGCCCTAACAACCGTAACCCTAACAACCCTAAAAACCCGAACCCTAACAACTCTAACCCTAACAACCATAACCCTAAAAACCATAAAAACCCTAACCCGAACCCTAACAACTCTAACCCTAACAACTATAACCTTAAAAACCATAAAAACCCTAACCCTAACAACCCTAAAAATCCGAACCCTAACAAGTCTAAACCCTAAAAACCCTAACCCTAACAACTCTAACCCTAACAACCCCAACAGTAACAACCATAACCCTAACAACCCTAACCATAACAACCCTAACAACCATAACCCTAACAACCCTAACCCTAACAACTCTAACCCTAACAACCCTAACCCTAACAACTCGAACCCTAACAACCCTAACCCCAACAACTCTAACCCTAACAACCCTAACCCCATCAACTCTAACCCTAACAACCCTAACCCCATCAACTCTAACCCTAACAACCCTAACAGTAACAACCCTAACCCTAACTACCCTAACCATAACAACCCTAACAACCCTAACCCTAACAACCCTAAAAACCCTAACCCTAACAACTTTAACCCTAACAACCCTAACCCTAACAACTCTAACCCTAACAACTCTAACCCTAACAACCCTAACCCTAACAACCCTAAACCTAACAACCCTAACCCTACCAACTCTAACCCTAACAACCCTAACAGTAACAACCCTAACCCTAACTACCCTAACCCTAACAACCCTAACAGTAACAACCCTAACTACCCTAACCCTAACTCCACTCATGCTTGCCCTGCTATTCCTATACAGTATCCCTCCTGGTTAAAAGACAATGAAAATTTTATTAGGATTTCTTTGTTTATACTTTCTCCTTTTCTAAAGAAAATATAATGTCTATTCTAACTGCATCGAGTCAATATGCCATGTTCTCACCTTCACAGTCCACCTTCCTTTTTTCCTACAACATTTTAATGTTACAATCTATTTTGCCAAGTACTCCAAATGCACACATGAAAATGCATGTCCCAGGAACCCGAAACATGTCGATACGAAAATAGTTCTTTAACCTAGGACGTGTTTACAAAGTATGTCAGTGATTAACATATTGATTTATAATTTGGCAAATCTTAATCCATTTTCCCAAGATGCTGGGCGAGTGCTCGCACGAACCTCAAGTGCTCGCAGGTGTTTCATCTCACGGATTGGCCTGGTTTCAAAGCGGCTTTGTGAAAAAGCTCTAAGAATGTCGGGAAAACCGTACTGCCATCCCCTCTCTGCACTGGCCTGTTTACTTGTTTCTGCTTGGCCTTGCATTTAGCCACTCGTTATCGCTCTCCCAGCTGGTCTCCAATCTGCTATACAGTGCCAGGGCAGGTTAGATTGCTCAGCCACACTCTGTGTCCTCACTCTAACTTTGTTCGAGTACCTCCCAGGCAAGGCAGTTTCTGTTTCACAGGTCAATAATTTCGTGAATAAACAAGAAGAAAAAGAAGAAAAAGAGATAAAATGTCATAGCCCCCATAATTTTCGTAATTTTGCTGTGCAGAGTTAAAGACCATCAGTCGGCTATCTTTCTTAGGATTACAAAACAAAATCTTCTGCTTGTGTATACTCTCATGTATTGTCTTTGTGCCAAGTTTGAACAAAATCGGTCCATGCATGTTCAGAAATGGTTGGGAACATGTTTAAGTAACAAAATGGCCGCTAGTCGGCCATCTTGGATCTGGTCTCGAAAACAAAATGACACGCATATATAAGCCATAATTCATTATGTGTGTGCCAAGTTTTAATAACATCGGTAAATGCATGTCCGAGAAATGGTTGAGGACGTGGTCAATATCGGGTTGTTTTTTTTCAAATAAAATGGCCAACAGTCTACCAATCGGCCATCTTTGATCAGATCGCAAAATAAAGTGAGGTACACGTATATGCCGTCATGTGCTGTTCTTTTGCCAAGTTTGAACATAACTGGATCATGCATGTTCAAGAAATGTTTGGTGTACACGTTTAAGTAACAAAATAGCCACCAGTCGGCCATCTTGAATCTGATCTTGAAAATAAAGTATGTGACTATGTAAACTATCATTAATTAATCTGTGTGCAAAGTTTGAACAAGATTGGTAAATGCATGTCCCTGAGAAATACAGTCAAACCTGAAAATTTTGAGAAACCCGAAGACAATCACAACACTCCCCTTTCACTCACGGTGCAATATACAAAACGCCAACACAAGTTGTACTTATTACAAAACGGTATTTTCAACTCGATAACTCAGAAGCATTTTTACCACAAAATATAAGATTTATGTGAGCACACAGACTGTTAAGATGGAAATAATGTATGAAACAACTATTGATAAAGCAATAAAATAAAATAAATTTCGTTTTTTTCTACAAATATATTTTAAATGGTCCTTGAGAGTCTTATGAGAATCTTAGAGGAATTGGTTTCTCAAACAAAATCGATTGGTTTCGCAAACAAATTTAATTGGTATCGCAAACAAAATGAAGTTCATAATAAAGCAAAAAGGCTTGATACAGTATTTGTGGTTTAATTGTAGCAATGCTAACTAGTAGCGCTAAAGGCAATCATATCATAACCTTCGAGATAATTAGAAAATAAACGTGGTCATACATTATAATGGAGTCTATTTTTATTGAAAATGAGGTCATTGCAGAAAAGGAAATTTCAATGGTCCTTTTGCCAGCTTACATCTGCTTGTTGATTGGAGTTAAGAATGCTCACTGGTTACAGGAGAGAAACATGCCAAGGGTTCCAGCCCCCTCTGGTACGTATCCTGCAGCCCAGGAACCAAGTCCCTCCCAAGGCTGCTTTAAGTTAAATTTAAGTTCCATTCTACTGACCTCATGTGTCCAATTTTGGCTGTGCATGAAGACCCTCTGGCTCTCAGGACGTGGCCCTTCCTGCAGCCGCAGCTGACCTTGAGCCACCCGCTCCTTCAACCCTTCCCAAATCGCCATGAGCATCCAACTGCTTGTGACTCTCACCTCACGAGCGCCAACTTCTGAATACAGTACAGTAAAGCCTTGTTATTCGCGGGTTTACTACTCAAGTATTGAGTATTCGCTGTGAGTATTCTGCTCTACGCCCTTTACCAGTGACAACTCGCGCATCCCAGCGGACGCACCCTCGCAAACCAGCACAGGCTTTACTCCCTCGCTCACCGGTGTTGGTTTAACCCATTCCATAGAGTGAGCTTGACCATGGTCCCCCACATGGGGTCGACTTTGCTTTCCAGCATAGGCCCGACCCTGCCTAACTTTGCTCACACGAGCACTGTCATGCACACCATGGAGCTTGCTTCACAAACCGTAGGGCCTTTCTGTTTCTCTATCTCTGCTATTCCCTCTACCTGCCTCATCTCATGGATAGTCTGTTTGCTCTGGAGCAGAGCGACATCCCCACCAGCGTGATGTCTGTCCTGGCCATTATCTACCAAACATGTCCTTTCCTCTTCAGTGCCCCCAGTGGGTCAAATTCATTTATATTTCCCCTCTCGTAACTGTTTAATTTGCTTTACCAACCTCGCCCCGCTTCCTGGTAATATTTCCGTTAAATAATTGCGTTATGTGTCCATTTCCGCCTTCTAACCCATTCATTTGTGATCCCAATTTTGTTTCTAATTTCTCATTTTTATTCAGCATTCGCTCTATAGCTTGCAGCCTGCCCTGGGTCGACATTGCACTCACCTCCTGAGTAGAGCATCCAGAGCCCATACGAGAGGAGCTCCAAGTGCCATCAGGAATAGGGAGGGTTCCTACACTATGCTCCTCCCTGCTAAGCCCCACCCTAGACTGGCCTCTGAGTAGGTGCTCACATATTCCACCATTACGTGGACGTCCGCCATTTTGTTCACTTTTTCCTGCGCCACGAATTTGATACTAAAATTATTTTAAATTTTGAAACTGTAAAACTGAAATTTTGAGATGTTGTGCTTAAATATTAATCGGGATGAATACAACACTCCTGATAACAATTGATAGTGCTAAAGGCAGTACCAAAGCCATCTCTCTCAGAGCTGTGTGGCTCATTTGGTGGAGTCGAGGCCCATGAGCTGAGTGCAGCTTCAGACCACGGGACTAATGCCTGTATCACCACTGGTATTCTTTTGTCTCGTCTTGTAATTATTAGAAACCATTGAAATTGTTTGTAGTCCTTTTCTCCCCCCTTGCCCACTCCCCCCCCCCCCCCCCCCCCCCCATTTTAATACACTTTTTTTTTTCTTTTTTTTTCTGGGTCTTCTTTGAGTTTTCCGGATGGTGGCAGTCACCGTTTCAGAATAGCCGATTTGACTATAATTCCTTTTAGAGAATATTCTGGGAAGGATTGCTTAACATTCATTATTAAATTCACCTCCTCACCAGCTTGATCTCTGCTCAGGTTCCACATTGGATTTTGACCCCGGCGAGGCAAGGTTCAAGCATGCTGCCCGATTGACCGCTTAGCATTCCAATTGAGCCCAGTATAGGTGAAGCAATACCCTTAATCCAGTTTGGAGCATGTTGGTTTTTTGGCCAGAGTGACTGATTTAACAATATATTTTCATTTATGGACATTTTCCAATGGTTTTGTGATTTTTTTCCCCCTTCTTTGAGGAAGCCATGATTCCCTGAGGGGCAATCCAGATTTGTGGGTCTGGGTACCCTGATAGACGACCCGAAGTGCCACGTGTCAGGAGCATACTTGCGAGGGGGCTGGAGAGGACTACTCAGAATTCGGACAGGAGTGTGGCCACACTGACATGATAGCGTGGACGTGATAGTTTCCATAAGGTCGGACATGGTCACAGCGTCTCGGAAGTGCATGAGTCAAAGTAGGCACGCCTCCTCTTCCCTACCAAACAATTGGGCTACTCCACCAGCGAGCTATGTGAGGCCACGCCACCTCATCATTTTAAAGTCACTGTACGTGCTTTGGATTTTCCTCCAGGAGGATAGAGTGGCTTAATGGGATTTGGCACAAGTCAGGGAGGAGGCAGGAGAGGGAGGGTGAGGAAGGGATTGGGGGGAGTGGAAGGGGGAGGGATGCGAGAGGTGAGGGGAGAGGGAGGGGGAAAATATACTACATATACATATTTTGGTGGAGGAGGGGATGGCTTTGATAGGCCCCTCTGTTTTGGGGTAAGGGTGATGAGAAGCAGAAAAAAATTACCCATGCAAAGAGTGCTTTAACCTCAGTGTTGCCCAGGTGAAAAAGGAAATTGTAATACCCTCTAACCTCAGTGTTGCCCAGGTAAAAAAAGGAAATTGTAATACCCTCTGCCACCACCGCCAGATGGCGCTACACGGTACACATTTACATAGAGAATTTACGACCCTCTCCTAGCCCCCCACTCCCCTGCATGAGGCTGCGTCCACATCGCCTATGTTACCTCCCAGACAAAGTTGTATTTGTATTTGTACACCGAGTAAAGTATATACATGTTTATAGCTGGAGTACCCGGCGTTGCTCAAGAGAAAAAGAAAAATTAACAAATTTGAATGGAGAGAAAATACAATGTAAAAGCAATTACATCCAAATCAGAATCCACCACAAATGTCAAATTATAACTTCACCTTTTTGTTGAATATATGCTGGTTCGTTTCTCATCACGTTTCTGAGTTAAGTGTGATGCTGATCAGGAAGAAGAAGAAGCCTTACGACCAACTTCGTACACTTGCAGAATTGTTTGATTTACTTGTGTTCAAATGTCTGATTGGTTTGTATTTATTGATGCGAATGTGTACTCGTATATAACTGTCATTAATCAAAAAGGCTGAGGCACTATCGAGCGATGCTTTTTTTTTTTTTCCCGAAAAAACGAACTTTTCTTTTCAAAACACACATACATATATATATATATATATATATATATATATATATATATATATATATATATATATATATATATATATATATATATATATATATATATTGTTGCGGATCTTCGAAGCCCATTCCCGTTACAAAGGGGAGATTAAGCCCCTTTTTCTCCCTGGGCCTTCGAAGCCGGAGACCGAGTCGCCACTTCCGGGCAGACGTGGAAAAGGGTTTCGGGACAATTTCACACGTACCTTGAGTGCCCACGCCGCAGCGGAAGCGGGGATCGAGTCTCGCACGAACCACGCGTGATTGAGTACACCCGAGCGGAATGTGTACCATGTGACTCGTGCTGTTACCTTTCTATAGAACCCGATTACAACAACACAACAACATGCATTTTAAGGCCATTTTCCCTGCTAGAGCGGGGGTTAGCCTTGCGGTCCCCATGACAATCTTCTCCATTTTGCCCTATTTTATGTATCTCTCCTTGTTAACTCCCTTGCCCGCATTTCTTCTTCCACCATCTTTAGCCAAGTCTTTAGCCAAGTCTTTCTCGGTCTTCCCCGTCCTCTACTTCCTTCTACATTCATTTCCATCACTCTTCTCAACCAGTCACTTTCATCCTTCCTCAACACATGACCAAACCATCTCAACCTGTTCCTCTTCACAGCATCAATCACAGGCTCTATTCCCATTATCTTTCGCAATTCATCATTTGTCTTCCTCTCTCTCAACGATACTCCGCACATCCACCGAACCATTCGCATTTCCACCCTTTCCAGCCTTCGTTGCTGCTCTAGATTCATGACCCATGTCTCGCTCCCATAAATCATAACACTTCTCATAGTCCGGCAGATATGTGAAGAATTGTGGTAGAATTGTGCCTTTGATGATACAAGCATGAAACTTGGCACACAGTTAGGGCATACCCTTACAGTGAAATTTGGATGTAGGGGCATTCCAGATTTCTCCTTGGCCCAAAATGGCGGCTAAGAAGGACATATTTACCTATTATTTCAGACTTGTCATTTGTGCTGCTATTGAAACACAATGTAATGAGCATATTATAAATTGTCATGTACATGCTATGCAATACCTTCATACTGGGTTCAAAATTGGAATCTACGGTGGCCTATAAGGGGCAGAACAAATGGTTTACCATTGCAATAGACAGGACTGGTCTAGCGGTTTAATTATTTAACTTTGCATGACTATCTGATTTCTCCTGGGTGTAATTTTGGTTCAATACCTTTATATGAACAACTTTGATGTAGCTTTATGAACTTTCCTATCATAGACTAGGTGACTATAAGGAACAATGCAAGGCTAGTGAAAAGTTACGAAAGCGAATTACTATATTTATGATAATAATGTATGTATTTCTTTTTCAGATGATAACTCGACTGCACTGCACCTTCGCTCATTGACTGTAGTAGCTACCTAGATTTGGTTCCCAATTTGTATATTGATTGGATGGTGGTGGTGGATAATGCTTAATTGACAATGGCCAACAAAAATTTCAAGCTATTAGACCCCCAAAGCCCTAGTACATCTGGAACAAACATGCCTTATCTGACAGATTGGGAGAAGTGTTTGTTATGTCAGGAGGTCACCGATGAGGCCCTTGCCTGTCCAGCTGATTCCAAGCGAACCACAGGGTCCGGATACCAAACTCTTGCAGATTATCTCCTCACCTTCAGCCAGTTGGGCTGCCTGCCAAAATCTCTAGAACTGTCCCGCCTGGACGATGGTGAAGGTATCCAGTCAACCTTCCAGAGCCACAAGGCTAAGTGGCATGATTCATGCAGACTGAAATACAACAAAACTGAACTGCATCGGGCACAAAAAAGAGAAACGTCTAGTGAAGAAACCGCAAGTGTCTCAAGAAAGTACACCCGTCACAGAGTACATGTAGACCACACACAGCCACAGCCTGAAAAGTGTTTCTTTTGTGACAAACCAGCGGGTACTAATTCTCTGCGAAAAGCTTCCACCTTCGACCTCGATAAACATGTCAGGACAGCTGCCCTGAAACTAGGAGATCAGGCACTTCTTGCTAAACTGAGTGCAGGTGACCTTATAGCACAAGATGCACAGTACCACGTGAAGTGTCTGGTGTCACTTTATAACAAAGCAAGGGCCACAAGCACAACACTGAATGAACAAGATGATATCAATCACGGTATAGCACTTGGAGAGCTAGTGTCCAACATCGATGATGCCCGCACAGATGCTCTTGTGACACCAGTGTTCAAGCTGGTAGACCTAGCAAGACTATACACCACCAGGCTGGAACAGCTTGGAACAGTCTTGACCAGGCGTGTCCACTCCACCAAACTCAAAGATCGAATCATGACATATTTTCCAGACCTAGAGGAGCACATGTCCGGTCGAGATATTCTGCTTGCTTTCAACCAGGATGTTGGCTCAGCCCTTCAGAAGGCATGTGATCACGACACTGACAGTGATGGAGTTTGTCTTGCTAGAGCCGCAAATATAGTTCGTAGAGACATGTTGAAAATGAACTCAACATTTAGTGGTTCATTTGAAGCCCACTGCCAAGAACATTCGGTACCTAATTCGCTTGTATCACTAGTTTCTATGATCTTGAATGGTCCTAACATCCAAGAGCAGTCAAGCCACTCGTCGGTATCAACACCTACTCTCACAATCTCACAACTCCTTATGTTCAACAGTTACTCACGCCGCAGAGAGAGTAGCAGTACTACCACGTCCACGAGGCACAGTCACAATCGGGAGACTCCCCTGCCTGTGTACCTGGGCACCCTTATCCACACAAAGACTCGAAAAAGAGACCTGGTTGATACTATGTTCAACCTGGGTCTCTCGATCTCCTATGACAGGGTGCTTAGCATCTCCATGGACTTGGGGAACAGAATCTGCCATTTCTTCCAAAATGAGGGTACAGTTTGCCCCCCTGAGCTAAAAAGTGACCTCTTCACAACTGGGGCAGTGGATAACATTGATCATAACCCCAGTTCAACAAGTGCCCACGACTCCTTCCATGGCACTGGCATTTCACTTTTCCAGCACCCAAATAGCGATAGCCGTGGAGTTCAACGGGTAAACCCAGATGACACATCAACAACAGATGCACACCTGCCACAGTCATACACCATCGTACCTCCTGTTGTTCTGGGTAAATGTGACCCACCTGTACCCAAGCTAGCGGGTCCCAACAAAAGCAACTGCCAACTCATCCCTGAAGCAATGCAGATTGAGTACAGGTAACTGATTATTGTGTTTGAACTGTGGACAGTTATATGTGTACCTAAATAACCAAGACTTGTTAACTTGTGTGGACTTGTTTGTTCTTAATTGTGTTCATTATCTTGCATTTTGACAGGTGGCTGGAGCAGATGGAGAAGACAGTGCTATCTGACACACCACTTAAGGGAGACGAGACAGTATCATGGGCTGGATACCATGCCAGCAAGCAGTCTATTCCAGAAGAACCAGAGTGTAGTGTGGCCTTAACTTCATTGCTGCCTCTCTTCTATGACCAGGCAAAATCTGTGGCAATGATTCGTCACTCCATGGATGTCATCAAGAAAGCAATCGATATTCTGAATCCAGGTCAGATCCCTGTAATTACACTTGATCAGCCACTGTACACACTTGCCAAACAGATCCAATGGAGATGGCCAGAAACACACGGAGAAGATCACTTCGTCATGGTCTTTGGTGGACTCCATATTGAGATGGCAGCATGGAAAACCCTCGGTGACCTTCTGGATAGCAGTGGGTGGACAGGCGTTCTGATGCTTGCAGGGGTTGCTACAAGTGGTACTGCTGATTCCTTCCTGAAAGTGACCCATGTGACACGCACACGACGAGCACACCAAGTCACAGCCAGTACTCTCTATCTTCTCCTGAAGGAAGCCTACAGCCAGTACACCAGTGGACTAGATGAGGGACAGGATACGATACCACTAGATGACTGGTGCGGTGAACAAGCCAATGCAAGTCCACAGTTTCAGTTCTGGTTCCTAATTATGCAGCTAGAACTGGCAGTCCTGATCTATGTGAGATCCGTCCGTGAAGGAAACTTCCAACTGTACACTGATGCTCTGACCAAGCTTGTACCATGGTTCTTCGCCTTGGGACATACAAACTATGCCAGGTGGATCCCAGTTCACTTGCGCGACATGGTGACACTTGCAACAAAGCATCCAACTGTATACGCACAGTTTCTGGCAGGAAACTTCACCATGAAGAAGACTACACGTGCATTCTCTGCCATAGCCTTAGACCAGGCACACGAGCAAAATAATGCATTGGTGAAAGGTGATGGAGGGGCTGTAGGTCTTACGGAGAATGCTGCAGCTTTGCGCCGATGGATGGTGTCTGGTCCAGAGATGGCCAAACTGATCTATAAGTTCGAGGCCACAACAGAAAAAAGAATTAGGAAAACTGAACTAAAACACCATGAACAGACAAAGCACACGCAGGTAGCCTTTGCTCGAGATGTGAGAGCACTCACCCGTGTCATAGGAGAGATGGGGAACCCATTCTGTGACGACAGCAAAGATCTCTTGGTGCTAGACAGCAGAGACCTGGCAGACCCAGCAGTCATCAACACCCTTTACCAGATCGAGAAGCTGGGAAAAGAACAGTATGACACATATGTGAACGAGAGGCTTGTACATCAGACAAAGCCTATCACTGACCCAATAAAAATAAACAATCTCCCTCTCTTCAGCCGACCCCCAGTCAGAGAGAAGTCAAGAACAGAGTTGAAGGTGGTATCTCTGAAGAATGACTGCGTTCTGTTCTCCAGGCTGTTTATTGCATCCCAGACACAGAATGGAGATCTTGATGAATTCTTTGCACATGAAAACCAAGCTTGTCCCCCTGCATTGTCACAAATGGGCAAAATCCGGCTTGGAACCAAGTCTGATCTGGTTGGGTGCTTAGAAGATCTGATCACCTCACGGGAAAATGATGATGTAAGCCCCCCTGTTGAAGTCATGATCCCAATGGAGCAGCCATCGTGAACATGCTGGCACCTCGTAATGAGAAGACCTTCTCTGTGTATGCATCACTAGTATTCTTGCCATACATCACATCTCAGATACAAAATAAGAGCAGGGTTGATATTATCTGGGATGAATATTTCCCAGACAGTTTGAAAGCCGACACCAGGAAGACGAGGGGTAAAGGCACCAGGAGACGAGTTGAGCCATCTAGTTCCATCCCTCGAAACTGGCAGGCCTTCCTTCGCATAGACGAGAACAAGGTGGAGTTGTTTGACTTTCTAGCAACGAGGATAGCAAACATTGAGACTGACAAGCAAATCGTCACCACAAACCACAAAGAAGTTTTTTGTACACAGCCACGAGATGTTACTGGTCTTTCCCCGTGTAGTCACGAGGAGGCAGATACAAGGATACTACTCCATGTCCAAGATGCAGTCAGACAGGGCTATACCAAGGTGTCAATCCGCACAGTGGACACAGATGTTTTGATCCTTGCAGTGGCAGCAACTGGATATCTTGACATCGATGAACTCTGGGTTGCTTTTGGCACAGGGAAGAATTTCAGGCACTTGGCAGCTCACGAGATGGCTGTGGCACTGGGACCAAACAAGTGCCGAGGGTTGCCATTCTTCCACGCCTTCACTGGGTGTGACACCGTGTCCTGCTTCGGCGGAAGGGGGAAGAAAACAGCATGGGAAACATGGAAAGCCTATGATGAGGTCACCTCAGCTTTCTGCGCACTGGCTGCCACACCAACCATTTCAACTGCAAATGACAACATGGATCCACTGGAGCGTTTTGTTGTTCTGCTCTACGATCGAACAAGCAGCCAGGAACATGTTAACGATGCCCGCAAGCATCTCTTCACCCAGACTGGTAGATCAATAGAGGCTATCCCACCAACGCAAGAAGCCGTCAGACAACACATCAAGAGAGCTGCCTACCAAGCCGGCTTTTGTTGGGGCCAGATGATGATTTGCGCACCTGAGCTCCCATCGCCAAGTGAATGGGGTTGGAAACAGAGTAATAACGGCTGGGGGATATATTGGACAACCCTCACAGAGGCAACTGAGGCATGCCGACAATTGATTAGATGTGGATGCAAGAAGGGTTGCAGGAAACAGTGCAAGTGTGTTAAGGCCGCACTCCAGTGCTCAGCTCTGTGTCACTGTGCAGGGGAGTGCACACGATAGTATACAGGAGGAATAACACACCTGTTACATATACACAAACATGTGGAAGACTGTTTTGTAGACTGTTTTATAGTGAAAGTCACTTCCACAGCGTTAATGTGGCATTTTCACTTCATTTCCATTGTGTTTCTGGAGTTTGCTCAAAATAGCTCAAAAAGTAATTATTTTTGTAAAGAATAAGGACCAAATAAATGTTATGTGAGTTTGTTGACATTTAATTATGATCTTACAACCTGTTTACGTGAAAAAAACATCATAGGTGTGCTTGAGCAATAAGTAAATCTAGTTTTATAGACATCGGTACTGTGTATCTTATTATCCGTAAACGGCCATTTTTAAAATGGCCGCCATTTTGTCCCTAGGAAAAGATTTGAATGCCCCTATATCCAAAAATCTTCCTAGTAGTATGCTCTATCAGTGTTCAAAATTTCATGCTTGTATCACCAAAAGCACAATTTTTTCACATATCTGCTGGGCTATCACACATGCAGCATACACCTTTCCCTTCAGCTTCAACGACACTCCCCTCCTCATCAGCATGCCACTCAGTTCCCGAAACTTCTTTCATGCACATCTCACTCTGGCAACCGTTGCCGAGTCTGATCCACCTTCTCCATTCAGCATTTCTCCGAGGTAGCAAAATGTTTTCACACCTTCCAGCTTCACGCCGTCTTCAAGATCCAACTCAACATTTCCGCCATCTGCACTCCCTCTGTGCACACCTTACATATTGTTGCGGATATGGGATTTGGCCTCCATCCATATCCGCTTGTAAATATTCCCCTATTTCCCCAATACTCCCCAACTATCCCCAATCCCCCATTCCCTAGTCCCATTGTCTGTAAACAACACTCTGTAGCCCCGACCTTCCCCTTTTTCCCCCATTAAATGTCGTGCCCAGGTTCACCGCATCTCACGTAGACAACTATAGGACATCTTGCTAGTTATTCTTAGTCTATGTCAGTTAAGGACTCGTTTCCATTAATTCTGACTCTTCGTTGCACCAGAATGTGATTGTATGGCACCAGTAGTAAGTTTAGGACCTCCCAATACCTCCCCGCATCTCTTCCTCATGAAACAACAACACCAACAACAACAACAGCGGCGCGGGGAGTGCGCGTCCTCACTCCGGCTTGGTTAGCCGCCATTGACCATGTGCTCCGACGGGGTTACCACGAAGGGGCTCACTGTCAGCTCCTCGTCAAGGGCGGAGCCCGGTAACCCCCCGCACCCAATAAGAAGCGGCGGACCGATTCCATCTGGGGCGGAGCTAACGAGCCGAGGGCGTGTCACTCCCCGCTGGATATATGCGCAGGAAGACGGAGGTGACGTCAGATGCGCCCCAGCCACGAAGAAGAACGGACGCCACCTCCAGCGCGACGATACCTACCCGCATCTTTGGACCGGACCGGGTCGATTCTGCCCCTGAGCCAAGGTGCACCTTGAGCCATCGACTACCTGCCCTTCCTTGCCATCAATCCCTGTGTGAGTCAGTCTTGTCCCGTTTGTCTGTGGTCTGTCGGGAATAAGATAAGACCGTGTATAAGTGCTTATCTTTCTGTGCTGTACCTCTGTGCCGTGTAATCTACACGTTCTGCATAACCCATATTATATCCTCCTCCGGAGGTCTTGAGAACTGTACCCCTGGTGTCGTGTCATTTAACCCAGCCGTTGTGTCCTTTTCCTTCATTGATTTAGCATAGCGCGATTCGGCCAACGTTCGAGTGTAATCGGGTAACTTGTGCGAACACGGCGGCCATTCCGCTCGGTCCAGCATAACATCTTAATAAGTCGTGTCCGTAACAATTGGTTGTCAGGAGTTGGATTCGGACCTGGGACTAAATTTGTTAGGCCCAAATTTTGGAACACCATTTGTACTATTAGAGTAACAATTGGTGTCGGGAAGTGGGATCGGTCCCGGAGCGCGTTTCACGCGCTCGAAATTATAACGGCGAAATTTGATTGTGTTTTACAAAAAAAATAAAAACCCGAATTTTGAAAGTCGCGCTATGGCAAATCAAGACGGCTGGGTTCCGGTAGAGGAGAGTGAGGCAGGGTCGATCCAGGACCAAAATGAGGGACATGAGGAGAGCGAAGCAGTGAGGGTGGCAGGTTCGCAAAATAGCGTCGTCGCGCACGAGGTTACGGGCGTGCAAAATGGCGCCTCGCACATGGCCACGGCGACCACGCCCGCGACCGTAGTAGCGCCGCTGGTAGATTTGGACCTTTTTTTCATACAAATGAAGGCCCTTATGGCCCAGAATAGCGAGAAAATGAGGGAGGAAATGAGGGCTGATAGTGAGCGATTGGGTGAGCGATTGGAGGGCCAAATGGGGGTAATGGGGAACCGGATGGATGCTCAGGGTGAGCGATTGGAGGGCCAAATGGGGGTAATGGGGAACCGGATGGATGCTCAGGGTGAGCGATTGGAGGGCCAAATGGGGTCCAATAGCGAGAAATTGAGGGATGACATGGGGGCCCAGATCGGGGGGTTAGGGAGTAGAATAGAGGGATTAGACAATAGATTAGGGGAAATACAGGAGGGGTTAATGGGGGTAGAAAACAGAATGGCCGTTCAGGAGAATCAAATGGAAGGGATGAAAAAGGGGTTAGAGGGGTTAGAAAACAGTATGGAAGGCAAATTGAGGGACATGAGGGACCAAGCGGAAAGGGAAGTTAAACAAATGGGGCAGCAGATAGAGGGGGTCAGAATGGGGGTAAAAACCAAACTGGATGCTCACAGGGAGGAAATGGAGCAGATGAGGGTGGCATCTGGGCAGGAGATGCAAGTGATGGGAGAAGAGATCAGAAGAGGTGTGAGTGAGGAGGTCGGAGGAGTGCGCGAGGAGGTGAGGCACTGTAAGGAGCGCATGGAGAAGGAGGTGAGAAAGGGGACTGTAAAATTGCAAGGTGGTATAGAGGAGTTGACGCTGGGAGTAGAACAACTGACAGTGGGACAAAAGGAGTTGGGGGACCAGGTAAAGAAGAACACAGCGGTAATAGAGGGTTTAAAATCGACACAGAAGGAGATGAAAAAGGACGTAGGGGTAATTAAAAAAGAGTGTCAGACGGTACACGAGGACCTGACGAGGAAAATGAACAAGGTGGTAGAGGTGATGGAGGTTAAAGAGCGGGAGGTGCGGGAGCACATAGAAAGAAATAAAGTGGAGTTAGAGGAAGAACTTAAAGGGGCGCACGAGGAGATGAAGGAGGTGAAACAGAAATTAGAAGAAGTGGAAGAAGGGGTGAGCGAAATTAAGAAGCGACGGAGAGAGGATAAGAAAGAGATAAAAGAGGAGGTAAAAGAATTGGTCCAAAGTCTGTGTTCGGATCATGATGATGTGCTCATTAACCGGATGAGGGATTCGCAGGTGATGGAGGAGAAGCGAAGAGGAAGAGGACCCGGTGTAAGTGGTGACCAATATGGTCGTGCGTATGATGCGCCAGGTGATTTAAGAAGCTTGGGGGTCGAGATGGACCTGGGTGTTCGTGAGAGGCCGTTGGTGAAGTGTGCGACAGGTCTGGTGTGCGAAAAAGGAGGTGTGCGAGAAAGTCCGACTCTGGGGTGTGTGAGGAAAAAGTGCGTGCCAAGGAGTGAGGGTGCTGGCGAGAGTGAGTCGGTCGTAGCGCGTGTGCGAGGGAGCACATGGAAGCGCGGTGTGGTAAGTGTTACAGAGGGTGTGACGGGAGAGTGTGCGCAAGAGTGTGTGCGAGAAAGATGTGTGACGGACAGGTGCATGGGGAAAGAGTGCGCTGTCAAAAGTAAGGAAGAATGCATGCCTGTGGTGAGTGTTACAGAGGGTGTAACGGGAGAGTGTGCGCAAGAGTGTGCGCGAGAAAGGTGTGTGACGGACAGGTGCATGAGGAAAGAGTGCGCTGTCGGGAGTAAGGGTGAGTGCGTTGTCAAGAATGGAGGTGAGAGTAGTGAGAGTGACAAGGAGCGTGAGTTGGTTGTGACAGGTGAGCGAGGATGTACACCTGGAATGGAAGGATGCACACCTGGAATGGTAGAGCGTGAGTGGGAATGCACGCTGGAATTGGTAGTGAGGCACGTGGTTGGGTGTGCGAGTGAAAGCACACCTGTGATTGTCACAGAGGAGGTGACCGAGGAGGGGGCGCGAAGAGGTGTGTTGGTGAGGTGTGCGACCAACGAATGTGTGCCAAAGTGTTCGGTGGTCAGGTGTGTGACCAAGGCTGTGAGTGGAATGAGTGTAACTGGGTGTGTTAGAGAAGGTACGACGAGGAGCATGGAAACGGCTGCATGTATGAGCAAGAAAGGGGTAGCGTATGCATGTAACCAGGCAGGTGAGGCATCGAAGGTAACCGGGTTAGAGGTTAGAGCGACTTTTAGCCGAATCGGGCCCTCGGTGCGTGCCGGGCTTCGCGTGCCGCGAGAACCAGCGGGGATCCGAGCCACGGCGGGTTCGAAAGGACCGCCGTGCGCGATCCACGCTGGGCCTCGCTTTGAACGGCCGCGTCTGTGCTCCACTAGGCGGAGCGGGCAGCCCGATAGGAAGGATCGTCATGGCGACCACTTTTTGTTGAGGCATACCGGCAGGTCGGGCCATGGGATGGCTCCGTGCCGAGGTGGTGCGTGGGATCTCGGCCCGGGTAAGCCTCCTTCCCTGCACCGAATGCGGGACGTATCCAGCCGCTGGCACCAAACAACCCGCATTCATTGCTCGGCTTTACGAAGCCGGGCTTTGGACAGGAATTGGCGCACCGAGAGGCATTAGTAAGTAGACTGTAATGACGAGGATAGTGTTTTGGCCTCAAAATTAGAAAAAAACAAAATTTGATGATTGGCAAGGGATTGGCAGTAATGATTGGCAGATGATGAGTAGTGATTGGCAAATTTTTGATTTGTTGAAATTTGATGTGCAAAATTGGTAGTGGGAGATGCCCGATGTTGTGGGATGGCAACTCTGTCATCCCTCACAAAAGTGGGGCAAATGCGCAATAGCTTATGGGGTTGATGGCAGTGAAAACTAGCCCGGGTGGGTTAGGTTATATTGATAGGGATCTAGCGAAGATGACATTAGGTAACGTTAAGGTTTAGATAGTGACTGATACCTGTAGTGGGGACGCAGGTAGATTAGTGTGGATTATAATGACGAGGGAGCGCAATAGTTTAAAGGGACGACTGGGAAGCGCAAGTTTCAGAGGGGAGTAGTTAGATGAGATGATGCTGTGTGAGAACTGGACAGGTGTGTGGAGCAGTGAGTGTTGTGGATCAGCGCGAATGCGCTTGGGGAGAGAAGGGTGCAGGTGGCACCAGGTGTGAGAGCACAGGTGTGCAAGTACAGGTGTGTGGAGTACATGGAGTAAGTGGTACGGAGTGGTGTGCATGGTGCGAAGGTGTGGATGGGGGAAGAGTGGACCCCCATCACGAGTACCCGGGGCGGGTAGTGTAAGTGTTAGGTAGAGGGTATAGGTAAATTGTGGTTGGATATTGGCATTTGTGGTGCGGTTGCAGAATGGTATTGTGGATGGGTGCATTAGTGTTGTGGAAATGGCTGGGCGTGTAGCCTGTTAGTGTGGGTAGTTGGTTTGGGCACTCCACCACTGTGAGGATGTCGGCCAGGTGAGGCCGCAGGTGGGCTCTGGGAGCCGTTAGTGTCAGTGGGTGCCTGAGGATCCCGGGTGTGGATCGGGCAGCCCAGTGCCAGAGAGGGCACCGAGTGGGGAGAGCGCCAGAGGGCCTTCCCCAGGTAGATAGGTTAGGGTGAGGAGCAGGTAAGCTCGGGTGGCAACTACAGTGGTGGAGGTGTGCAGGTGGGTAGACCTGCTGGGAGAGCTACACGTCACAGCCCAGAAATTGTGCGAGGGCACCGGGAGATGAATCGGGGGAGTGAGACCCCAAATTGAAAAGCACCACAGTTTGGTCAATGGGAATTGGTTTTTAGAACCCATAGTGTAAGAGGGCCAATGGTTTGGCAGGAGAAAGACCCCGGGTAATGTAAAGTTGTTAAAGTCATTTAGGAAATAGTTAGGATTGATGAACCTGTCGCACCATACGCAGCCACTTACCTGAGGTGATGATGATGACTCCACACCTGTGTTTTCTTTGTTCTGTGTGCAGGAAATGAGAATTGCTGTGTGGATTGGTGAGACGCATCACGACGTGGATGAGACATTGGGGTGATTCCATCTCTCCCTCCTTAGGAGGGACTGATGATGAATTGGTGATGGCAAATTTTGATGTTGAGTTGGAGATGGCAAATTTTGATGAGAGTTGGAAATGGCAAATTTGATTGGTTAGGAGGGAGAGAAGACGAATTTGGTTTATGGGAGGAACGGGGAAGACAGTAGGGACGTTTGTTGATTTGTAAAGTAGATGTTTATGGGTAGTGTTGTGTTTTGTGGATACAGTAAGGGGTAAGGGAGGGGCCATGTAGGTTACCTGGTGGGGGGGGGGGCGTACGGTAGGAACGTACCTGTCTCACCTGGTTCCCATGTGCCCCCAGTGTGCATCATCTTGTATTGCGTGCACTTTTGCGCCCTTACCACCTTACTCACTTGTCTGCTTCTTTTGTCTCCCACCTCCGAGGATCTGGCTTTGGGGCAGAGAGAGAGGAGAGAGAGGTGCTGGCTCCGCAGTTGTGGGCCTGTACTTTCGCTGCTTGCTGCCTGGATCGATACACCATATGGACCGCAATGTTTGTGGCCACCCACAATGGACCGCAGTTCTTTTGCGGCCAAGCACCACCCGTGGATGGACCTATGGGTCAACGTGGCACCTATGCCATACAGGTGAACCACTAATAGTTGGCCCCTGACACCACAATACAGAAATGGACGCGGTTGGCGCCTTTCTTTATTTTTAAAGAAGCAAGAAGGCCAAGTGCACCACATGAAGGCAAGACCAGCGGCAGAACATCGGCCGGCTGCGACACCACCGGTGATTGTTGAACACTTTATTGGTGCACCGGATGGTGCTGACTGTACATTATGGGGTGGTGCTTTTGGTGCTTGGATGGGGTGCTCTGCACATTATTAAAGGCCGTAAGGCCACAGAGCACTCGTGGGTTGGTGTATCGATGCTGGCATGCGTGCTCTCTCTCTATGCATAACATCTGCATGTGTTCCTCCAAAAACAGGTCCTGGATCGTAGTGTAAATATCAGTGTAGTCTTGTGTAAATAATGCTCCCTACCGGCTGTATGTTTAGTTTGAGGATTCTTTCCGCGATTCGGTTATCCTGTGGGTGTGTTTCGGTGAGGAGAAGGGTGCAACGTCGCAGGGGGACATATTTACTCATTTGTGAACATCTGTAAAACTATCGCACTCAGGGTAGAGTTAATAGTAGAGGGAACTACATCTGAGTGCCACACTAAAGTAGGTAAAAATTTATCGGGTCGGGACGCCCCGAGGTAGAGAAGGGTGCAATGTTGCGGATATGGGATTTGGCCTCCATCCATATCCGCTTGTAAATATTCCCCTATTTCCCCAATACTCCCCAACTATCCCCAATCCCCCATTCCCTAGTCCCATTGTCTGTAAACAACACTCTGTAGCCCCGACCTTCCCCTTTTTCCCCCATTAAATGTCGTGCCCAGGTTCACCGCATCTCACGTAGACAACTATAGGACATCTTGCTAGTTATTCTTAGTCTATGTCAGTTAAGGACACGTTTCCATTAATTCTGACTCTTCGTTGCACCAGAATGTGATTGTATGGCACCAGTAGTAAGTTTAGGACCTCCCAATACCTCCCCGCATCTCTTCCTCATGAAACAACAACAACACCAACAACAACAACAGCGGCGCGGGGAGTGCGCGTCCTCACTCCGGCTTGGTTAGCCGCCATTGACCATGTGCTCCGACGGGGTTACCACGAAGGGGCTCACTGTCAGCTCCTCGTCAAGGGCGGAGCCTGGTAACCCCCCGCACCCAATAAGAAGCGGCGGACCGATTCCATCTGGGGCGGAGCTAACGAGCCGAGGGCGTGTCACTCCCCGCTGGATATATGCGCAGGAAGACGGAGGTGACGTCAGATGCGCCCCAGCCACGAAGAAGAACGGACGCCACCTCCAGCGCGACGATACCTACCCGCATCTTTGGACCGGACCGGGTCGATTCTGCCCCTGAGCCAAGGTGCACCTTGAGCCATCGACTACCTGCCCTTCCTTGCCATCAATCCCTGTGTGAGTCAGTCTTGTCCCGTTTGTCTGTGGTCTGTCGGGAATAAGATAAGACCGTGTATAAGTGCTTATCTTTCTGTGCTGTACCTCTGCGCCGTGTAATCTACACGTTCTGCATAACCCATATTATATCCTCCTCCGGAGGTCTTGAGAACTGTACCCCTGGTGTCGTGTCATTTAACCCAGCCGTTGTGTCCTTTTCCTTCATTGATTTAGCATAGCGCGATTCGGCCAACGTTCGAGTGTAATCGGGTAACTTGTGCGAACACGGCGGCCATTCCGCTCGGTCCACCATAACATCTAAGTCGTGTCCGTAACAATATGAATGTAGCTGCCACACTGGTTAATGACCCTCTCAGACCACTACATTTTTGATGAACCCGCTGAGCACATTGTACATTGAATGGAGCTCACTCCGACACCCTTCCTGCACACAGCACACGGGCACTTCCCAGTTCTTTCCACCTCACCACATGCTTTACCACTTGCCAACACCTTCGTCTTTCCTATATTCACCTTCAGACCTTTTGTCTCCATACATTCCTTCCACTTGTTCATCATTTCCTTCAGTCCATCCATACTTTCCGCAATCAACACCAGATCAACTGCATACAACAACTCCCACGGTAAACCCTCCTTTACGTTCTGAGCCAGCACTTCAATCACAGCTACAAATAGTAGTGGACTTAGTACCGACCCCTGATGCACTCCCACCTTCACCTCAAACTCACCACTGTTCCCGTCCTTCGTTCTTACAGCTGTGCGCGCTCTTTTGTACATTGCCATCACGACTCTGATCAACCATTCCTCCACTTCTAACTTCCTCAATGCCCATGTCAATACTTCGCGTGGAACCCTATCGAATGCTTTCTCCAAATCAACAAACCCAAGAAACAACTTCTTCCTCTTCTCCATGTACTTCTCCTGCAAATGCCTCACAATAAAGAGCGCGTCTGTCGTGCCTCTTCCTGGCATAAATCCAAACTGCATTTCGTCGATCTTCACCTTCTTCCTTATCCTTCTCTCCAACACCCTTTCCAATACCTTCATTCCATGCTCCAATAACTTTATCACTCGGTACGAGCCACACTCCAGAGGGTCACCTTTCCCCTTGTATAGAGGGACGAGGGTACTCAGTTCCCAACCACTGGAATGCGGCCTTCTTTCACCACCAGATTACAGATCTCTGTCATCCTCTTCACACCCCAACTTCCTGCTGCCTTCAACATATCTCCCACAACTCCCGTCGGCCCTCCCGCTTTTCTACTCTTCATTGCTTTTATCGCTTCCTCAACTTCCTTCTCAGTTATCTTCTCTGCCAGTCCTAAAACTGGGTTACTCTCTATGTTGCCATCCCATTCATTCTCTGTATTCAACAGCATTTCCATATATCTTTTCCATCTTCCTTTAATTCCATCTGGGTCCACAACGATTTGTCCCACTTCATCCTTCAAGCAACTCACCCCCATCACGTCACACCTCTCTTTCGCTATCTGCTTTGCAATCCTGAATACTGCTTTCTGACCCTCTTCCGAATCCAAGCGTTCTCTGAACATTTTCCTACATGCCTCCTGCGCCTTTGCTACCTCTTTCTTTGCAGCCTTCTTGGCTGCCTTATAACTTTCATGCTCTGCCTTTTCTGCTCCCGTACCCTTCGCCTTCTGCCACTCCTTGAACTTCTTCCTCTTCTCGTCAATCCTCTTTCCAACTTCATCATCCCACCACCATGTTTCCGAATGCCTCGGTGCTCCTTTTGGCCATCCACATACCTCACCAACGGCTCCCAACAGACTAATGCATTTTGTTATTGTTATTTCACTACCAATTGCTCATAGGAATATTTGGCAATGCTTTAGAGGGTAAAACATCCATGCTGTCAAACAATCTTCACTTTTCAATCGAGAATGACTTGATTCTGACACAACTTAAGAAGTAGGTTAATGATTTGTCATGATAACGAATCGTTTGATACCTGCAATGAACAGCATGCGTTCAGATCTGGTTGCTGTGTTTAAAGGGCAGCTTTTATATTATGAAATTTGCATTCCTGTGTTTTGCATCGCAAGATTGTGTAGTGGTGTATGATAGAATTATACGAGCAGAATTTGAGATTGATGATTTTAATTTTTGTTTCGTTTGAAACATTCGGTATGCCAAAGGCAAGATTATCGACTTGACAGCAACAATCTGTTATCGGCCATTTTTTGACATCAGAGCTATGACTGTGTCATGAACAACACATTCACCCCACCCACCCGCCCCCGTTTTGAAATATGTTATTTATCGTTTTTGGCCCATTCTTTCAATGGTGAAGAATCACTTGATAATTTATAAACTCTCATATCCGAATTCGGATCTTCGCCAAAATCGAATCGATTCGTTCTTGTCTCACACCTATCCTGTCCACCAAAGTCCGTCCAAATCCGTCCACAACTTTTTGAGATGTCCTGTTCATAGCCAGACTAACAAACAAGAAAGACGTCATGCAGCACACAATACTTGCAAAATACACACCCCCTCCGCCCCCCTCCCCAAACCACCACCAAATGAACAGAAGCCATTGATACATAAAATTGTCCATTTCCTTAAGATTAAAATTTATCTTGATCAAAACTCGGGTCAATTGGATGAAAATTGATTATTTTTTCAGAGAAAATTGATAATTTTACAAGTTTGACCTTGATTTGACCTTTGACCTTTTTACTTCAAAAATCGTTGCTTTCCCAATTCAGTGATGCACTATGCAATTGGTGTTTAATTTTCATGTCACTAAAATTAAAATTGACGATTTTTCAGATAAAAATTTATGATTTTAGAAGTTTGACCTTGAATTGACCTTTGACTTTGTGACTTCAAAACAAGTTGTTTTCCCAATTAAGTGACCCAATGTGCAACTCTTGTTCAACTTTCAAGTCAATCAAATGAAAAATGACGATTTTAGAAAGTGACCGCAATTTGACCTTTGTCTTTTGACATCACAATAAATAGGCTTCTCAGTCATGACTACCTCTACAACTTGGTAAAATTTCATGACGATTGGTTAAGAATTGTGACTGTAGGTGATCGACAGACATACAAACAGACAGAACAAGCATTCTGAGTATTGCGCTGCAATACATGTCCCCTACCAAAGTTCAAAGTGCCATAACTTTGTCAAAAATGATCGAATATGCAAATTTATGCACGGTTGATGCTGGTTTTCAAACTTGATCTGAGGTATGCTGAGACACGTGTGTCACGCCTCGCCTCGTTGATAAGCCTGCAAGGTCGCTCCGTGGAGCGGCCTGCACGTATTGCACTGTGTGAATTATATAAACTAGGGCATGCCCGTACGTGGGTGCCCGTTCCTTGCCAAAAAAAAAAAAAAACGCTACCCGTACGCTCTACCCCGCCCGTACGCCCGTACGCCTGTAAACAAAAAAAACAACGCTCTTCGCTTCCGCCCTTCGCTCTGGGAGAAATAATGCGCATAAGAAATCGAGAAATTATTATTTTCTCCGGAAGAAATCGAATTACGAACCGTAATGGCGCACGCGCTCGGCTCGGCTCGCAACAACGCGTTCTGTGATTGGCTGCCGGAAGTGAAGTCTTCACTGTCCGGAAGGTCGCAAATCGCAGTTACGATGAATCGCAAATTAGTTTTATTTAGTTTTAAAACATAGTTTAACGGCAACATAGTTTTCCAACGTGAAATAAATGAATACGCTCTCAAATGTGCCGTCCGAGGCAGAGTCTGTTCGCCACGTTCGGCACACGTGATAGCTCGCTGCTCTCTGATTGGTTGAATCGTTTTTTGGACATAGCTCGGTAACTACTTGTCCGATTAATATGAAACCTTGAAAAGGCACGTCCTCGGGTCCCCAGCAATATACCTGGCAAGTTTAAAGTATATCGGACCCGTGGTTGTCGAGAAACAGCGGTCACAGACATACATACATACATACATACATACATACATACATACATACATACATACACACAGAGATTACTGGAATTATAGATAGATTATTACCAACTCACGGTCTGAGGTACGAGTGATTCAAGAGATATCCATTTTTTTATGGCACGTTGGAGAAGCCAATGCGAGGTTTCTTCTTCCTCAGCTTGTCACAACTCTGTCAAATGCGATCGAGTTAAAAAAGTCAGAATTTGACCAAATCTGTTTTATTCGTTTGTTAATATACCTCAGCTATTGACAAATCTTAAATTAGAATTTTATTTGAGGTTAAAATGACCGCGACAGGTCGTGTCCAACGATGCTTTCAGTCTGTACATGTGATAAATAATTAAATCCGCACACTTGATGCCTCTTCTTCTTCACGCAATACCAACTTCTAGCTTCCAGACCGTACATCCAATCATCTTGAAATTTTGCACACTTGTTACTCTTCATGACTTCTAATATAGTGTGACGTTTCACGTCGATCAATAAAGCGATTCAAGAGATATTCATTTTTTAAATATTTTCGTTTAATTAACGATATCTGCCAAACCACGTGAGCTATCGCAAATTCCAAAAGGACATTTTAGTAGACTGACATGCGGAACAGATCTGTGAAGTTTCCCCTCGATTGGATCACAAATGAGGGAGGGGCTCGGTTTTAAAGGTTCATGCTTTAAAACGTCATAACTCTGAAACCATGTGACGCATGACGTCATGCTCGCTGACTTTTTTGTTCGTCATGGGTATGCGATTCTGCCTGCAAAGTTTGGCCTCGATCTGTTCAGCCGTTGAAGAGAAAAAGGGGTTTTCGTGTTTTCACGAAAAACAATATGGCGCCCGAACCACGTGACCTGTGACGTCCTAATTACCATTAAAATATTCTACAGACCGAGTCCCTCCTATGGTGAAAATTTGATCTCAATCGGTACAATTATTGCAGAGAAAATCTTTTTTAAAGGAAATTAAAACTTAAAATGGCACTGAGTTAAGGATCATCAGAATTATCAGAATTCCCAAAGTTCAAAGTGCCATAACTTTGTCAAGAATGATCGAAACGTCGTGAAGTTCGAACTTGATCTGTAACTTATCATGAGGAAACGATGTGCCAAGTTTGAAATCATTAGCATTAAGCGTTTAGAAAAAAAGTCCGGAAAACTGTTCTTTGCGTGACGGACTGACGGACTGATGGACTGACGGACTGACAGACTGATGGACGGAGGGTCGGCGTGAAAACCTATAGTCCCCTCCGGTGTACACCGGTAGGGGACTAACAAGCATTCTGAGTATTGCGCTGCAATACATGTCCACTACCGGCAGTCTGTCGTCCGGAAAACTGTTGGGGAAATTACCAAAGTTCAAAGTGCCATAACTTTGTCAAAAATGATCGAAACGTCGTGAAGTTCGAACTTGATCTGTAACTTATCATGAGGAAACCATGTGCCAAGTTTGAAAACATTAGAATTAAGAGTTTAGAAAAAAAGGCCGGAAAACTGTTCTTTGCGTGACGGACTGACAGACTGACAGACGGACAGACTGACAGACGGAGGGACGGAGTGCAAACCTATAGTCCCCTCCGGTGTACACCGGTAGGGGACTAATAACAAGAAAGACATCGTGCAGAGTTGCAAAAGCCACCCTCTCCCCCCTCCTCCCCTCTTCAATTCCCCCTGCCCCTCCCCCCCCCCCCCCATTGCAAATAAGGCGCCCTAGATTTATCAAATTGTTCATTTCATTAAGGTTAAAATTGACAATCTCATTCAAAGCAGCGGATGAAAATTGATGATTTTAGAAGTTTGACCTTTTGACCTAAAATAGTTGTACTATGATTCAGTAATGCACTTTGAAATTGCTCTTTAATTTTCAGGTTAATCGGATGAAAATTGACAATTTTTCAGATGATTTTTGTTGATTTTAGAAGTTTCATCTTGGGTTGACCTTTTGACCTCAGAATAGTTGCTATCCAAAATCAGTAATGCACGATGCAATTGCTCTTTAATCTCCAAGTTAATAGGCACAAAATTGATAATTTTTCAGACGAAAATTGATGATTTTAGACGTTTGAACTTGAGTTGACCTTTGACTTCAAAAAAAAGTTGTTTTCCCAATTCAGTGATCCAATATGCAAATCCTGTTAAACTTTCACGTCAATCAGATTTAAAAAAATGATGACTTTAGAAATTTGACCTCAATATGACCTTTGGACCTTTAAACCTCAAAATCAATATGCTTATTAGTTGTGACTATCTCTACAACTTAGTAACGTTTCATGATGATTGGTTTAGAATTGTGACCTGGAGGCGATTTTACAAACAGACAAACAGACAGAATAACAAAGTCGACCGACCGATAGACTTGAAAAATCTTCGATTTTGCAGGTAATAAACTAAAAGACAAACAGACAGGGGTGAAAACACAACCTCCATCCACCTTCAGTGGCGGAGGACGGAGGTAACTATAACTTAATGGTGAAGAATGACTTTAAAAATTCTAGTAGCCGGATCCGGATCTTAACCAAAATCGAATCGATTCGTTCCTGTCGCACAACACGAACCTCTCCACCAAATTTTGTCCGAATCTGTCCACAACCTTCTGAGACATCCTGTTCACAGATAGATAGACAGACAGAGGTGAAAACATAACCTCCGCCCACAAGGTGGAGGTAACGAGGACATTAGGAGACAAATTACAACATTATATGGGAATTTAGCCTTGGGTCACAACACCATGAGACAGGTGTACTTATAATAAACAGTCCAACACTATTTTTCGTGCAGTTTCCTCTGAGCTCTAAATATATTGTATAAAGAAAGCTGGGTTTCTGTCCCTCTCATTTTGCATTTTGCAAATCTCATTTTGGAGTCTGGACTCTAATTCTTCTTCTTCAACGACCACCATTACGTGGCCGCCATAGGTAACCACCATAGGTAAACATACGTGGTCTAACCACCTTTCTTTTGGGGTCGGCCGGGGAATGCTTGGCCCGAGTCTTCACGAACCGGCTGCCCAGGCCTGACGTTCGACTCGTTTGGGGAGGATTTATTTGACCATGGTGCCGGCGATGGCTCGCCTACTCATCGCGAAGGACACCGTGGGATATTTAACGTCCACTAACTAATGCCAGCAGATGGGATGCCCAGTTTGACGTCCATCCGAGGGACAACACACACATTGATGAATCACCCCACCTGTGAAACAATAGCTGGGTCGGGATTCGAACCCAGGCTAGACAGCTTATAGGCGAGTGTGTGTATATCTCTAGGCCATCCTGACAGCCATGTGGTAGGCTGGAGTATCAAGTAAAAAAAAAAAAGAGTTTTAAAAATCGATCGTTGTCTGGGCTGGCAGCAGAGTTTAGAGGTATATGCTGAAACTCACCTTTCAGCTGTGTAGCTTTGGTTCGAATCTACACCCAGCTGGAAAATGTCACCCTGGTGTGTCGCATACAAGGTGATACATCAATGTAGTGCCATCCATCACTCGGTCATCAAGCCAGAATAACTCTCTGCCAGCACTGGCCATTACTACACATTCAATATCCTGTTGTCTTTCATGAAAAGTAGACAAGTTATCGCCGGCACCCTGGAACAAATTACAAATTCTTGCTCTGACTGGCACCTGGGAAGGCAATAACAAACCACTCAGCATAACACTTTTTTTGTATAGATTAGTACTCCCGATACAGGAGCAGCAGGAAGCCATTCCTCTCTGACGCATATAGATCACAGTAGACCTAGGGTGGGGCCTCAAGAACATCGGGGGTGTGTTCGGTTTCCAAGTTTCTTGGAGATCGCTCGCCAAGTGGTTTAAGCATTCGAGCAAGCACTCCATTCAAACCCGCTGATAAGGAATGGCTGGCTTGGCAAGCGCTAGCTAGCTGCTTGGTAACTGAACACATTCCTAGTCCTTACAGTTCAGTGTTCAACAGTAGTAGCGACTGTTTCAAAAGGTAACCATACTTGTTTGTGATTTATAATATGTTTACTCCTTGTAGGGGTGTCCCCCAAAACGGCACGATAAGATGTTTATACACATTGACACGGCGTTTGTTCAAGGATGAAAATCCCCTTGGGGAGACGGGATATTATTTGCATTAATATTGTTTTCTAATAACATTAATGTTATGTTATTATTTTGTGTCGTTGTTACGTTTGTTATTAGAAGCGGTTTTGGAAAAACGCCACGATAAACCTATCTCAACACAGATATACACCTCAGCACGCAACCCCATTGGCGAGGAAAACCCCATTGTGGAGAAAACCCCCTCGGGGAGGAGATCAAATGAATTTGCTACAACCTTCATTGTGTGACCCTTAGTCCTCCTATCAAATTTGGTTAAGATTAGATAAGTCAAGATTAAGATAAGATCAGGAGGAAGGAATCGATGGCAACGAACTGAACCTTAGCAACGTGGCTCCGATTCGTGCTGCTTACCGACATGAAACTCTCTCCCACGAGCTTTACGTGTTGAAGACCGCACATTTCAATTGACTTTTGGCACATTACCTGGAAAGAGTTTAGCATGTTACTCGTTACCTCCTTTTCCTGAAAGGCCCTGTCATGTCCATATTGTTTATCCCATGTACCCCACCCTAGCCCTTTCCCTTCCACAGATCTCCTGATGTCTCTGTTCTCTACTATTGTTGTGCTTCCCTCCTCTCCCTCTCTTGTCTCCCCTCCCTTTATTATATGTTCTACGAGTATATGTTAGCTCTTACATGAGCCTCGACTTAGTATACAAAAAAAAAAGAAGAAAAAAAAGGAAAAGAAAAGTAACGACCGAATGTATCGCGGTCAAAAATCGTCAGACAGACAGACAGACAGACACCAAACGCGCACTTGAGAAAGACTAGCACACCCGCTCACCACGGGAGCTGCAGGGGAAGTTGTGTTATTATCCTTATTATTATAACTGTTACTTATGTTAAATCAGGTCATTGAAAAGATCAGACCATTTGTGATTTGAAAAGATTTGTGTTCAAAACCAATTAATCATTTGTTACATACATTTATTTAAAGGGGATTTATTGTTCCAGTTTACGAACATACAGCTCAAAACACACTTTCAAGAACATTGTGTTCGTAAACCGGGGATTGTCTGTACTTGAACACTGTGCGGGGTATCATGTTCTAAGATCCTCGCTTATCGTGTTCTATTAAGTCTCCAGTTGCTGGAATATCTGCTTTGGAAGTAATCATTTTGGAGTTCAAATCCTAGTCCAGACCTGTATTGTTTCACATTTATTCAGCACCGTATTTACATCTAATATATACATATACCACTCCAAAAAATCCTTATAAAAGATAATAAACTATAGGAATGCAATAACCTATAAAATTTGAAATGTTTTGTCTTATACCCTGAACAGCCTCCTAATACGTGGCTGTCTATCACCACCTAGTGGTAGGAGCTGGTACTACAGTTAATATATAAATGACTCATAAAAATTGAAAAATGAGGTCTTAAACCCCAAACAGCCTCCTTCCAAGAGACTGACCAAAAATAAGTGGCTCTCTAGTGGCACCAGGTGGTAAGAGCTGGTACAATATCTCATATAGATAAATGCGCCTTAGAAATTTTCATTTTTAGTAAAAAAAGTATCTAAAATCACTGAGATTTCATCAAGAAATAATTATTTTAGAGATAAATATGGTGAATATATAACTCATTGTGATGTTTGTCATAATGACTACAAATATTACAACAAACACTTACAATCACACAATCCATTATAATATATACTAACGGGAAAAAGATCCTGTGCACCATAAAAAATTACACAAAATGGTGCTGACATATGGTCAGTATGGTCAGTGCTCGGACTGTTAGGAATTGGTTACATGAGCACAACATACGACCAGGGCGACCAGCGGTATGGCCGATGTTGTTGCTACATCATCGACATGTGCTGCTCGCTTGGTGTAGATCACGTCTGAGGTTCAAGAGACAAGATTGGCTTGCTATCCTCTTTACAGATGAGTCGAGGTTCCCTCTTGACAGTAGTGATGGCCAGGCCTTCGTATAGATCTGTAATGACACGCCTCAAGTATTTTTACATTTTCTGTGTGGTAAATACTGTACTGGTGTCACCTTAGAAGTGGAATTAAATGCTTTTCGTTGAATGCATGCAAAGTAGATATCGATGTAACCAGACCTTAGCTGTTCATTACTATTCTTCTGTGACGATGATTCTCGGTTATTGTGCCGGTCGCTGACTTCCGTGAATTATCGATGCACGGAGTTGATTGGCTGATCAAATGTTTTCCGTTTTTTAAAAAGTTGTTACTTGAGAATTCTCGGATGATCCTTTTGAGATGACCGTGATAGGTAAAATACTTATAATGCATTTCTAGCAAAAACTGTTATTAACTCCTATGATCCTCGTCGTCACGGGTTCCGCCATCTTGATGCGAGGCATGCGGTCGATGGCCGATGAGTGGTGGACATTGGGACTAGTCCGTTATCTCTACCATGTCCGTGTAGCTGTCACCGGGGTTTTTTTCATACATCTCCACCAGCAATGCTCAATAAACTGTTGAAGCAAGATCAGTTGTTCTCATCTCGCCTTCCACATCTTGGTGTCAGAAGTGGGATGTTGGATGGAGATAAAAACCTGAGGAACCCCCGGGCTGACTAACCAACTGATTGTTATCACGAATCGCTGTCACGAATAGTAATGGCAGAGGGTGGCGAAGCAATTGAGGCCCTGTCTAGGGAGTTGGAGACTCTTCGGCTGATGGTTCGTGAACAAGGGGAGGCCTTGAATTCCCGACAATACCACCCTCTTGTGTTGACAACCGGCAGCCAACTGACCAGATTAAAGGACAAACCAGTTCATGATAGTGATATTGCTCTTGAGGAGTGGATAACCGACTTGAAGTGTACAGTTGACGCTAGTCAATTGAGGGGTGAGGAGTTTGCCATGTTAGACAAGCTAGACAAGAAAGAAATGAGGCAAGCTAGACAAGAAATTTTGGCGAGAAGCGAGAGTGTTAGAAAGTCACCATACCAAATCATTAACACTCAGAGAAAGGTATTTAATGGTGGGGGCGATTTATCATCAGCTCAACATCGCTTCTACTCGTACCACCAGCAACCACATCTGGAATTGGTGACTGTTTCCCTCAATCTTATTGAACTGTATGACAAAATTGTTGAGGCCTGTCCATCTTTTGGTGATCATCACCTCCGTGAGCCAGCTTTAAAGGGTCACCTGTCAAAAACCGTTACAAACGACGTACATCAAAGGGAGATACGTCGTCTGAACAAAGAGCAGCCAAACCTGTCATTTTTGGACCTCCGAGATGTTGTGATTGACTGGCTGGGAGATAACAACCCAAATGACTTGAAAAAAACTGCTGTTGTTCAAGAACATTGTGACAGATACCTTGAAGATACCTTGAAGTGACAGGTTGTGACAGATACCTTGAAGCGACAGGAAGACATCATCGCCAAGCAACAACAAATGATAGATAACTTACTTGCTGGGCTGAAGGAGGCCAAGGAAAGGAAATCTCGTTCTTGTTGGTCCTGTGGTGAAACCGGACAACTTCGGCGTAACTGTCCGACCAAGAGGTTAAACTACCAGAGCCTGTAGCGGTGAACCACACTGCAGGCACTGGTGACTCTAATGTGAATGGTTTAATTCTGAACAGAATGGTGGGGACATGTCCAGAAACCATGTTGGATGTCGGTGGTGTGAAGCTCCGTTGTTTAATCGATACTTGTGCCCAAGTTTCAACCATTACAGAAACTTTATATAGGCAATACTTGGATAAGCTTGAGTTGATGAATGTGAGTGAGCTGATTTGTATTACTGCCACAAATGGACTGGATAATCCCTATATAGGCTATGTTACATTAAGTGATAAGGTTTTTGGCCAACAGGTAGACAATCTTGGTTTTCTAGTTTTAAAAGATGTTGTAGATCCGGCTATGTACCAGCGCAAAACGGTTGTTCCCGGTGTGTTGGGGTCAAATGCCTTGAGAGACATTAAAGTGACTGTTGAAAGACATTCTCATGTGAGCAAAAATGTAAAAAAAACTTGCTTGCATTGTATGAGGAAGTTCCTGCCATTCATGTTAGGGACAGTGTCAAAGTTAGGGTTGCCAGACAAAAGCCAGTTCTCATTCCAGCACGTTCTCTTCAGGTTATAGAAGGCAGTATCCCATCCTCAAAAACTGTCCTATACAGCTATCATCGAAGAGATTCCTCTGCCTTTACCTCGAGGATTAGTTGTTGGACGTACTATTTATATGGTTGACAGTACTCGAACAGTTCCCCTACAGGTCGCGAACTTCAATGACCATGACATTTAAATTAATCCAAAAACACCTATTGGTCTCCTCAGCCATGCTGAAGTTGCACCAACTATTGATGTCGTGAATGTCAGCAGTCACGAAGTAAGGGTGACTGAAACTCAACCATCTGAGAACTGTGCACTGAATGACTTATTGGCTCTTATGAGCATCAGTGACAATTTAACACCATCTGACCAACTGAAACTAAATAAAGTCCTCATGAAGCATTCTAACACCTCCAGTAAACATGATGAAGGCATTGGGTAATGTGACACCATTAAACATAAGTTTCTGACGACTGATGATGTACCTGTTAGAATACCTCACCGACGTGTTCCGCCAAGCCAGTGGCAAGAGGTTAGAGACTATCTGAGAAAATCTCTGGACAGTGGCGTCATTCGGGAGTCGTCAAGTCAGTATGCTTCTCCGATTGTTTTGGTGAGAAAGGGGGACAAACTTAGAGTTTGCTGTGACTATCGGGCCCTGAATTTAAAAACCTGCAAAGACGCATACCCACTCCCACGTATTGAGGAAGCTCTCACAGTTCTGAAAGGTGTTAAATATTTTTGTAGTTTGGACCTTGTCCATGGCTTCAAACAGATTGCTGTAGCTGAGGAGGACATAGAGAAGACTGCTTTTAGAGTAGGTACTGGTGGCTTGTATGAGTACCTGGCGAATGCCTTTTGGTTTAACTGGGGCTCCGGGAACTTTCATGCGTCTCATGGACAAGATATTTGGGGATGAGAATTTCCAGACACTGCTCATTTATCTCGATGATATTCTGGTATTTGGGACAACTTTTGATGAAACCCTGGAAAGACTTGATATGGTTCTCACGAGGCTTTCAAAATTTAATCTGAAAGTAAAGCCTGAAAAGTGTCAACTTTTTAAAGAACAGTTGAGATACCTGATACGTTTTTAAAAAGTTGTTACTTGAGAATGCTGGGATGATCCATTTGAGATGATCGTGATATTTGATTGATTATTTGTGTTCAAATGTCTGGTAATTGAAGCCGTGAGTCCATGAAGCCGTCTAATTATGTCTATTAATTATGTCATGTTTGAACGCTGGTTGCAACCTGTCTATTAATTATGTACGTATGTTAATTACGTACTGTTGGAATATACCTTTTGACCCTTTAAAATGGTGAGACTCCTTAGACCTTTGAAGACCCTTTAAATCCCCCAAGACTCTTTAACACCACCAAGACCCCAAAATACCATGAAAACTCAAAGACCCTGAAGACTCTTAAAGATTTAAGAGACCTTAAAGATCTCAAAGACCCTTAAAGACCCAAAAGAACCTGAAGATCACAAAGACCCCAAAGAGCCAAAGTACCCAAAATAACCAAAATACCCCAAAGACCATTAAAGATTCAAGAGACCCTAAAGATCTCAAAGACCCTTAAAGACCGAGAAGACCCAAAATACCCCGAAGATACAAAAGACCCCAAAGAACCAAAGTACCCAAAATAACCAAAATACCCCAAAGACCATTAAAGATTCAAGAGACCCTAAAGATCTCAAAGACCCTTAAAGACCCAGAAGACCCAAAATACCCCAAAGATACAAAAGACCCCAAAGAACCAAAGTACCCAAAATAACCAAAATACCCCAAAGACCCTTAAATATTCAAGAGACGCTAAAGATCTCAAAGACCCTTAAAGATCCAGAAGACCCAAAAGACCCCAAAGATCCAAAAGACCCATAATAACCAAAGTACCCAACCCCGAATACCCTTACATATTCAAGAGACGCTAAATATCTCAAAGACCCTTAAAGACCCAGAAGATCCAAAAGACCCCGATGAACCAAAGTTCCCAAAATACCCCGAAGACCCTTAAATATTCAAGAGACCCTAAAGATCTCAAAGACGCTTAAAGACCCAAAAGACCCCAAAGACCCAAAATACTCGAAAGATCCAAAATACCCAAAATACCCATGCCACAGAAAACGTGCACAAGCAACAATCTTTTGTGTCAAAAATGCTGCCATTAAGAAAACAATTCTGTTTTTGCACGAATATGGTTTCTTTTAAAAAGAAAAAGAAAAAGTGTTGTGTTGCTGTGTACATGCTAAATACACACTATTTTATGAAAATTTTTTTTTTTTTTTTTTTTTTTTGTATACAAGATCGAGGCTCGTGAAAGAGCGAACATTAATCACACAGAAAGACAAACCGACACATAAAACATATAACATCGGGAGCGGTAGACAAGATGGGGAGAGAGGGGGAAGGACACAAACACAACATTTGAGAGCAGGGACCGAGAGACATGGAGACATCGAGAGATCTGAGAGAGGGCGAGGGCTTTGGGGGGGGGGGGGCATGGGAAGGGGGCGGTGGGAGAGGTATAAAACATATGGACACTGCCAGGACTTCCAGGAAAGAAGTTGGAATTTCAAACAAGGTGGATCTGGGGTGAATTAGCGGGGGTAGAAAAGATCAAGGTTTTGGATGGGGGAAGATAAGAGATGGTGGTGAACAGCTGTTTTAAAGACCTGGAGGGAGGAGTGGGATTGAAGGGAGTGAGGGAGTTTGTTCCAGAGGCGGGAGAAAAGAGGATTGAAAGAGTGAAGGTGAGCAGAGAGCCGAGATTTCGGCAGTTTAACCAGCAGAGGGTTGCTGGCAGATCTTGTGCGACCTGTAGGAATATTTGGGGGACAGAGCACAGAGAGAGCTGGGGGTGCAAGGCCGGAGAGGAGTCGGTAGAAGACAGAAAGACCACCTACCTGCCTGCGGTGAGTGAGTGAAAGGCCCTCAGAGATAGCTTCATCGCGGGAGATTCCAATAATTCTGAAAGCTTTGGTTTCAACAGCGTGAAGCCGAGCTAGGTGTGAGGCAGGAGCACCGGCCCATAGGGGAGAACAGTATTCCATTGAGCTGCGGATGAAAGCCTTGTATGTGGTGAGGAGCTCAGGTGTGCCGAGGAAGGACTTCGCACGACGGAGGATGCCCAGTCGGCGACTGGCTTTGGAGGCCAGCTTGGAAATGTGGTTTTCCCAAGAAAGATCATGGCAGATAGTGAGACCCAAAATCTTGAGCGACAGAACTTCTTGGAGAGGATTGTTGAGAAAGTAGATGGGAGGGTTGTCCAGTCGATCTTTTCGGAGAGACATAGTAAGAGTGTGAGATTTGTCAGGATTGAAAGACATGTTCCACTTGTTTGACCAGTCTGTGATTTTGTCCAGGTCTTCAGAGAGTGAGGAGGCAGCAGACTGCCGATCTGAGGGAAGAGGAATGGAGCGGCAGAGAGTGGAGTCATCAGCAAAGAGATAGAGAGGATTTTCGAGAGAGTCAGAGAGATCATTGATGAAGACCAGAAAAAGCACGGGGCCCAGAACACTGCCTTGGGGAACTCCAGCCTGAACAGGAAGAGGAGATGAGAGAAACCCATTCAGGGCACAAACAACAATCTTTTGTGTCAAAAACACTTCCATTAGGAAAACAAGACTGTTTTTGCACGAATAAGGTTTCTTGTGTAACATGTGTTGTTTTGTCGTATAAATGCTAAATACTGTCGCGTGACTACCCTCAGGTGAACACCCCACGACGTCTCCATCTCTGCTCCTGTCAGCGAGTCTCATCTTAGCAGTCTCTGTGCCAATCTAATCCCTGCCAATCACTGCTCTTTGAGGCGTGGTTTCACGGACCTTTTGTGCCTTGCGCTCACCAAGTCGGTGTTATCAGCGATAGTGCTTGATGCCTGGTTTCCGGTTGGTTTTTAATTAGTGTGGTTATTGGCTGATTTCTTACTAGGTGTCTGTAGTGCGGTGTCATAAGGAACACAGGAAAAGATTACAGAGGCAATTACATACAGCGGATTAATTTACCCAGAATTCCTAGCTAATTAACAAACCCCACCCCTCTCATGGGAATGAAGATACACTTACACGACATCCGGTCTAAACAAATTTCCTACTCATGATACATTGAGGTTTCTTCTTCTTCATGGCAGTCAGAGCACACTACCTATGCATTCTACCTGGTTCTAAGGTATTGCCTACCCTCTACAAATGTAACAATACAAACTACTGGTATGTGATGAAACACAAACGTTTCTGCCCTAGAATAGTGACTTGCAACAAAAAAAAGTGCTCAACCAACAAGCTTCTGTGTCAAAAATGAGTGATAGAAACCAGGTATGGTGGATGGAGGAAGTCACGAAGTCAGTTGGTGAAAGTAAGTAGGTCTAGAATAGGACAGAGAAGATCAAAGACAAAGGGAGACAGCCAGATGCGGGGTTGCTGCACTTTTATGGGCAGAGAGAAAGCAGAAAAGAGAGCTGTGGATTATTAGAGGAATGATTTGGAAGATGTGGTGTACAACAAGTTGGAAGAGGATGGTGGGAGGAAGGTGATCTATAAATTGCCTCGTGGGAGAGATACGGATAACAAGGGCATGAAAGGGGGGTGGGGGGTGGTGGGTGGTGATTAAGGATGGAGGCAGGAGGTTAGTAACAGAGAGCGGTGCAGTATTGAAGGTGTGGGAAGGATATTTCAAACAGCTGTTGAACAGGGAAAGAAGCAGTGGCAAACTGGAGCTACCGAGTTATGTGGAGGGGAAAACGTGGAGTTGGTGGAAATCACGGAAGGTGAAGGGCAGACGGCATTGAAGAGGGTGAAAAAGCGAAGGGCGCCTGTCATTGATGAGGTGTGCACAGAGATGATAATTGCAGTGGGAGAAGTCGGAGAGATGGTGATGGCAACACTGTGATGGATGGGAGTGATGGAAGCAGAAGTTAGGTTGGTGGAAGGGACGTATTAGTGGGGCGGCTTAGCCCAAATATTCAAAAGAATTGTGCATTTTGTGAAACAAGCACCAAATTTGGCACAAATGTACATTAATATGTTGCGAACATTTTCAGATATTGGGCCACTTGAAATTCCGTAATTTTTTTTTTCAAATTTTTTCAAATTTCGTAATTTCAAATTTTTCGGGTGACACCGTCACAATTTCGGTCTTCGAGGCCGGCCGATAGGCAAAGTGTGACCGGAAGGGACGAGGTTCTCCTGACCACGTGACCCTCGATCTGGGAAGCGAGAGGCGTTCCATTAGTGGACGCGCCCCTCACGCCCGACTTTTGGGCGGCCCCGGCAGGCCGTTTGTTTTGACGTTCCGTGACAGGCCCCGCACCCCCACCTCCGGGCCGACCGGAAGCTTGTGCTGAGTACATCATACCTGAACAACTCAGTGAGGCAGAACACAGCAGTGCACACCAGGGTGACCCCTTCAGTGCATAAACAAATTAACCTGTCCACTGCAGGGCATATAGAAATGAAGTTATTTTCTGCATATAATAATAATATAAGTTCAGTTCTATATAACAATTTCTGTTATCACCACTACCACTACAACTACCACTACTACAAGCTTTGTCTGGAATTTTGTGGACTAACAGACAAACAGACATACAGACAAGCTGGGATCAAAACATTACCTCCTTCCACCATTGAGTGTAGAGGTAAACATCATGGAAATTATATCATGCCCTAGATTTAATTCATGCTTACCCGTGTATTTGCTTCACTGGTTCACAAGGTCTTTTGCATACATGTAATTCAGACTCTCGTCTTCATTGCTGACCACACAATGCTCGCAACATATTAATGTACATTTGTGCCAAATTTGGTGCTTGTATCACAAAATGCACAATTCTTTTGAATATTTGGGCTAAGCCGCCCCACTATATCGGCCGGCCTCGAAGACCGAAATTGTGACGGTGTCACCCGAAAAATTTGAAATTACGAAATTTGGAAAAATTTGAAAAAAAAAATTACGGAATTTCAAGTGGCCCAATATCTGAAAATGTTCGCAACATATTAATGTACATTTGTGCCAAATTTGGTGCTTGTATCACAAAATGCACAACAGGTTTGCTATGCTGCTACACTATATAAGGGAACGATGGAAGAGTTTTGTTTGGTCCTGGGATGTCAGAGGAGTTCAGTGTGAACATCGGTTTGAGGCAGGGAAGTGCTCTCAGCTCACTCATGTTTATCATGATGATGGAGCTGGTAAGCAGGAAGGTAAATATAAAAGATATTCTGTGGAGGATATTGTATGTGGACGATCTGGCTGTTGTGGAGAGTGAGCGGAGGTGCAGAAAATACTGTTGCGGATATGAGGACTGTATATTTTTTTGATTGTGCTTTATTATTATTATTATTGTTTATCCTGCGCCCCCTGCCTCCGGAGCTGTGTAAAGGTAAAGGGCATCCCATAATTAGTCCACAAGCATACACGTCAGCCAATAATAGAATACCCCTGTTCGATAGTTATATCTTATTCTGTGTTTTAGGGTAAGGCTGTGTCTCCCATTAATTGAAGTACTCCATTGCACCAGTGAAAGAGAATAGATCCCCTTTCATTCCCATCCCCAAAATCAGGTGTGATTGCACAGGTGTGCAACTGAACAGGTGTGTGGAGCAGTGTATGAGTGAGTGATGGTGATGTGTGTTGTGTTGACCAACTGGTCCAGGAAGAGGAGGAGGGTGCAGGTGGCACCAGGTGTGAGTGCACAGGTGTGCAACAACAGGTATGGAGAATGGTAGTGTGGAATAAATGGAGTATTGGAATGGATGGTCGTGGAGTGAGTATGGTGGAAAACTGTGGAGTGGAGTGGATGGTGCGAAGGTGTGAATGGGGGAAGAGTGGACCCCCATCACGGATACCCGGGGCGGGTAGTGTAAGTGTTAGGTAGAGGGTATAGGTAAATTGTGGTTGGATATTGCCATCTGTGGTGCGAGTGGAAGAATGGTCTTTGGATGGGTGCATTAGTGTTGTGGAAATGGCTGGGCGTGTAGCCTGTTAGTGTGTGTAGTTGGTTTGGGCACTCCACCACTGTGAGGATGTCAGCCAGGTGAGGCCGCAGGTGGGCTCTGGGAGCCGGTAGTTGTGGATGGGGCCCGAGGATCCAGAGGACGGACCCGGGTAGCCCAGTGCCAGAGGGCACCAAGGGGTGACAGAACCAGGAGGGGTCTTCCCCAGTTAGTTAGGTTAGGGTGAGGAGCTAGGTAAGCTCGGGTGGCAACTACAGTGGTGGAGGTGTGCAGGTGGGTAGACCTGCTGGGAGAGATACACGTCACAGCCCAGAAATTGTGCAAGGGCACCGGGAGATGAATCGGGGGAGTGAGACCCCAAATTGAGAAGCACCACAGTTTGGTCAATGGGAATTGGTTTTTAGAACCCATAGTGTAAGTTGGCCAATGGATTGGCAGGGAGAGACCCCGGGTAGTGTAAAGTGTGTTAAGGTCATTTAGAGGATAGTTATGATGAAGGATCTCCTCGCACCATCTGCATCCACTCACCTGAGGTGACAGGTACTCCACACCATGCCATGTTTTGATTATTTTTTATGATGCAAATGTTTGGAATGTGAGACGCATCATGACGTGGGTGTGACATTGTGCTTTGATGTTCCATCTCTTCCTCCTTATGAGGATTGATGATGAATTTGGTGATGGCAAATTTTGAAGTAGAGGGATTGTGGAGACGAATTTGGTATAGGAGAAATATGGGGAAGACGTGACAGTAGTGACGAATTTGTAAATGGGTCGATTTTGTAAATATGGGGTAAAGGCAAGGGTAGTGTAGGTGACAGGGGGGTGACGTACGGTAGGGACGAGCTTTCTCACTTCGCCCTCCGTACGCATTTTGCCTTGCATTGCCTTATTGATGTGTACCCTTGTGACCTTACCCCTCGCTCAATTGTCTCTTTTGTCTCCCACATGACCTGTGCGCCATTGGGTGCCGAGGGGAGCGTGCGTGAGTCCTCCATTGTGCGCCCGGAATTCCCAGAACCAGCTGTCTGCATCGATGCACCACATTATGGACCACATGTCTGTGGCCGAGCACCACTTATGGACCCCATGGGTTGGGACATGGCCCCTCTGCTGGAACCGGCCATGAGGGCCCGAAATCTTGCTGGCGGACCTTGGCCACAGGGCACCGATGCCCCACAAGTGAACCACACGTAGTCGGCCCTGTGGGCCATAAATAAAATAAATAAAAATGGACACGTTGAGCACACTTTATTGCAAATAGGCCGCCAGTAAGAAAATGAAAGAATGACAACAACTGGAAGACAATAATAATAACCAGCAGAGGGAGCCGAAGAGCAAGAGACCACCTGCAGGGTTAGGGGTTGTTGATTTTATTTTGATTGAACATTGATGAACAATGGTGACTGCACCGATTGGTGCTTGGGTGTGTATTGGTGCGTTTTTGGGTGCGTTCATGGTGCATTGATGCAGAGCAGACTGTCTCCCCCCCAGAAAGAACAATCACAGGTCCTGGGTTAGTCTTGTAAATAAAAATAGCGTCATTGTAAATAATGCTCCCCACCGTCAGTGTGTAGTTTGAAGACCATTCCGCAATTCGGTTAACTGTGGGCGTAAGTCTGTTAGGCAGGGTGCAATGGAGCAGCGGGACACATTTATTTATGTTTTAAAACTGTCGCACTCAGGGTCAGGTTAAAAGTAGAGGGAACTACACCTACGTGTCACACTAAATAAAAAAAGTTGTAGGCCCGGGCCGTGCCTAAGAGGAGGAGGGTGCAGTGTTGCGGATATGAGGACTGTATATTTTTTTGATTGTGTGCTTTATTATTATTATTATTGTTTATTCTGCGCCCCCTGCCTCCGGAGCTGTGTAAAGGTAAAAGGGCATCCCATAATTAGTCCACAAGCATACACGTCAGCCAATAATAGAATACCCCTGTTCGATAGTTATATCTTATTCTGTGTTTTAGGGTAAGGCTGTGTCTCCCATTAATTGAAGTACTCCATTGCACCAGTGAAAGAGAATAGATCCCCTTTCATTCCCATCCCCAAAATCTCCATTTCCTTTCACATCCCCTTTCGTCATTGCCAAGCCTCGATTGCCAATTACATCCCCTCCAAAACCACCATTGAACATGTGCTCGGGTCGGGTAAGAGGGGCGTGCCCGCCCGTCGTCATCAAGGGCGGAGCCAGAGGGTCGCGTGACCAACCAGGGCCGAGGTGAGCACACCGATGGGCGTGTCCTGAAGGCCGGCGGCTTGATCGCCGGAGGCGCTATAAAGGCGCGCGCGCAAGAAGTGTGGGGGGGTCGGTGGTGAGGAGTGAGTGGACCAAGAGAGAGAAAGAGTGGTTGGACCAAGAAAGAGAAAGAGTGGTTGGACCAAGAGAGAAAGAGTGGTTGGACAGGGAGACGTGCACAAGTGTTGTTGAGTTGAGGGTTTGGACCAGACGAGTCAGATGTGTCCTGGCAAAGCAAGCGGCGGCCACAGCAGCAACAACACCCAACAGCCGCTTGGGGCCTGGACGGCGGTTTTGAGCAGGGCCGCGAAGGAACGGCGGCTGCTAAACGCGCCGATCGTGCTGCAGGACCCCCTTGGACCTTCCTCTCCCTCCAGCCATCCACCTCCTGCCTTTCCACCCTTCTTGTGTACGTGAGTTTGTTCTGTGTGTCTTGTCCCTGGGTATTTAATTAAGTCTGTATAAGCTAGTATTTGCACTGTGTCACCTGCGTCTTATGTGTTGTAAATAAACGTGACTGCTTTCTTTTTGCTTGTGTGTATAATAAATCCAATTACTCTTCTGTCCGTCTTCTCGTCTTATTCCTTTTCCTCTTTGCATTTCGTCGTTTTAGTCTTTTCCAGATTGGGCAGCTGCGGTGCGATACGGCCAAAGTTCTGGGTGAATCGGGTGAGTCGGGGAACAACTGTTCGGTCGCGGAGCCTTCGCTCGGCAAACAACATCCTAAACCGCGATCAGTAACAATTGGTGTCAGGAAGTGAGATCGGACCCGAAGCGCGCTTAACGCGCTCAAAATTACGAGCTGCTGAAAAATTGTGTTTTAAAGAAATAAAACCCGAATTTTGAAATCGCGCCATGGCTGGTCAAGGCGATCGGATGCCGGTGGGTGAGCTACAGATAGACGGGGTAGAATCGACCCAGGACCTCGGGGAAATGTATGTGGAGAAAATGGTGGAGGAGAGTAAAGAAGGTGTGGTTGAGGGGGTATCAGACGCACAAAATGGCGCTCTTGCGCATGAGGTTGGGGCAGCTGCGGCCGCACCCTTTGTACTACCAACGGTGGCCCAAATGCAAGCCTTCATGGCCCAATTCATGGTGGAAATGCAGAAAGAAAACGACATTATGGAACGAATGGAAAACAGAATGAGGGCTGATAGTGAGCGAATAACGAAAGAATTGGGAAACCAAATTGAAGCAATAACGAACGAATTGGGAAACCAAATTGAAGCAACAACGAACGGAATGAGGGCCGATAGGGAGGAAAGGGAGCAGAGGGACAGAGACCGCAAGTTGGGCGAAAGGGTCCCACGGGTGCACGACGAGGTAACGCGGGTCGAGAAGCACTGGTTGAACGAAGCGGAGAAAAGCACGGGTACAATGACCGGGGTAGAAATCGCGACCCGGGGTTTGGAAAAGCCGGCAACCGATGAGGTAGAGGGAATTTTATTAAAGCCAACGGTCGTCGAGGTGAACAAAGAAATTATGGGTATAGTTGAAATTGGAGAGACCGGGGACTTAAAGTTAAAAGAGCAACAATCGGAGGAAGGAATGGAAATTGCTCAAAGTCTAAATGCACATCCTGATGCCGTACTTGCTAATCCGTATAAAGATTTGCAGGTTTTGGTGCAGGGAGGAAGAAGAACCCCGAAGGTGAGACGTGCTGTGTATTGTGCGGGGAGATTTTGTAAGAGGATGTTTGGCGACAAAATAATTTTCGCGTGCTTGGGATCGAGGAGGCATCCGGGCGTTGGTGAAGGGTCCCGTGTGAGTGGAAATGGCACGCGTGTGGAAAAAAGTGTGCGTCGGCGAGTGGGTGTGTTATAAAGTGTGGGAGTGAAACCGAGTGCGAGCGAGAATGCACGTCGGGGTGTACGGAGTGTACGTGCGAGGGTGAGAGTGACCCGGAGAGCGAGTTGGTGGTGGAGCGGGTGCGAGAATGCACGCTTGGAATGGTAGAGGGTGTGCGAGGAAGCACACCTGGGTTGGTGGTAGCGCGAGTGTGGGAGAGCCCATCCGAGCGCGTTAGTGGGTGGATGCAAGAGTGCACGCCCATGGTGAGTGTTACGGAGGACGTAACGGAGGAGAGGTGTGGACCGAGGTGTGCAAGCGGCGAGTGTGCGCAAGAGTGTGCGCGAGAGGTGTGGTTTGTAACAGGGAGTGCGTTGGTGGAATGTACGGACGGCGTTGGAACGCCGGGTTTTGTGAGGGTGAAAGGGGTAGCGTATGCGTGTGAGCATGCAAGTGAAGCATCGACGGTAACCGGGTGTTAGGGCGACGGATAGCCGATGCGAGCGCTTGGGGCGCGGCGTGCTTTGTTGGATGCAGGGCCCGGCGCGGATCGAAGCTGCGTCGTTTCTCTTTGAAGCGTCGTTGACGAATCGGGCTTGGCCCCGCCCCGCACGGTCGAGTCCGGGCCTTGGCGGGCGAGGCGACCGGTCCGGTTCAAGGGCGAGTGGGAGGAAGCGGAACGGTGCCCCCTCGTGGGGACGGGGTTCCGACCGGGGGAGATTGAGCCATCGGGCCCGGGACCGCAAGGATCCGCGCCGAGATGGTGTGTGGAACCTCGGTCCAACCAAACCACCTCCCTTGAACTGAAAGCCGGACGGATTCAACCTGCAGGTGACCAAACCACCCGAATTCATTGCTCGGCTTTACGAACCGAGTTTAATGATGTCATGACGCACCGAGGCTAGGATATAGCGGACTGTGATGATGATGGTAGTGATTTGATACGAAATTTATAATAGTGGGTAGAATTGGCAGTAAATGGAAAATTTTTGAATTGGTTGGAATTTGGACGAGCAAAATTGATAGTGGGACCTCCCCGATGTGGTGGGATGGGCAATCCACCATCCCTCACAGTGGGGGGCAAAGGAGCACTAGCTTATGGGGTTTATGGCAGTGAAAACTAGCCCGGGTGGGTTAGGATATTGTTTGAAGGGATCTAGCGAAGATGACCTTAGGTAACGTTAAGGTTTAGTTAGTGACAATGATACCTGTAGTGGGGACGCAGGTAGATTAGTGTGGATGATAATGACGAGGGAGCGCAATAGTTTAAAGGGACGACTGGGAAGCGCAAGTTTCAGAGGGGAGTAGTTAGCTGAGATGATGCCGTGTGTTTGAAGATTGAACAGGTGTGATTGAACAGGTGTGATTGCACAGGTGTGCAACTGAACAGGTGTGTGGAGCAGTGTATGAGTGAGTGATGGTGATGTGTATTGTGTTGACCAACTGGTCCAGGAAGAGGAGGAGGGTGCAGGTGGCACCAGGTGTGAGTGCACAGGTGTGCAACAACAGGTATGGAGAATGGTAGTGTGGAATAAATGGAGTATTGGAATGGATGGTCGTGGAGTGAGTATGGTGGAAAACTGTGGAGTGGAGTGGATGGTGCGAAGGTGTGAATGGGGGAAGAGTGGACCCCCATCACGGATACCCGGGGCGGGTAGTGTAAGTGTTAGGTAGAGGGTATAGGTAAATTGTGGTTGGATATTGCCATCTGTGGTGCGAGTGGAGAGAATGGGCTTTGGATGGGTGCATTAGTGTTGTGGAAATGGCTGGGCGTGTAGCCTGTTAGTGTGTGTAGTTGGTTTGGGCACTCCACCACTGTGAGGATGTCGGCCAGGTGAGGCCGCAGGTGGGCTCTGGGAGCCGGTAGTTGTGGATGGGGCCCGAGGATCCAGAGGACGGACCCGGGTAGCCCAGTGCCAGAGGGCACCAAGGGGTGACAGAACCAGGAGGGGTCTTCCCCAGTTAGTTAGGTTAGGGTGAGGAGCTAGGTAAGCTCGGGTGGCAACTACAGTGGTGGAGGTGTGCAGGTGGGTAGACCTGCTGGGAGAGCTACACGTCACAGCCCAGAAATTGTGCAAGGGCACCGGGAGATGAATCGGGGGAGTGAGACCCCAAATTGAGAAGCACCACAGTTTGGTCAATGGGAATTGGTTTTTAGAACCCATAGTGTAAGTTGGCCAATGGATTGGCAGGGAGAGACCCCGGGTAGTGTAAAGTGTGTTAAGGTCATTTAGAGGATAGTTATGATGAAGGATCTCCTCGCACCATCTGCATCCACTCACCTGAGGTGACAGGTACTCCACACCATGCCATGTTTTGATTATTTTTTATGATGCAAATGTTTGGAATGTGAGACGCATCATGACGTGGGTGTGACATTGTGCTTTGATGTTCCATCTCTTCCTCCTTATGAGGATTGATGATGAATTTGGTGATGGCAAATTTTGAAGTAGAGGGATTGTGGAGACGAATTTGGTATAGGAGAAATATGGGGAAGACGTGACAGTAGTGACGAATTTGTAAATGGGTCGATTTTGTAAATATGGGGTAAAGGCAAGGGTAGTGTAGGTGACAGGGGGGTGACGTACGGTAGGGACGAGCTTTCTCACTTCGCCCTCCGTACGCATTTCGCCTTGCATTGCCTTATTGATGTGTACCCTTGTGACCTTACCCCTCGCTCAATTGTCTCTTTTGTCTCCCACATGACCTGTGCGCCATTGGGTGCCGAGGGGAGCGTGCGTGAGTCCTCCATTGTGCGCCCGGAATTCCCAGAACCAGCTGTCTGCATCGATGCACCACATTATGGACCACATGTCTGTGGCCGAGCACCACTTATGGACCCCATGGGTTGGGACATGGCCCCTCTGCTGGAACCGGCCATGAGGGCCCGAAATCTTGCTGGCGGACCTTGGCCACAGGGCACCGATGCCCCACAAGTGAACCACACGTAGTCGGCCCTGTGGGCCATAAATAAAATAAATAAAAATGGACACGTTGAGCACACTTTATTGCAAATAGGCCGCCAGTAAGAAAATGAAAGAATGACAACAACTGGAAGACAATAATAATAACCAGCAGAGGGAGCCGAAGAGCAAGAGACCACCTGCAGGGTTAGGGGTTGTTGATTTTATTTTGATTGAACATTGATGAACAATGGTGACTGCACCGATTGGTGCTTGGGTGTGTATTGGTGCGTTTTTGGGTGCGTTCATGGTGCATTGATGCAGAGCAGACTGTCTCCCCCCCCAGAAAGAACAATCACAGGTCCTGGGTTAGTCTTGTAAATAAAAATAGCGTCATTGTAAATAATGCTCCCCACCGTCAGTGTGTAGTTTGAAGACCATTCCGCAATTCGGTTAACTGTGGGCGTAAGTCTGTTAGGCAGGGTGCAATGGAGCAGCGGGACACATTTATTTATGTTTTAAAACTGTCGCACTCAGGGTCAGGTTAAAAGTAGAGGGAACTACACCTACGTGTCACACTAAATAAAAAAAGTTGTAGGCCCGGGCCGTGCCTAAGAGGAGGAGGGTGCAGTGTTGCGGATATGAGGACTGTATATTTTTTTGATTGTGTGCTTTATTATTATTATTATTGTTTATTCTGCGCCCCCTGCCTCCGGAGCTGTGTAAAGGTAAAAGGGCATCCCATAATTAGTCCACAAGCATACACGTCAGCCAATAATAGAATACCCCTGTTCGATAGTTATATCTTATTCTGTGTTTTAGGGTAAGGCTGTGTCTCCCATTAATTGAAGTACTCCATTGCACCAGTGAAAGAGAATAGATCCCCTTTCATTCCCATCCCCAAAATCTCCATTTCCTTTCACATCCCCTTTCGTCATTGCCAAGCCTCGATTGCCAATTACATCCCCTCCAAAACCACCATTGAACATGTGCTCGGGTCGGGTAAGAGGGGCGTGCCCACCCGTCGTCATCAAGGGCGGAGCCAGAGGGTCGCGTGACCAACCAGGGCCGAGGTGAGCACACCGATGGGCGTGTCCTGAAGGCCGGCGGCTTGATCGCCGGAGGCGCTATAAAGGCGCGCGCGCAAGAAGCGTGGGGGGGTCGGTGGTGAGGAGTGAGTGGACCAAGAGAGAGAAAGAGTGGTTGGACCAAGAAAGAGAAAGAGTGGTTGGACCAAGAGAGAAAGAGTGGTTGGACAGGGAGACGTGCACAAGTGTTGTTGAGTTGAGGGTTTGGACCAGACGAGTCAGATGAGTCCTGGCAAAGCAAGCGGCGGCCACAGCAGCAACAACACCCAACAGCCGCTTGGGGCCTGGACGGCGGTTTTGAGCAGGGCCGCGAAGGAACGGCGGCTGCTAAACGCGCCGATCGTGCTGCAGGACCCCCTTGGACCTTCCTCTCCCTCCAGCCATCCACCTCCTGCCTTTCCACCCTTCTTGTGTACGTGAGTTTGTTCTGTGTGTCTTGTCCCTGGGTATTTAATTAAGTCTGTATAAGCTAGTATTTGCACTGTGTCACCTGCGTCTTATGTGTTGTAAATAAACGTGACTGCTTTCTTTTTGCTTGTGTGTATAATAAATCCAATTACTCTTCTGTCCGTCTTCTCGTCTTATTCCTTTTCCTCTTTGCATTTCGTCGTTTTAGTCTTTTCCAGATTGGGCAGCTGCGGTGCGATACGGCCAAAGTTCTGGGTGAATCGGGTGAGTCGGGGAACAACTGTTCGGTCGCGGAGCCTTCGCTCGGCAAACAACATCCTAAACCGCGATCAGTAACAATACCATGGGAGTGGAAGGAGGCTTTTGAGAAATAATGGCTGAAAATGAGCATGGAGAAAACAGAGGTGATGTGGGATGGGCAGCAGAGAAAATAAATGAATATCAGGTTAGGGGGAGAAGATCAAACAAGGAAATAGATTTGAGTATCTGGGTGGAACAGTGACTGGGAATGGTAAGTCAGAGGTGAGGAGGAGGATTCGTATGGGTGTGAATGCGTGGAGGATAGAGGGTATAAAGGCAGACAAAGATTTCAAGGAGATTGAAAGGAAAGGTTTAGACATCTTGTTTAATGCCGGCCTACCTTTACGGTCTGGGGACAGGGCCCAAGATGAGAGACAACAACAGAGGCTACAGTTTTGCAAGAAAAACTGGGTCAGAAGGATTGCAGGAGTGAAGAGAGTGGATAAAAGGAGAATGGATGAACTGAGGGAGGATATTGGTGTGCAGTTGAGCTTGACGGGGAGATTGGTGAAATGCCGGCTGAGATGAGCTGGATACTTGGCGAGAATGGGGGAAGAGAGAAGGGCAAAGAGAGCGGATAGGTTGAGGGAACAAGTTAGGAGGAAAAGAGGTAGACTGCATTTTAGATGGGAGAATTGTGTGAAAAGTGATACAAGTAAGGCGGGGGTGGTTGGAGTGTGGAGAGAGTTGGCTGAGGTCAGAAGTGAGTGGAGGAGTATCGTGGTCAAGGCAGGGCAGGAGTTTGGTGCCATCGGATATCACCCCTTATAAAGGGAAGAGGAGGAGAACAACAACAACAGTTAGGAAGAACTGCTGAAAGAATAACTTTTTGCCTGAGGAAGAACTGCTGAAATCTATCTGTCTGGGTTCTTCCCAACATCTTTATTCCTTTCATATTTCTTTCTACTTTTTCATATTCCTCTTTATTTATTCTAATTTGTGCTTCTTTATATCTCTCTTTCTTTATCTACAGTCACGTGAAAAAGTAAGTACACCCCATGTAAAGTTTTGACTTTTTCAACATATTTCAACATACAGCTATTTGATCTTCATTTCAACAATATTGATAGATAAAGGTGATATAATATAACAAATATCATGAAACATTTACATTTTGTAGTCCATTGTATAATTTAAATAAACATAAATGCAAATTTCGCATGTGGAAAAAGTAAGTACACCCCTACATTTATCACTACTTCAAATACCTAAAATTAGAATCAGGTGCACCAGCTCAAGTGCAAATGATTAGAACATCGTTAGAGAGGATATTGGAGGAACCTGTCTTATTTAAACCTCAGACATTTCGTTTGGTTTGCTCTTTGTTGTTGAAGTGTGCGGCGTCACCATGCCTAGATCAAAAGAGCCCCCTGAGGCCTTCAGAAAGAAGGTTATACATGCCTACAAGTCTGGGAAGGGATTTAAAAAGATCTCCAAACAATTTGAAATCAATCATTCGACTGTCCGGAAGATCATCTACAAGTGGAGAAGATTCCAAACAACTGCCGACTTGTTCAGGCCAGGCCGCCCCAGCAAGTTCAGTCCGAGAGCAGACCGCAAGATGCTGAAAGAAGGCTCTAAGAACCCCAGAATGTCATCATGGGACCTACAGGTAGCTCTTGTCACTGTTGATGTCAAAGTGCATGAGTCTACCATGAGAAAGAGGCTGCACAAATTTGATCTACATTGGAGGTGTGCCAGGAGGAAGCCTTTGCTGTCCAGAAAGAACATCAGGGCAAGACTAAAGTTTGCCAATGAACACCTGGGCAAAGACCAGCACTTCTGGAACGATGTGCTCTGGACAGATGAGTCAAAGGTAGAGCTATTTGGCCACAGTACAAGAAGACATGTTTGGCAAAAACCAAAGACAGTATTTGACCACAAGAACCTGATACCAACTGTAAAGCATGGTGGTGGAAATATTATGGTTTGGGGCAGCTTTGCTGCATCAGGGCCTGGGCAGCTCACCATCATAGAATCCACTATGAATTCTTCATTGTTCCAGAGGGTGCTTGAGGATAATGTGATGCCATCTGTCGGAAAGTTGAAGCTCAACCGAAGGTGGACCTTGCAACATGACAATGACCCTAAACATACCAGTAAATCCACCAAGGAATGGCTGAAAAGAAAGAAATGGAGGGTTCTGGAATGGCCAAGTCAAAGCCCGGATGTAAATCCCATCGAGATGTTGTGGGGGGATTTGAAACGAGCTGTGCATGCAAGAAACCCCTCAAACATCGCAAAGCTGAAAGAATTCTGCATGGAGGAGTGGGCAAAAATTTATCCCAGTCGATGTCAGAGACTGGTAGACAGTTATAAGAAACGCCTACCTGAGGTTGTTTCTGCCAAAGGGGGCAACACCACCTATAAGAGCCAAGGGTGTAGGGGTGTACTAACTTTTTCCACATGCGAAATTTGCATTTATGTTTATTTAAATTATACAATGGACTACAAAATGTAAATGTTTCATGATATTTTAAATATTATATCACCTTTATCTATCAATATTGTTGAAATGAAGATCAAATAGCTGTATGTTGAAATATGTTGAAAAAGTCAAACCTTTACATGGGGTGTACTTACTTTTTCACATGACTGTATCTGTCTTAAGTGAAGTGAATTCTTGCAGAAAATTTTCTGGAAGGTTCACTTGGCTGCACTTGGATGGGTTTTAGGGTATAGGAGTAGTGGCTGAAACCCAAGTCCTGTCCAGGTTCCTCCTGATGACTACATCTTTGCTCTTTACTTCTTCTGGTTCCTTCTGATGACTCCAATGCAGTATTTGGTTTTCCAATTCGTTACCGAAGAAGCCCTGATAAAAAATGATTGTGGGGATAAAAGATCTAGCTCCTCAGGAGAATTATCAACCGCTTCGTTGTTGAAATACTTCATATTGAACTTTCATATTAACGAGGCAAATAATCCATTTCAGCTGTAACTTTGAAAAGGTTTTGTTCTTGCAATATTTTCTCTTTTGAGTAAATTGTACTTAATCACAAAGTATTCACTTTTACAGGTTTTCATCTCTGTTGAAGAATGAGATACTGATCTAATGTATAGCAGGTTTCAAAATAATTTCATACATCAAGCTTGTTGAACACAGCATTTCTAAATAAAAATTCAATACGGTATAGTTATTCATTTAAAAATGAGATGTCGACCCACTATGAGAAAAAGTTATGAAACAAACATTCTGAGAAAAGCAATTTAGAGATGTGAAATTGGGGAAAAGGAAGTGAAAATGGAATTTGTAAATGGATTATCGCACAATCAGGAATGTCTTGGAGAAGGTTTATTTCATTTTTTATCTTTTATAGATGATCTTAAGCAAAAGTTGGGTTTAGTTGTTAAGTTTTTGCGACTTTGAATTTTTTCAAGCTGAGATATTTCAAACCTGTTGTGTTTATAAGAGAAGACCAGCTCCAAATGTTATGAGTCCATAGCTGCTAGGCGCAAAGAATACCCGTTGGAGAAATATATATCTTGTGGTTAGATTTAGGAGAAGCTTTGTAGTTTAGGAGTTTCAATAATTTTAGTTCCTATTTCATGTGCTGCTTCTGCAGGTTCTGTGAGCAAGAATTCATATCAACTAGCCGAAACCCGTGGAACATCCACGGAAGGGAGGATGTGGTGTATGGATAGAGTGTACCATTATAGATGGCATAGGGGATTTGCTTGTCCGAGTAAGAGTTAGGAAGAAAGATGAGAATGAAGAGTGCGTATATGAACAACGTATTTATTGCAATCTACTTAAATGACAAACCTACGATATACTTTTGAAAAATGAATGGATTCGTAATAGGAATCGGCATAGCACCACTCTGGGATTGTCCACTCAGGGGACGGCTTGCTGTCGCCTTCGACTGTCCAATCAGCGGACGGCTTGCTTCGCCTTCACCCAGCAGACGCCAATACGATGGCGTCGTAAGATGGCGTCGTATCGGCCGTTAATCGGATGCTTTTGGGCCCCAACGTCGGCTAATTCAGATTTTTCGAGTATGGCTGTACGTGATAAACAAAGAGCGCGGTTCGTAGATCGTAAATCCATTAGTGTCGTGGGCATCGGATCACTGGGTGCGGCGTAAAAGGGATAACAAAGTCGAGTCCTTACGGTATTATTATATAGATAATAAGAATAAAGGAGTCTTATATAGCCCCATCAAGCAGAGTTAACGACCCTCGTGGCGCTTTACATTATTATGCGAACGCACACACACCACACATACATACACAAACATACACACACACAAACACACCTTCACTCTTATCCTATTCCTCTACCTCCCCATTCAAAACCCACAGATGTGTACTCCCCCCCTCCTCCCCCTCCCTCCCCCGCACACGTACAGAGACATACTCTCGATCTCCATCCCCCCTCAAACCAAAGGCAAAACAGGACTTAGACTTTGAAAGACTTGTGAAACAGATAGGTTTTGAGGGAGCTTTTAAAGGCAGGAAGAGAGTCAACATGTCGAACAGAGGAAGGCAAGTCATTCCAGAGCAGAGGTGGAGCAAAAGAAAAGGATTTCTCGCCAAATGACTTGGTGCTGATGTCATAGAGTCGGTCATTGAGTCGGCTCTAAGGTCATGGAGTCGTCGCTTGAACGAAGCCGTCGCCGAGGTACATAGAGAGTGAGCAAATCGGAGAGATAGTGAGGTCCCACTCCACACAATAATTTATAACATAGTGTGCGAATTTTGTATTGCACACGAGCAGAGACAGTTTGCCAGTGCAAAGATTCAAGGAGCGGAGTAACATGGTCAGACTTCTTCGCCTTACAGACAAGACGAGCGGCAGAGTTTTGAACCTTTTGTAACTTATCCAAGAGAATCTGAGGGCAGCAACCAGCATACAAAGAATTACAATCGTCTAGCCTTGAGAGGACAAGGGCACAGACCAGAGTTAGAGCAGCCCGAGGAGTAAGAAAGTGGCGAATAGATGCGATCTTTCGCAGCTGAAAGTATGCTGATTTGCAAGTTTGAAGTACTTGCTTGGAAAAAGTCGTGTTACAGTCGAAAACCCCACCAAGGTTCTTGGCCGACGAAACAAAGTTTACATCGGTTTCACCAACATGAATAGTGGTAGGAAGTGAACATTGTAGAGGACATCTGTGCAATCTTACAATCATAGACTCTGTTTTAGCATCGTTCAGCTGAAGTTTGTTTTGGGTCATACACGCCTTCACGTCACAATACAGCCTTCTAACACTTCAATAGTGGGCACGATTTGTTGAATCGTGCTTCCTTTGTACAGCTGATTGTCGTCCGCAAAGGCGTGGTGATCAACTGAATGTCTGGCAACAAGATCAAATAGAGGCTGAGTGTACAAAAGAAAGAGGATAGGTCCCAGGACTGAGCCCTGGGGAACACCAAAGGAAAGCGGAGAAGGGACTGATTTCTGGCCATTGACAACAACTGTTTGCACTCTATCAGTAAGATAGGACATCAGCCAAGAAAGGGGAGTACCAGTTATGTGTTCAAGACGCCAAATGTGTGTTCAAGACGACGAATTAAGACACTATGCTCAATCGTGTCAAAGGCGGCAGACAAGTCAAGAGGAGCAAGAACGGAAACCTTACCACAGTCAAGAGAGGTCAGAAGATCATTGGTTATTCTTAAGAGAGCGGACTCGGTGCTATGGTCTGGTCTATATGCCGACTGGCGAGAATTTAAAAGATTATTTGAAACTAGATGGTCATTCATCTGTGATAGTGTGGCAGACACAAAAGCCCACTGGCGTGGTGACATCATTCCGCGCACCAAGTGGGCGGTGGCCACGCCCGAGGGGTAGGCGTGGCCTCATGATATACACCGGGCGCGCAGCCCGGAGCGCGCCAGTGTTACAGTGAGCTCCTGAAATAAAGACGCTTATAAGTTACCGCTTCTCCGCTTCCTCCTTGCTCGCAAGCAGCGCGCGTAACGCCGCGCTTTACTGGTGACCCCCTTGACGTTGGATCTGCCGGAGCGATCCTTCCACACGCGACGCCATTGCCATGGCCAACTTCATCAAACTTCCCGAATTTTGGGAGGCTCAGGCCGAAGTCTGGTTCGTCCAGGCCGAAGCCCAATTTCAGCTTCGGCACCTCACCGGCGATGACACGCGCTATTGCCACGTCGTCGCCTCCCTCGGGCCCGGCACGGCCGCTCGAGTTGTGTCCGTCCTTCGCCACCTACCGGACGGCCACAAGTACGAGGCACTCAAGCGGCTACTCCTAGCCACGTTCGGCCTCACGGACGACGCACGGGCCGACCGCCTCCTGGATCTCCCTGAGCTCGGTGACACGCGCCCGTCAGTCCGAATGGACCATATGCTGTCACTGTTGGGCGACGAAGCCCCCGGTTCTCTATTCCGGGCACTTTTTCGTCGCCAACTTCCAGCGCAGGTTCGCCTCGCGTTGGCCGGGACCGGGCTAACGGAACCCCGTGCATTGGCAGCCGAGGCGGACAAGTACTTCGCCGCTTCGGACACGCGGGCGAGAGTCGGCGTGGCCGTCACGGCCCTCGTGGCTGATGCTGCTGATGCTGCTGCTGATGCTGCTGCTGCTGCTGCTGATGCTGCTGATCCACAGCATCAGCTTATACAGCATACGCAGCATGCTGATACGCACCTCGTGACCGCCGCCACGCCCCGCCCACCGCCGCGGCGAAAACCGCCACCGCGGGGAAACCCACCAACGCCACCGGCCTGGTGGAGCCAGCCGCGCTCCTCCAGCTCCACCACCTGGTGCTGGTTCCACGCCAAGTTCGGCCACGAAGCTCGGCAGTGTCATCCGCCATGCTCCTTCAACAGGTCGGGAAACGCCTGGGCCGGCGCTCAATAGTGGCGATGAGCGCCGGCCGTTCGAGCAGCCTGCTGTTCATAACGGACACCTTCTCCGGGCACCGTTACCTGTGCGACACGGGAGCGCAGGTGAGTGTCGTTCCCGCCGGCACGTCAGACAAGCACGCCGCGGGTGGGGGCCCCGCGCTGCTTGCCGCGAATGGGACGCCCATCCGTACGTACGGAAAACGCTGCCTCTCTCTGCGGTTCGGAGGGCAGGTTTTCCGATGGACGTTCGTCACCGCCGACGTGCCCATGGCACTGCTTGGCGCGGACTTCCTGTGCGCTAATGGGCTCCTGGTCGACGTCAAGCGCAGACGTCTTGTCCAGGCCGAGACGTTCAGCTCGCTTGCTTGTGCGTTGCCCAGCTCAACGAGCGGCTTGCCAAGCGGCTTGCCGAACGGTTTGGTTCCGGCCACGTTGGTCTGTATGCTTCCGGCAGCGGACGCATTCACCCGCCTCCTCGCCGGCTTCCAGGCCCTCACGCGGCCCACCTTCTCGGCGGGGGCCATCAAGCACGGGGTGGCCCATCACATCCCCACCGTCGGGCCACCGGTCTACGCCCGGGCACGCCGCCTCGAGCCGACGAAGCTGGCGGTGGCAAAAGCGGCTTTCGCTACCCTGGAGCGACTCGGCATCGTTCGGCACTCAGAGAGCGCTTGGGCGTCGCCGCTGCACATCGTGCCGAAGCCCGGCGGGGGATGGCGACCGTGCGGGGACTATCGCCGTCTCAATGACGCCACGACTCCCGACCGCTACCCCGTCCCCCACATTCAGGACTTTTCCGCCCGTTTGGCTGGCATGTCCTTCTTCTCGAAGGTGGACCTCATACGCGGCTACCATCAGGTCCCCGTCAGGCCGGAGGACGTCCCGAAGACGGCGGTCATCACGCCATTCGGACTCTTCGAGTTCCTGCGCATGCCCTTCGGTCTGAAGAATGCGGCTCAGGCGTTCCAGCGACTGATGGACAGCGTCCTGCGTGACTTGGATTTTGTCTACGTCTACCTGGACGATATCCTCGTCGCCAGCGCGTCCCGCGAAGAGCACCTACGCCACCTCCGCACGCTCTTCGAACGCCTGGGCCAGCATGGCCTGATTGTGAACCCCGCAAAGTGCCGGTTCGGCGCCACCATAATCGATTTTCTGGGGCACCGTGTCACCAGGCACGGAGCCGTCCCCCTGCCGGCCAAGGTGGAGGCGGTGAAGGGGTTTCCGCGCCCCCGCACGATCAGAGGGCTGCAGGAGTTCCTGGGCATGGTGAACTTTTACCATCGGTTCCTGCCCCGTATCGCCCAGCTCCTGCGCCCCCTGCACGAAGCTCTCCGAGGTAAGCCGGGCAAAGGCGACGTTACCTGGACCGAGCAGATGGACACGGCATTCACGGGCGCGAAGCTCGCCTTGGCTAACGCCACCATGCTCGTGCACCCGGCGCCCGATGCACCGATCGCCCTCACCACCGATGCCTCGGACTACGCGGTGGGCGCGGTGCACGAGCAATGGGTGCGTGGAGCTTGGCAACCGCTGGCGTTCTTTAGCCGGCAGCTTCGCCCGCCCGATCACCGTTACAGTACCTTCGACCGCGAGTTGCTCGGGCTTCACTTGGCGGTCAGGCACTTCCGCCATCTGCTCGAGGGCCGTGCGTTCACTGCCTTCGTCGACCACAAGCAGCTGATCTTCACGATGGGCAAGGTCACCGAGCCGTGGTCGGCCCGGCAGCAGCGTCACCTCTCGGCCGTGTCCGAGTACACGACGGACATCCAGCACGTCGCGGGGAAGGACAACCCGGTGGCGGATTGCCTTTCCCGGGCCGTCGCCCACGCAGTCCACCTCGGCATTGACTATGCCCGGATGGCAGCGGACCAGGCCGCTGACCCCGACGTCCAGGCCTTGCGGACCGCCGTCACGGGCCTCCGCGTCACCGAGGTGGCATTCGACGGCGCGGGCGCGGCCCTTTTGTGCGACGTCTCCCTCGGGCGTCCTCGCCCCATCGTGCCCGCGGGCTGGCAGCGCCAGGTGTTTGACGCCATCCACGGCCTGTCCCACCCAGGCGCGAGGGCCTCCCAAAGGCTGATCGCCGCCAAGTTCGTCTGGCATGGCCTCCGGAAGGCTGTCCGCGGCTGGGCCAGGACGTGCCTCGCGTGCCAGCCCGCCAAGGTGCACCGGCACACCCAGGCCCCTTTGGCCCCGTTCACGGTGCCGGAACGCCGGTTTGACCACGTCCACGTGGACCTGGTGGGACCTCTGCCCCCCTCGCGGGGTTTCACCTACGTCCTCACCATGGTGGACCGCACCACCCGGTGGCCGGAGGCCGTGCCCTTGGCGTCGACAACGGCGGCCGATGTCGCGCAGGCTTTCATCGCCACCTGGGTCGCCAGGTTCGGCGCCCCCTCAGACATCTCGTCCGACCGCGGCCCCCAGTTCACCTCGGAGCTCTGGGGGGGCGGTCGCGCAGGGGCTCGGGGTCCGGCTGCACCGAACCACGGCCTACCACCCCCAGGCTAACGGCCTGTGTGAGCGATTTCACCGCTCATTGAAGGCCGCGCTCCGGGCCACCCTCCGCGATGGCGGCTGGGTCGACAGGCTCCCCTGGGTCCTGCTGGGCCTCCGGACGGCGCCCAAGGAGGACCTGCGCGCATCCGCGGCGGAGTTGGTCTTCGGGCAACCGCTGCGGGTGCCGGGCGAGTTCCTCCCCGACTCCACGGCACCATGGTCCGCGGCACAGCAGCGCTCCGCTCTGCAAGAGACCACCCAGAGGTTCGCCCCGGTGCCAACGGCATGCCAAGGGCACCCACCGACGCACGTCGCCCCGGAGCTTCGCACGGCGGAGTACGTCTTCGTCCGCCACGATGCCCACCGGACACCACTGCGGCCCACCTACGACAGGCCTTTCCGCGTGCTGGAGACCGGGTGAAGCACTTCACCCTGGACATCGGCGGTACTCCTGACCGCGTTTCGGTAGACCGCCTCAAGCCGGCCCACCTCGACGTGGACCATCCACCGCCAGTGGCCCGACCCTCACGTCGGGGCCGCCCCCCTGCGGGCGGACCCCCGGCACCGCCCAGCCCCGCCGCCACGCCGCCCGCTGGTCCTGCACCCATCCCAGGGGCAGCCAGGGGCATCCCACCTGGCATCCCTGCACCCCGGACGCCGCCGATCGCCAGGGGGCGCTTCGGCCGGGTCATTCGTCTGCCCCCCAAACTGGCCCTCCAGGTGCGCGGGAATTCTGGGGGGGCGCGTGTGGCGGACACAAAAGCCCACTGGCGTGGTGACATCATTCCGTGCACCAAGTGGGCGGTGGCCACGCCCGAGGGGTAGGCGTGGCCTCATGATATACACCGGGCGCGCAGCCCGGAGCGCGCCAGTGTTACAGTGAGCTCCTGAAATAAAGACGCTTATAAGTTACCGCTTGTCCGCTTCCTCCTTGCTCGCAAGCAGCGCGCGTAACGCCGCGCTTTAATAGCACAATTCTTTCTGTGATCTTTGACAGGAAAGACAGGTTGGAGATACGACGGTAATTTTTCATGTCGTTAAGGTCAAGGGTGGGCTTTTTAAGAAGTGGTTTAACAAGAGCTTGCTTAAAGAGAGGCGGAAATAAACCAGTAGTCAGAGAATCATTGATAACTGCAGTAATAAATGGGAGGAGGGTGTCCAAACACTCAATAAACAAATCGGTGGGGAGGGGGTCGAGATCACTTGTTTTTGTGTTTGACTTGAGGATTGTACATTTGACAACTTCCTCAGTAACAGGAGTAAACGAACTGAGAGGTCGTCCGTGAAAGCAGTGTTCAGCGTCATCCAGGGAAAGGAGTGACTGCTTGTCAAGATTGTTTCTTATTGACTGAATTTTATTGTGAAAGAAATGCAGGAAGCGTGGGGTAGTTCGTTTTGAAGAAACACAGTGGGAAGAACGGATATATTTTTGGTGGCAAGCAGACGGTTGGTGATGCTGAACAGTTGCTTGCAGGAGGAGCTCCTCGTAATCCGATCAGAAATATATGACGTTTTTGCTTTCAGAATGATTTTTATGATGAGTCTTTTAGCTATGTTATACAACTGGTTATGGACTGTGAGGCCAGTCTTCGGCCACTGTCTCTCGGCACGTTGTCGTTCCTTTTTGGTAGCCCTGACTTCGTCCCTGACTGCGCTGAACCACGGAGTACTCCTGCGTCTGGGAACGGCGCGCCGTGTCGCTGGAGCATGACAGTCCAACGCTGTGCGGAGGCAAGAGTCGAGGTCTTCTGCAGTGACGAAGAAACGGCCAGAGAGATGGGTGTGAAGGTCTTCTTTAAAGGCGGAACGGTCGATGGCACGGATGTTGCGGGCGGTGATGAAGGTGGGCTAAAGACGAGGAACAGCAATACTCAGGTGGCTGGTGACACAGAAGTGGTCCGAGGCGATAGCACAGGTCACTGACGTGGACTGCACCAACTGATCATCGCATCTGTGCACTAACCAATCCAGGATGTGTCCTTTAACGTGTGTAGGTTGGGAGACAGACTGAGACAGACTAAAAGTGGAAAAGAGCTCAATGATCTTTGAAGTGAGAGGATGTTGTGGTTGGTCGTAGTGGACGTTGAAATCTCCAAGAATCAGGACGAAACCAGGAAGAGTATTGCAGTGGTCAAGCAGATTAGGAAGCTGGGTCACGAACATAGAGTCAGTAAGCTTGTTTTTCCGGTTAGGTGGAGGTCGGTAGAGGCAGAAGGAATGAAGAGTGTTTTCTGACAGAGTGAAGGTGACATGGGCTAGCTCGTAGGATGAATGGTCGAACGAAAAAGTCGTGGTGAAGGAGACAAAGGGAGACAAGTTGTCTTGGTAAATAACAGCCACGCCCCCACCCCTAGAGGAGCGAGGAAATGACTGCAGGGTGTATCCAGGTGGGGTGAGATCAGCACACCTCGCTTCGTCGCCACTGGGTCGGAGCCAAGTTTCGGTCAGAAAAAGCACGTCGATGTCGTTATCTTGAATAAAAGGTAATTTTGGTTCGCTTTTCAGGACTACTTACAGACTGAGCGTTGAATAAGGCGAGATACAGGTCAGAAAGGTGTTGTTTTTGTGCTGTGTATGTTCTACAGGGATAGATGAGGTTATTGAAGTTGACATGGGACACTTTTTCACAGGAATTATTAAAATGTGGGCCGGGCCGTCGCGAAGAGAAATCACAATCGGTATTTTTCTCTGCTTTCTCCTCCCGCCTCGCTTTGTGCGTTTTCTCGGGAGACCAACGCCGATTTCAAGTTCTCTAAGGCCGGAGACGAGTCCAGGAGTCAATCGAGTGGTGTTGTTCAAAGACAAAAGTTCTTGCCGAGTGTAGCGATTAGGCCTCGGGACAGAGGAGTTAGAGCGGAGAGTCGAGCTCGGTACATGCAGCGGTGCGTGCAGTGGTGGGGCGAGCGGTGGGATGAGCGATGGGGCGAGATAGGGAATAGAACTGTCTTGTTGAGAGTCGCACACCGGGGCTGCGTGAGGCACAGCGGAAAAACATGGCGGGTACTCACAGTTCGAAATTGTCAACTTGGTGGCGAGTAAAATCCAAAGTACTGCAAATCTCACGGGCAGACACGCCGCCAGAAGCCAGGAAACGAAACAGGGATCCATCACAGTCAGTCACACAAAGCACAACACGACAACACATGCTAAATCCAACGGAATCAATCAAATACACAGGACGACCGACTCAGCTCAGCCTGCTAGGCGAGTGACCACACATGGACTTGCTGATGAGGCTGTCTGTATTGTACTGGTGCTGGTTTGGTGTGTGTGGAACTTTTGTGCAAACTTTTGCCCCACATCCCACAACCCCTCTCCCCCCACACAAACCTTTCCCCCACATCCCACACATATTAAAGTTATGTGTGCATTTCATGGGTTGAGGAGGTTGGGGTCCTGGGTTGGTATCTATGTTTCCGTCGAGAATGAGGAGAAAGGGGAGGCCTGCCGGGGAGGGGGGGGGGGGCGGGGGAGGGTTAAAAAGGGGAGGACTGCCGCAGGGGAGGGGGGGAGTGAAAAAGGGGAGGACTGCCATCAGCAGAAACAGCCTGCACAATATTGAATGTCAGAGTCTCAAATCCTTCCTCCAGAGTACGGGAGACTGGAGCGCATGCAGGTTTCCCAGTGACAGAGTGCATCTGGTGGTCTGGTATGCTGGATCTCCATTGGGGGCCTCTGCATAGCTGTCTAGTTCTGCTTGGTGTGCGTTGTCACTGGGTGGATTTGCAAACTGCTTTCCAGTGTCCCCGCTTGCCGTATGTATAACACATGGATCCCGAAGCTGGGCACTTGGATCCGGGCCCCGGAAATGACCCCACCACTCCATCGGCAATGATCCTTTTCACTGTTGGACCGCTGGACAGCGTAAACTGCAGTGTCCAACATGAGGGTCTCATCCTTGCCATATGGTGTGGCCTAAATCCTAAAGTATGACTGAGTCATTGGGCCATTCTGCTTTGCTGAAGCTTCTATTTTTGGTATTTTTGGTATTTTGGTATTTCGACATTAAATATAAACGCTCATTATTTAAAATAATAATAATTAAGAATGCATTTCAACCCTTGTATCTCCTTCATCAATAGTACACACGCTCTTCTTCCTCACCATGATATGTCTCTTCTTTTTCTGTTTGTCAACTCGGTGCCTGGTACTGTACGTATACCAACCTCCCTCCCTCCTGCTCATACAGGGCCACTTTTTTTCCATGCCTTCAACAAGCAATCCTATCACCCATCCCATGATCTTTATCTGCATTTGTCAAAGTTAGGAATTTGGAAACATAAGCATCTACTCTCACCCCGTCAAAGCTTCATACCCCCCCTTTCTGTATCCCTCTCACCCTACCCCTAAATGCTTCCCTCTCACCCTACCCCTAAATAAACTTCCCCCTCATCCCACCCCTACATACTTCCCCCTCACTCTACCCTCTAAAATGTTCCCTTACAACCCCCACCCACACACACACACACACACAATCTTTCCCCTGCACTCCTTCCACACACACCAAACCTTCCCCCGCACCCAAACTTTTGCCCCACATCCCACAACCCCTCTCCCCCCACACAAACCTTTTCCCCACATCCCACACACTCAAACCTTCCCCCACACCCCACAAACTCAAACCTTCCCCCACATCCTTCACACTAAAACATTCCACCTCACCCCACCCCCAAAGCTTAACCTTTCCCCCACAGTCTCAACCCCCATGCTGCACAATCCCAATGCCTCCTCCCCCACTATCTCTAACTGTGTGAACCTCAAATATATGAGGTCTCCACTCTAACCTGACAGATGTTTCAATCTAGGCCGCTGCCAATAAACCAGACATCATCTGTTTAACAGAATCCTTCCTCCCACAGGACGTCTCTGGCTCCTTAGTATCTCTCCCTGGTAATAGTCTCCTCTGTTTTGATAAGCCTGAACCACGCCCCAATGGCGGAGTTGCAATTTACATCAATAACTCAATTTTACACTTCCTCTATACTGATCTTACACCTCCCAACCCTGAGGCGTACCTCTGGCTGCAAATTCTGCTGTGCTCCTACCTCTTGTTCATCTGTGTGTTGTACTGTCCTCCTAACAGAGATGACTCCATCTACATCTTTATCAGATGACATGGACAAACTTTTAACCACTCATCCCAACTCTCTCTTCCTCATATGTGGTGATTTCAATTGTCACCATGCAAATTAGCTGGGTGTTGGTACCTCTCTCACCAGCCATGGCACTTCAGCAAAGGACCTATGTGACTCCATGAGACTGACTCAATCTGTGAACTTTTAAACCCAGATTTCTCCCATTGGCAAGTCTTCAATTCTCGAATTGGTGATGACTAATCTCCTGCAAATATCTCCTGCTCTTCGTCTGCTCCAATTGGTTCATCTAATATGCTTGTGAAACTCAAAATCTCTCTGGCTATTCTCAGAGAGCTGCCTCATTGTCTGGCATTTCACTCAGGCAGCTGGCAGGGACTGCAAGGAGCCATCTCTCTTCAGGACTGGTCTCCCATATCTACTGCCCCTGATGTTAACTCAGCCTGGGAATTCTTCCACAGAAACCTGCACAGATTCATCTCATTTTGTCTTCAATTATCCTACCCTTATTCCTGCCTGTGGTACACTGAATCCTGTGTTGATGTAGTAGCTCTGAAACAACTTGCCTTCTCTACCTGAAAGGCTAATCTGACTGATGGCAATCTCAGTGCATTCCAAAAAGTACACAACAAGTGTGTGCCCACTCTCAGGAAAGCCAGAAAATAACATCTGTACAACCTCAAGGATTAACTTTCAAACTTATCTTCCTCCTATAAAATCTGGTGGTGCCTTGGTAAGTCTGCCTCTGGCGTATTCTCCCCTTCCATCCCTTCCGTTCCCTCTTTTCAAATGCCACTACAGCCGACTCACTCGTGAGAAGGCTAAATGCCTCAATTCTGTGTTTGCTTCCAAAACTTGTGTCCACAACCCCTCTCTCTTGGCACCCATCCTTCCCTGTAGTACCCAACTACTCCTGGACTCTGTCTTTTACACCTGAGAAGATGGAGAAGGTTCTTTCAACCCTCGACTCTGACTCTAAAACTGGACCAGACGCCATCAACTCACGTGTCCTAAAAATCTGCTCTGCTGCTCTTTCACATCTTCTCTTTGCCCTTGTCACCCCATTATTTTCCCTAGGTCATCTTCCATCTGCTTGGAAATCCGCCAACATCGCTACATTACATAAAGAGGTGTAAAAACTGATTCCCTTAACTGGAGAACGATCAGCCTACTTCCAATCATCAGCATGGTCATGGAATCCATCATGTAGTTGAAATGAAATCCTTCCTTTCATCCAACAACTTCATCTCAGATCACCAACTTGGTTTCAGACCAGGTCACTCCACCTTGGACATGCTGCTTCTATTCACCCAACAATGGATGGAGGCCCTCAATGCAAGACATGAGACTTACATCATCTACCGTCATGACATGAGACATGAGACTTACAAGGCAGGCCGTCTCTCTGGACATATCTCATGCTTTTGATGCAGTTTGGCATCCTGCTTTACTCTCCAAGCTCTCTGCCTATGGTATCCAAGGGCAACTTCACAGATGGCTTACTGACTTCCTCTATTTTTGTAACCAACATGTTGCTCTCAACAGAATCCTTTCATCTCCTCTAGGGAGAGGAGCCGGTCAAGGCTGGAGTGCAGTGTTCTGGGCCCAGTCCTATTCCTGATCTTCATAAATTATCCCTCTGACTCTCTGGAAAAACTCAATCTCTGGAAAATCTGGAAAATCCTCTTTATCTTTTTGCTGATGACTCCACTTTTTGCCGCTCCACCTCTCATCCCTCAGATCGGCAGGCAGCAGGCTCTTCATTCTCTGCAGACCTGGATAAAATTATAAGATGGTCAAACATTTGGAACATATCTTTCAATCCTGACAAATCTCTCACTCACTGTCTCTCCGAAAAGACCTTCTGGAAAACTCTCACATCTACTTTATCACCAATCCTCTCAAAGAAGTTCCGTCACTCAAGCTTTTGGATCTCACTATCTGCCATGATCTTTCTTGGGCAAACCACATTTCAAAGTTGCCCTAAAAAAAAACAGCCCCACTTGGTGGACTGGGCATCCACCGTTGTACAAAGTCCTTCCTTTGCACACCTGAACCACAGCTTGATGGAGTTCTGCTCTTCCTTCTCGGCTGGGTCCCCTGCCTTACATATTGCCCAGCTTTATGCTGTGGAAACCACGGTCTTCAAGACTATTGGAATCTCCCATGAAGAATGTGAGTCTATCGGCATATCACTTTGCCCTCACAGACAGTTCAGTGGTCTCTGTCTTCTACCACCTCCTCTTTGGTTTTGCACCCTCTGCTCTCTCCGTACCTTGCTTTCGCCATGCTCTCTCCATGCTTGCCCCTCATTCCCAGGTTTATGCATGACATATATGGTACACCATCAACCCCCTTCTTGTGAAACTACCAGGATCACTGCTCATCACCACTCACTTGCTCCTCTTTTTTCCACCTGTGGAACCAATTTTCACATCCTCTTCAATCTCATTCGTCCCTCAAGATCTTCAATACTGCTGCTATTCACCATCTCCGGTTGTCCTCCATCCAAAAAAATGATCTTTTCTACCATCGTTAACTCCCCCCCCGCCCCCCACCCTTCAACCCCAATCTCTCCTCCTTCCAAATTTCCAGTTTTCCCTCTTGACCAGCTCTCCTGATCAGAGTTTCCTGTATTTATCTTGTCCATCCCATGCATCTCCTCCTGCCCCCAATTTTTGCCCAAGTCTCCCTCTATCTTGGCCTTCAACTCTGCTGTTTACCCCCTTAATCAGACTATTCCTTTTGTCATGTTGCGTCCTGATCCATTATTATCCATTATTAGTATTGATCCATTATTATTATACTAGCTCTTCCACGATCCTCAACTATGTACACAAAAAGGAGGCATTGTCAATTCCAACAATTACTGCATATGTTGGAAAACTTTTTATCCCCACAATTGGCGTACTTGAAACCAGAGGTCATTTTCCAACAGGATGGAGCTCCCCCACATTTTATCTACTACTGTACTCAATTTCCTCAATGCATACTTTAGTGATCGATGGATTGGGCACGATGTTCTGATTGTGTGGCCACGATGTTCGCTGGCATAACCCTTCTGGATTTTGTTCTTCAATTACTATAACAATAACTTCAATTCTGTAAGTAAAACTGTGGGGTTATGTGAAGGATATGGTGCACCGAATGGACCTGAACTGAACCTGTAAGGAGATCTCCTTGATTTGTGACTAGGGTTCTCATGTGTGTACTGATGATGATGGACTGTTATTGGTCCGTCCTTAGTCCGTCCCTCATGCAGCAGAAGGGGTTTTGCCATCACTTCCGTATGTGTGTCTGTCTGTCTGCATGGCTGTCAAGGCCATAACGTTTTTACCTTTTGAGCTTTTGTCATCAAATTTTCAACAAAGCTTGATTATGAGAATTTGGTTAAAAGGTCAAAGGTCAATGCCATAAAATCGGCAATTTTCTTGCAATTGAGCTGAAATTTTAAGAATCTGCATATTGATTGGGTCAATCAATTGCTTCACCAATCAAAAGCTAGAAGTCGATTGTTTTTACAGCGTAGCCCATCGGGCAGAGCCGTCTAGAACAGTGTTTGTCTGTCTGTATGTATGTATGTATGTCCCCTCGAACGTATACCAGTCAGAGCTGAGAATCTGGTCGCATGAGATTACGTCTGATATGATTATGGCACGTACAACGGCTGACTCTCCACACTCCGCCATTTTGATTTATATGCCGTTAATGCCGAACATATTGTCGAACCTGTCATATATCACAATCGCCATGCTCTACCCTTACAATTTTCATTCAGTGTGAAGCACAAACAAACCGATTGTTAAAATGACCATCAAATATCGAAAGCATCGGCGTTACGGCTCTTCCAACAATACGGTACGTATAGGCCTCAGGCGTTATGACTGACCCTCCGCTTCGGACAAATTAAGCCCAGGTTTCTTAATACAGTGATATCGTTTCAGTAGTATCGTTTTCGTAATAATAATAATAATATTATTATACTAAATATAACCATAACACTTTAATCCCAATGTCGTGAAGGGAAAGTTGATGGATTGAAGCGGTGTAAAAGCGGCAGTAAGGGATTCATCTCGGTTTTTAAAATAACACAACATTATTATTAGAGTAAATCTAATCGTAACACTAATCCCTTTGTAGTGACTGCAATGTTACCGGAGGTTAAATATATATTGAAGGAGCTGGGGCTCCCACGTCAATCGGAAGAATGGACGCGACAAAAAGCTGGAATTCATCCGAGTTGCTTTAATCAAACCAAACACTCAGGCACTCTGAAAAGCCCGTTTATCGGGCAGCAATATATATACATATTATCCCGGAGCGTTTGCCCAGGAAAGGCGAGAGGGGGCGTGGCCCAGCGTCCTGGCTGCGGCCTGGCAAGTTGAGGGCGAGCCTGCCCGGGCATGCCCGGGCATGCCCGGGCATCCCGACCGAGGCCTGGCAAGTTGAGCGCGGGCCTGCCCGGGCATCCTGGACGAGCCCGGCATGGTGATCGCTCCGCGTCCTTGATAGGTGCAAGGCGATTGTGAACACCCAGCGGTAGCCGCTACACACGTCCCCCCAGAATCGACTTGCACCGGCAGGGTCAATTTGAGGGGGGTCCTGATGACCTGGTCGAAGCGACCCCTGGCGGGTTGTGGGAGGGGGTCCGGTGTGGTGGTGGGCGGTCGAGTGGGGGGCACCGTGGATGGGGGGCGGCCTCGCCGCGGCGGAAGGGCCACCCGTGGTGGGTGGTCGACGTCCACGTGCGCCGGCTTGAGGCGGTCCACCGCAATCCGGTCCGACCTGCCGCCGATGTCGATGACGAACGACTTGTCGTCCCGTCGCAGCACCCGGAAGGGCCCGTCGTATGGCGGCCGGAGTGGCCCCCGATGTGCGTCGTGACGCACAAAAACATACTCCGCTGTGCGAAGTGCTGGGGGGACGTAGGACTGGGGGTCACCGTGGTGGGATGTTGGCACGGGGGCAAACCGTCGGGCGGCCTCCTGGAGGTCCGAGCGCTGGTGAGCTGCGGACCAGGGACTGGTAGCGTCGGGCACGAATTCGCCCGGGAGCGTAGCGCCTGGCCATAGACAAGCTCGGCGGTGGATGCCTGGAGGTCCTCCTTGGGGGCCGTGCGGAGGCCCAAAAGGACCCACGGCAGCCGGTCGGCCCAACCGCCGTCTTGAAGGCCGGCCATGAGCGCGGCCTTCATGGAGCGGTGGAATCGCTCGCACAACCCGTTTGCTTGGGGGTGGTAGGCCGTAGTACAGTGGAGCTTGACCCCCAGGTTGTGGGCGACCGCGCCCCACAGCTCGGAGGTGAACTGTGGTCCGCGGTCTGACGAGATGTCCGCCGGTGCGCCGAAGCGGGCGACCCAGGTGGCGATGAAATCCTGCGCCACGTCGGCGGTGGTGGAGACGAGGGGAACGGCCTCCGGCCACCTGGTGGTCCTGTCCACCATGGTGAGCAGGTGTGTGAACCCCTGTGACTGGGGGAGGGGGCCCACCAGATCCACGTTGACGTGGTCGAAACGTCGTTCGGGCACGGTGAAAGGTGCCAGCGGGGCCTGGGTGTGTCAGTGGACCTTGGCCCGTTGGCAGGCCGTGCAGGTGCTGGTCCAATCGCGGACGTCCCGACGAAGGCCGTGCCAGATGAATCGCGCCGACACCAGCTTCTGGGAAGCTTTCCGGCCCGGGTGGGAAAGGCCGTGGAGGGAGGCGAAGATGCGGCGTTGCCAGGTGACGGGCACGATGGTGCGAGGCTGGCCTTGGGAGACGTCGCAGAGCAGGACAGTGTCCGCGAAGGGGATGTCGGCCAGGCGGAGGCCCGTGTCCGCCGCCCGGAGGGCTTGCACCGTGGTGTCGGTGGTTTGGTCCGCCGCCATAAGCGCAAAGTCCACGCCCAGGTGGACCGCGTTCGCGCTGGCCCGGGAAAGACAGTCGGCCACGGCGTTGTTTTTGCCGGCGACGTGCCGGATGTCCGTGGTAAACTCCGACACGGCGGAGAGGTGGCGCTGTTGGCGGGCCGACCACGGCTCCGTGACCTTGGCCATGGCGTAAACCAACGGCTTGTGGTCGACGAACGCCGTGAAAGGTCGGCCCTCCAGGAGGTGGCGGAAATGGCGGACGGCCAGGTGTAGACCGAGGAGCTCCCGGTCAAACGTGCTGTATTTGAGCTCGTTCGGCCGGAGCTGCCGGCTGAAAAAAGCGAGTGGCTGCCAAACCCCGTTCACCCATTGCTCATGTACGGCGCCCACCGCGTAGTCGGAGGCATCCGTGGTGAGGGCGATGGGAGCGTTGAGCACCGGGTGAGCGAGCAGTGTTGCGTCGGCGAGGGCCCGCTTTGAGCTTTGGAAGGCCGCATCCATTGCTGCGGACCAGGCGATGTCGTGCTTGGCCGGCTTGCCCCGGAGGGCTTCCTAGAGGGGCCGCATGAGTTGAGCAGCGCGGGGCACGAAGCGGTGATAAAAATTCACCATTCCCAGGAATTCCTGCAGGGCCTTTATGGTGCGGGGACGCGGGAACGTGGTGATGGCCTCGACCTTGGTTGGCAGCGGCACGGCCCCGTTCTTGGTGATGTGGTGGCCCAAAAAATCAACAGCCGTCGTGCCGAAGTGGCATTTGGCCGGGTTGACGATGAGGCCGTGCTCGCTGAGGCACCCGAACGGTGTTCGGAGGTGGAGGAGGTGCTCGGCCCGGGACGTGCTGGCGACGAGGATGTCATCCAGGTAAACGAAAAGGAACGGCAGGTCACGCAGCACGCCGTCCATCAAGCGCTGGAACGCCTGAGCCGCGTTCTTGAGACCAAACGGCATCCGCAAGAATTCGAATAAGCCGAACGGCGTGATGACTGCCGTTTTAGGGACGTCGGCCGCCCTGACAGGTACCTGGTGATATCCCCGTATGAGATCAATTTTCGAAAAAATGACCCGTCCCGCCAGACGGGCGGAGAAGTCTTGGATATGCGGGATCGGGTACCTGTCGGGGGTGGTAGCGTCATTGAGATGGCGGTAGTCGCCACACGGGCACCATCCACCCCCCGGCTTTGGCACGATGTGCAGTGGTGAGGCCCACGCGCTATCGGAGCGCCGCACGATGCCGAGGTGCTCCAATGCGTCGAATTCGGCCTTCGCCACGGCGAGCTTGGCTGGGTCGAGGCGGCGGGCCCTGGCGTAGACCGGCGGGCCCGTGGTTGGTATGTGGTGCTCGATTCCATGCCGTACTGCGACGGCCGAAAACGTCGGCCGTGTGAGGGCCGGGAACTCCGTGAGCAGGCGAGCAAACTCGTTCGCCGCCGGGACGGCGCATGCCAGCTTGGTCGGCGCGGAGCTGCTCAATGTGCATACCAGGGAGCTGAAGGTTTCGGCGTTGATTAAACGACGCCGTTGGACGTCCACCAGCAGTCCGTGTGCGCAGAGGAAGTCGGCGCCTAGCAGAGCCATGGGCACGTTTGCGGTTACAAACGTCCAAGCAAAGCGTTGGCCGCCGAAGCAGAGGGTGACGTTGCGCGGGCCGAAGGTGCGGATGGTCGATCCGTTGGCCGCAACCAAGGAGGGGCCGCAAACCGCGGATTGCCTGTCCTGGTCAGAGGCGGGTATGACGCTCAGTTGGGCGCCGGTGTCGCACAGGAAGCGCCGTCCGGACGCTTTATCCGTGATGAACAGTAAGTTGCCCGTGTGGCCGGCGCTCGTGGCTGGTAATGAACGCCGGCCCGGCCGTTTCCCGGCCTGCCGAAGGTGCACGGGGGTCGGCATGTCCGGGCCTTCTGTCCGAACCTGGCATGATAGTAACACCACGCTTGGTCAGGTGGAGGCTGCGGTCGTCGTGCTGGAGGTGGTCGGCTCGGTGTAGCAGCCGCCAATTGCGTCGGCAGTTCGGTTGTCGACCGTGCCGGGTGCTCGGGCGCCATGGGTGTTGCGTCGGACGGCGGTGGGTCCCACGCCGCCGCTGCGATGCGCTGTCCTGCGGCGGAGATCTTGTCGGCTTCTCTGGCAAGGGCCCGGGGATCTGTGATCGTCGTGCTTGCCAGGGCGAGGCGTACCGGGTTAGGCAGCTGACGGAGGAACAGCTCCCGGAACAGGAATGCCGGAGAGTGCTCGCCGAGCAGTGAAAGCATGTAGTCCATTCGCTCGGAAGGGTGCGTGTCGCCGAGCTCGGGCAGGTCGAGCAGGCGCCGTGCGCGTTCCGCCGATGGGAGGGCGAAAGCGTCGAGGAGAAGCTTCTTAATCGCGCCGTATTTGTCAGCGGCTGGCGGGCTCTCGAGGAGGCTCAGGGCGCGGGCCGCGGTGGTCGAACCGAGCGCTGCTACCACATGGTGGAAGCGGGTGTCATCGGCCGTGATGCCTCGCAGGGCGAACAGGGAATCCGCCTGTGCGAACCAAACCGCCGCGTGAGCCTCCCAGAAGGTAGGCAGTTTAAGGGCGACTGCTGTGTCCATGTCGGTAGGTCACCAATGAAGGAGCTGGGGCTCCCACGTCGATCGGAAGAATGGACGCGACAAAAAGCTGGAATTCATCCGAGTTGCTTTAATCAAACCAAACACTCAGGCACTCTGAAAAGCCCGTTTATCGGGCAGCAATATATATACATATTATCCCGGAGCGTTTGCCCAGGAAAGGCGAGAGGGGGCGTGGCCCAGCGTCCTGGCTGCGGCCTGGCAAGTTGAGGGCGAGCCTGCCCGGGCGTCCCGACCGAGGCCTGGCAAGTTGAGCGCGGGCCTGCCCGGGCGTCCTGGACGAGCCCGGCATGGTGATCGCTCGGCGTCCTTGATAGGTGCAAGGCGATTGGGAAAACCCAGCGGTAGCCGCTACAATATCTCATATATATATATATATATATATATATATATATATATATATATATATATATATATATATATATATATATATATATATATATATATATATATATATATATATATATATATATATATATATATATATATATATATATATGTATTTAGCCGTTGCCGAAGACGATAAGAAGAGGCCATTTCGTTGGGTACAAAAGGTTGTTTATTGTACAGAAATCTCCAGCAACTGCTAGCGAACGGAAGTCGTAACGGCTTATATAAAACCAAGAACCCTCTTTGGAGGGCGTGGCTCCAACAGCCGCGCGTGCGTCACGACGACACAACCAAAAGCCCGTGTGCATGGGTTAGTCCAAACCCATCGTAATGGTAACCGTCACATGCGGATAAGTTAATCGCGACAAGTGAATAAGGTAACCGCGACATGTGAACAAGGTAACCACTACATGCGCCCCCCCAGAAGGCACGCCACGGGCGTGTACGTAGTTCGCGGGTGGAACAGAGCCGGGCCGCGGGTGGAGCAGAGCCGGGCCGCGGGTGGAACAGAGCCGGGCCGCGGGTGGAACAGAGCCGGGCCGCGGGTGGAACAGAGCCGGGCCACGGGTGGAACAGAGCCGGGCCGCGGGTGGAACAGAGCCGGGCCGCGGGTGGAACAGAGCCGGGCCGCGGGTGGAACAGAGCTGGCCGCGGGTGGAACAGAGCTGGGCCGCGGGTGGAACAGAGCCGGGCCGCGGGTGGAACAGAGCCGGGCCGCGGGTGGAACAGAGCCGGGCCGCGGGTGGAACAGAGCCGGGCCGCGGGTGCTGAGCAGCGGTAGCCATTGTAGTTGCAGCAGTAGGAATTGCGGGAGTGGCGAGCAGCAGTGCGCGTGAAGACAACGAGGCTCCAGCGCGCGCGAAGGTAACGAAGCAGCCGTGCATGCGCAAGAGATGAGCAGCGGTAGTAGCTGTAGTTGCAGGAGCATCAGCCTCGGGATCCGCCGTAGGAGCAGCAGTAGTAGGAGTGGCGAGCAGCAGTACTCGGCCTGTGCGTGCAGAGGTGACGAAGTAGCAGTACTCGGCATGTGTGCGCGAAGGCGACGAGCAGCAGTACTCGGCCTGTGTGCGCGGAGGCGACGAGCAGCGGTGCTCGGCCTGTGTGCGCGAAGGCGACGAAGTAGCCGTGCACGGCCTGTGTGCGCGGAGGCGACGAGCAGCAGTACTCGGCCTGTGTGCGCGAAGGCGACGAAGTAGCTGTGCCACCAACGCCCCGTAACGGCGTTCCTTCGGAGGGTCCCGGAGCTGGTTCTCCCCTCGAGTCGTAGAGGAGGAACCGAGCGCGATGCGCGAACCACATGGCCGCTCGTCGTTGCTAAAACTCCGGCAGTTCGAGTTTATGTCTTGTGGAAGACATTGCGGTCGCAATCCTGCCATGTTCATTTGGCCCCTGAATACGTTCGGGGGCAACGGGGTCACCAGTTTAGCGGTTGCCGAAGACGACAAGAAGAGGCCATTTCGTTGGGTACAAAAGGTTGTTTATTGTACAGAAATCTCCACCAACTGCTAGCGAACGGAAGTCGTAACGGCTTATATAAAACCAAGAACCCTCTTCGGAGGGCGTGGCTCCAACAGCCGCGCGTGCGTCACGACGACACAACCAAAAGCCCGTGTGCGTGGGTTCGTCCAAACCCATCGTAATGGTAACCGTCACATGCGGATAAGTTAACCGCGACAAGTGAATAAGGTAACCGCGACATGTGAACAAGGTAACCACTACATATATATATATATATATGTATATATATATATATATATATATATAACAACATATATATATATATATATATATATATATATATATATATTGTTACAGACGTGGCTTAGATGTTATTTACCGAGCGGTTTTGGTATGACCACGTCTGCACAAGTTACCCGATTATACTCGAACGTTGACTAATCGCGCTACGCTAGGTCAATAAAGGCAATAAAGGAAAAGGACACACGGCTGGGTTTCAAATGACACGACACCCAGGGTTCAGTTCTCAAGACCTCCGGAGGAGGTTATATTAAGGCGGAAGGTTAGATTACAACTACAAGAGGTACAGCATAGAAAGACAAGCACTTAGACACACTCTTATATTATTCCCAACAGACGACAGATAAACGGGACAAAAGGCTGACTCACACGGGGATTGATGGCAAGGAAAGGCAGAATCGATGGCTCCAGGTGCACCTGGGCTCGAGGCAGAATCGACTCGGTCCGGTCCAGAGATGCGGGAAGGTCACAGCGCTCGGAGATGGTGACTTGTCTGCTCAGGCTGGGGGCGCATCTGACCTCACATCCGGCAAGTGGCTGCGTAGATCCGGCGGGGAGTGACACGCCCTCGGCTCGTTAGCTCCGCCCCAGATGGAATCGGCTCGTTGCTTCTCATTGGGTGCGTGCGGGGGGGTTACCGGCTCCGCCCTTGACGAGGAGCTGACAGCCAGCCCCTTCGTGGTAACCCCGTGGAGCGCATGGTCCGGCGCGCATTGTCAATGGCGGCTAACCGAGCCGGTGTGATGACGCACACTCCCCCGGTGCAGCGTCGTTGTTGTTGTAATTGTTGTTGTAGTTGTAGTTGTAGTTGTAGTTGTAGTTGTAGTTTGGGGAAGAAGATGGAAGGAGGTATGGGAAAGGTCCTAAACTCACTACTGGTGCCATATAATCACATTCTGGTGCAACGAAGAGTCAGAATTAATGGAAAGGAGTCCTTAACTGACATAGACTAAGAATAACTAGCAAGATGTCCGAAAGTTGTCTACGTGAGATGCGGTGGACCTGGGCACGACATTTAATGGGGGAAAAAGGGGAAGGTCGGCTCTACTGATTGTTGTTTACAGACAATGGGACTAGGGAATGGGGGATTGGGGATAGTTGGGGAATATTGGGGAAATAGGGGAATATTTACAAGCGGATATGGAGGCCAAATTCCATATTCGCAACAATATATATAAATATATTAAAGCGCGGTGCTACGCGCGCTTACTTGTACAACAAGAAGGAAGCGGACAACGCAGTGAGTTTAAGAGTCTTTATTATAAGAGCTCACTGTAGCACTGGAGCGCTCTGGGCTGCGTGCCCGGTGTATATCCTGCGGCCACGCCTACCCCTCGGGCGTGGCCGCCACCCACTTGGTGCGCGGAATGATGCCCTCACCACAGTGAGCCTTCGTGTCCACCACACGCGCCCCCCCAGAATTCCCGCGCACCTGGAGGACCAGTTTGCGGGGCAACCGGATGACCCGGCCGAAGCGCCCTCTGGCGACTGGCGGCGTCCGGGGTGCAGGGATGCCAGCCGGGATGCCTCCGGTGCACCCGGGATAGGTGCAGGACCGGGGGGCGGCGTGCCGGCAGGCCTGGGCGGTGCCGGGGGTCCGCCCGCAGGGGGGCGGCCCCGACGCGGGGGCCGAGCCACCGGCGGTGGGTGGTCCACGTCGAGGTGGGCCGGCTTGAGGCGATCCACCGAGACGCGGTCGGGAGTGCCGCTGATGTCCAAGGTGAAATGTTTCACCCCGGGCTCCAGCACGCGGAAAGGCCCGTCATACGGGGGCCGCAGTGGTGTCCGGTGGGCGTCATGCCGGACGAAGACGTACTCCGCGGTGCGAAGCTCCGGGGCGACGTGCATAGGCGGGTGCCCGTGGTGCACCGTCGGCACTGGGGCGAACCTCCGGGCGGTCTCCTGCAGCGCGGAGCGCTCCTGCGCCACGGACCATGGTGCCGTGGGGTCAGGGAGGAACTCGCCCGGGACCCGCAGCGGTTGTCCGAAGACCAACTCCACCGCGGATGCACGCTGGTCGTCCTTGGGCGCCGTCCGGAGGCCCAGCAGGACCCACGGAGCCTGTCGACCCAGCCGCCGTCGCTGAGGGTGGCCCGGAGCGCGGCCTTCAACGAGCGGTGGAACCGCACGCACAGGCCGTTGGCCTGGGGGTGGTAGGCCGTGGTTCGGTGCAGCTGGACCCCGAGCCCCCGCGCGACCACCCCCCAGAGCTCCGAGGTGAACTGGGGGCCGCGGTCGTACGAGATGTCCGAGGGGGCGCCGAACCGGGCGACCAAGGTGGCGATGAACGCCTGCGCGATGTCCGCCGCTGTCGTCGCCGCCAAAGGCACGGCCTCCGGCCACCGGGTGGTGCGGTCCACCATGGTGAGGACGTGGGTGAAACCCCGCAAGGGGGGCAGAGGTCCCACCAGGTCCACGTGTACGTGGTCGAACCTACGTGCCGGCACCGTAAACGGGGCCAATGGGGCCTGGGTGTGCCAGTGCACCTTCGCGCGCTGGCACGCGAGGCACGTCCTGGTCCAGCCGCGGAGGCCATGCCAGACAAACTTGTCGGCGACCAACCTCTGGGAGGCCTTCGTGCCCGGGTGGGACAGGCCGTGGATGGCGTCAAAAACCTGGCGCTGCCAGCCCGCGGGCATGATGTGGCGAGGCCGCCCGAGGGAGACGTCGCACAAGAGGGCCGCGCCGTCAAACGGCACCTCGGTGACGCGGAGGCCCATGACGGCGGTCCGCAAGGCCTGGACGCCGGGGTCGGCGGCCTGGTCCGCCGCCATCCGGGCATAGTCGATGCCAAGGTGGACTGCGTGGGCGACAGACCGGGAAAGGCAATCCGCCACCGGGATGTCCTTCCCCGCGACGTGCCAGATGTCCGTCGTGTACTCGGACACGGCCGAGAGGTGACGCTGCTGCTGGGCCGACCACGGCTCGGCGACCTTGCCCATCCGCGAAAACCAGTGGCTTGTGGTCGACGAAGGCCATGAACGCACGACCCTCGAGCAGATGGCGGAAGTGCTTGACCGCCAGGTGAAGCCCGAGCAACTCGCGGTCGAAGGTACTATAATGGCGTTCGGGCTGGCGAAGCTGCGGGCTGAAGAACGCCAGCGGTTGCCAGGCACCACACACCCATTGCTCGTGCACCGCGCCCACCGCGTAGTCCGAGGCATCTGCCCCGAGAGCCGCGACGGCCGCGCCAAAACTCGCCTGGGTGTCCAGAGCTGCGAAGAACCTGTCGGCCTCGGCAGCGAGAGCGCGGGGTTCCGTCGTCGCAGAACCGGCCAACGCGAGGCGGACTCGTGCCGGCAGCTGGCATCGAAACAACGCCCGGAATAGAGCGTCCGGGGTTTCGTCGCACATCAATGACAGCATATGGTCCATGCGGACCGACGGTCGCGTGTCACCGAGCTCGGGGAGGTCTAGGAGGCAGGCGGCCCGAGCGTCCACCGTGAGGCCGAACGTGGCGAGGAGGAGACGCTTGATCGCCTCGTGCCTGCCGTCGGCCGGTGGGTTCCTCAGCACCGACACGACGCGGGCGGCCGTGCCGGGCCCGAGGGAGGCGACCACGTGGCAGTACATGGTCTCGTCCACCGTGATGCCTCGAAGTCGGAACTGGGCTTCCGCCTGCAGGAACCATACTTCAGCTTGCGCCTCCCAGAACTCGGGGAGTTTGATTGTAACCGCGTTGTTTGCCATTGCGATGGTGTATTCGGTCGGTCAGCGACGGCTGATCCAACGTCGGAGGGTCACCAATAAAGCGCGGTGCTACGCGCGCTTACTTGTACAACAAGAAGGAAGCGGACAACGCAGTAAGTTTAAGAGTCTTTATTATAAGAGCTCACTGTAGCACTGGAGCGCTCCGGGCTGCGCGCCCGGTGTATATCCCACGGCCACGCCTACCCCTTGGGCGTGGCCACCGCCCACTTGGTGCGCGGAATGATGCCCTCACGCCAGTGAGCCTTCGTGTCCGCCACAATATATATATATATATATATATATATATATATATATATATATATATATATATATATATATATATATATATATATATATATATATATATATATAAAAGTAGCGGCAGTTTTGTGTCCGGCCGTCATGCCACGTCATTACGTATATAATGTCATTACGGCGGAAACACTTCGAGTTCGGCAGGAAAGGTCATTCCTCTGGGGTATATAGATTACAGTTGATGTATGGTCGGGTCTGAAGAACATTGGGTGTGTGTTCATTTACCAAGTTTCTTGTGGAGAGATCGCTAATTGGTTTAAGCATTCGAGCAAGCACTCCATTCAAAGCCCTTAAGGAACGGCTGGCTTGGTGAGCGCTAGTTAGCTGCTTGGTAAATGAGCACACCTCCAACCCTTTTGGGGTATATAGATTGCAGTAGGTCTTCGCTCAGTTCTGTAAGTAAAACTTACCTAAAATGGCTTAATCGGGCTAAAATGGCTTAATCAGGCTTTAATGGCTTAATCGGGCTAAAATGGCTTAATCGGGCTAAAATGGCTTAATCAGGCTAAAACGGCTTAATCAGGCTAAAATGGCTTAATCAGGCTAAAATGGCTTAATCGGGCTAAAATGGCTTAATCAGGCTAAAATGGCTTAATCAGGCTAAAATGGCTTAATCAGGCTAAAATGGCTTAATCAGGCTAAAATGGCTTAATCAGGCTATAATGGCTTAATCAGGCTATAATGGCTTAATCAGGCTAAAATGGCTTAATCGGGCTTAAATGGCTTAATTGGGCTAAAATGGCTTAATTGGGCAACAATGGCTTAATTGGGCTAAAATGGCTTAATTGGGCTAAAATGGCTTCATCAGGCTATAATGGCTTAATCAGGCCAAAATGGCTTAATTGGGCTAAAATGGCTTAATCGGGCTAAAATGGCTTAATCAGGCTAAAATGGCTTAATCAGGCTATAATGGCTTAATTGGGCTAAAATGGCTTAATCGGGCTAAAATGGCTTAATCAGGCTAAAATGGCTTAATCGGGCTAAAATGGCTTAATCGGGCTAAAATGGCTTAATCAGGCTAAAATGGCTTAATCAGGCTATAATGGCTTAATCGGGCTAAAATGGCTTAATCGGGCTAAAATGGCTTAATCTGGCCAAAATGGCTTAATCAGGCTAAAATGGCTTAATCAGGCTAAAATGGCTTAATCGGGCTAAAATGGATTAATTGGGTAAAATGGCTTAATCAGGCTAAAATGGCTTAATCAGGCTTAAATGGCTTACTCAGGCTAAAATGGCTTAATCAGGCTAAAATGGCATAATCGGGCTAAAATGGCTTTATCGGGCTAAAATGGCTTAATCGGGCTAAAATGGCTTAATCAGGCTAAAATGGCTTAATCAGGCTAAAATGGCTTCATCAGGCTATAATGGCTTAATCAGGCCAAAATGGCTTAATCAGGCTAAAATGGCTTAATCAGGCTAAAATGGCTTAATTGGGCTAAAATGGCTTCATCAGGCTATAATGGCTTAATCAGGCCAAAATGGCTTAATTGGGCTAAAATGGTTTAATTGGGCTAAAATGGCTTAATCGGGCTAAAATGGCTTAATCGGGCTAAAATGGCTTAATCAGGCTAAAATGGCTTAATCGGGCTAAAATGGCTTAATCAGGCTATAATGGCTTAATCGGGCTAAAATGGCTTAATCGGGCTAAAATGGCTTAATCAGGCTAAAATGGCTTAATCGGGCTAAAATGGCTTAATCGGGCTAAAATGGCTTAATCAGGCTAAAATGGCTTAATTGGGCTAAAATGGCTTAATCAGGCTAAAATGGCTTAATCGGGCTAAAATGGCTTAATCGGGCTAAAATGGCTTAATCGGGCTAAAATGGCTTAATAGGGCTAAAATGGCTTAATCGGGCTAAAATGGCTTAATCGGGCTAAAATGGATTAATTGGGCTAAAATGGCTTAATCGGGCTAAAATGGCTTAATCGGGCTAAAATGGCTTAATCGGGCTAAAATGGCTTAATCGGGCTAAAATGGCTTAATCAGGCTTAAATGGCTTAATCAGGCTAAAATGGCTTAATCAGGCTGAAATGGATTAATCGGGCTAAAATGGCTTAATCGGGCTAAAATGGCTTAATCAGGCTAAAATGGCTTAATCAGGCTAAAATGGCTTAATCAGGCTATAATGGCTTAATCGGGCTATAATGGCTTAATCGGGCTAAAATGGCTTAATCTGGCTAAAATGGCTTAATCGGGCTAAAATGGCTTAATCGGGCTTAAATGGCTTAATCAGGCTAAAATGGCTTAATCAGGCTAAAATGGCTTAATCGGGCTAAAATGGCTTAATCGGGCTAAAATGGCTTAATCAGGCTAAAATGGCTTAATCAGGCTATAATGGCTTAATTGGTCTAAAATGGCTTAATTGGGCTAAAATGGCTTAATTGGGCTAAAATGGCTTAATCGGGCTAAAATGGCTTAATCGGGCTAAAATGGCTCAATCGGGCTAAAATGGCTTAATCGGGCTAAAATGGCTTAATCGGGCTGAAATGGCTTAATCAGGCTAAAATGGCTTAATCAGGCTAAAATGGCTTAATCAGGCTAAAATGGCTTAATCAGGCTAAAATGGTTTAATCAGGCTAAAATGGCTTAATCAGACTAAAATGGCTTAATCAGGCTATAATGGCTTAATCAGGCTAAAATGGCTTAATCGGGCTAAAATGGCTTAATTGGTCTAAAATGGCTTAATTGGGCTAAAATGGCTTAATTGGGCTAAAATGGCTTAATTGGGCTAAAATGGCTTAATTGGTCTAAAATGGCTTAATTGGGCTAAAATGGCTTAATTGGGCTAAAATGGCTTAATTGGGCTAAAATGGCTTAATTGGGCTAAAATGGCTTAATTGGGCTAAAATGGCTCAATCGGGCTAAAATGGCTTAATCAGGCTAAAATGGCTTAATCAGGCTAAAATGGCTTAATCGGGCTAAAATGGCTTAATCAGGCTAAAATGGCTTCATCGGGCTATAATGGCTTAATCGGGCTAAAATGGCTTAATCAGGCTAAAATGGCTTAATCGGGCTAAAATGGCTTAATTGGGCTAAAATGGCTTAATCAGGCTAAAATGGCTTCATCAGGCTATAATGGCTTAATCAGGCCAAAATGGCTTAATCAGGCTAATATGGCTTAAGCGGGCTAAAATGGCTTCATCAGGCTATAATGGCTTAATCAGGCCAAAATGGCTTAATTGGGCTAAAATGGCTTAATTGGGCTAAAATGGCTTAATCAGGCTAAAATGGCTTAATCGGGCTAAAATGGCTTAATCAGGCTAAAATGGCTTAATCGGGCTAAAATGGCTTAATCGGGCTAAAATGGCTTAATCAGGCTAAAATGGCTTAATCAGGCTAAAATGGCTTCATCAGGCTATAATGGCTTCATCAGGCTAAAATGGCTTAATCAGGCTAAAATGACTTAATCAGGCGAAAATGGCTTAATCAGGCGAAAATGGCTTAATCAGGCTAAAATGGCTTAATCAGGCTAAAATGGCTTAATCAGGCTAAAATGGCTTAATCGGGCTAAAATGGCTTAATCAGGCTAAAATGGCTTAATCAGGCTAAAATGGCTTAATCAGGCTACAATGGCTTAATCAGGCTAAAATGGCTTAATCAGGCTAAAATGGCTTAATCAGGCTATAATGGCTTAATTGGGCTAAAATGGCTTAATTGGGCTAAAATGGCTTAATTGGGCTAAAATGGCTTTATCGGGCTAAAATGGCTTAATCGGGCTAAAATGGCTTAATCAGGCTAAAATGGCTTAATCAGGCTAAAATGGCTTAATCAGGCTAAAATGGCTTAATCAGGCTAAAATGGCTTAATCAGGCTAAAATGGCTTAATCAGGCTAAAATGACTTAATCAGGCTAAAATGGCTTAATCAGGCTAAAATGGCTTAATCGGGCTAAAATGGCTTAATTGGGCTAAAATGGCTTAATCAGGCTAAAATGGCTTATGCAGGCAAAAATGGCTTAATCGGGCTAAAATGGCTTAATCGGGCTAAAATGGCTTAATCAGGCTAAAATGGCTTCATCAGGCTATAATGGCTTAATCAGGCCAAAATGGCCTAATCAGGCTAAAATGGCTTAATCGTGCTAAAATGGCTTAATCGGGCTATAATGGCTTAATCGGGCTAAAATGGCTTAATCGGGCTAAAATGGCTTAATCGGGCTAAAATGGCTTAATCGGGCTAAAATGGCTTAATCGGGCTAAAATGGCTGAATCGGGCTAAAATGGCTTAATCGGGCTAAAATGGCTTAATCGGGCTAAAATGGCTTAATCGGGCTAAAATGGCTTAATCGGGCTAAAATGGCTTAATCGGGCTATAATGGCTTAATCGGGCTAAAATGGCTTAATCGGGCTAAAATGGCTTAATCGGGCTAAAATGGCTGAATCGGGCTAAAATGGCTTAATCGGGCTAAAATGGCTTAATCAGGCTAAAATGGCTTAATCAGGCTAAAATGGCTTAATCGGGCTAAAATGGCTTAATCGGGCTATAATGGCTTAATCGGGCTAAAATGGCTTAATCGGGCTAAAATGGCTTAATCGGGCTAAAATGGCTTAATCGGGCTAAAATGGCTTAATCGGGCTAAAATGGCTTAATCGGGCTAAAATGGCTTAATTGGGCTAAAATGGCTTAATCAGGCTAAAATGGCTTAATCAGGCTAAAATGGCTTAATCGGGCTAAAATGGCTTAATCGGGCTAAAATGGCTTAATCGGGCTAAAATAGCTTAATCGGTCTAAAATGGCTTAATCGGGCTAAAATGGCTTAATCAGGCTAAAATGGCTTAATAGGGCTAAAATGGCTTAATCAGGCTAAAATGGCTTAATCGGGCTAAAATGGCTTAATCGGGCTAAAATGGCTTAATCGGGCTAAAATGGCTTAATCGGGCTAAAATGGCTTAATCAGGCTAAAATGGCTTAATCAGGCTAAAATGGCTTAATCAGGCTAAAATGGCTCAATCAGGCTAAAATGGCTTAATCACGCTAAAATGGCTGAATTGGGCTAAAATGGCTTAATCGGGCTAAAATGGCTTAATCGGGCTGAAATGGCTTAATCGGGCTAAAATGGCTTAATCAGGCTAAAATGGCTTAATAGGGCTAAAATGGCTTAATCGGGCTAAAATGGCTTAATCAGGCTAAAATGGCTTAATAGGGCTAAAATGGCTTAATCGGGCTAAAATGGCTTAATCAGGCTAAAATGGCTTAATCAGGCTAAAATGGCTTAATCGGGCTAAAATGGCTTAATCGGGCTGAAATGGCTTAATCGGGCTAAAATGGCTTAATCAGGCTAAAATGGCTTAATAGGGCTAAAATGGCTTAATCGGGCTAAAATGGCTTAATCAGGCTAAAATGGCTTAATCAGGCTAAAATGGCTTAATCGGGCTAAAATGGCTTAATCGGGCTAAAATGGCTTAATCAGGCTAAAATGGCTTAATCAGGCTAAAATGGCTTAATCGGGCTAAAATGGCTTAATCGGGCTAAAATGGCTTAATCAGGCTAAAATGGCTTAATCAGGCTAAAATGGCTTAATCAGGCTAAAATGGCTTAATCAGGCTAAAATGGCTTAATCAGGCTAAAATGGCTTAATCGGGCTAAAATGGCTTAATCGGGCTAAAATGGCTTAATCGGGCTAAAATGGCTTAATCGGGCTATAATGAATGGCTTAATCGGGCTAAAATGGCTTAATCAGGCTAAAATGGCTTAATCAGGCTAAAATGGCTTAATCAGGCTAAAATGGCTTAATAGGGCTAAAATGGCTTAATCGGGCTAAAATGGCTTAATCAGGCTAAAATGGCTTAATCAGGCTAAAATGGCTTAATCGGGCTAAAATGGCTTAATCGGGCTGAAATGGCTTAATCGGGCTGAAATGGCTTAATCGGGCTAAAATGGCTTAATCAGGCTAAAATGGCTTAATAGGGCTAAAATGGCTTAATCGGGCTAAAATGGCTTAATCAGGCTAAAATGGCTTAATCAGGCTAAAATGGCTTAATCGGGCTAAAATGGCTTAATCGGGCTAAAATGGCTTAATCAGGCTAAAATGGCTTAATCAGGCTAAAATGGCTTAATTGGGCTAAAATGGCTTAATCGGGCTAAAATGGCTTAATCAGGCTAAAATGGCTTAATCAGGCTAAAATGGCTTAATCAGGCTAAAATGGCTTAATCAGGCTAAAATGGCTTAATCGGGCTAAAATGGCTTAATCGGGCTAAAATGGCTTAATCGGGCTAAAATGGCTTAATCGGGCTATAATGAATGGCTTAATCGGGCTAAAATGGCTTAATCAGGCTAAAATGGCTTAATCAGGCTAAAATGGCTTAATCAGGCTAAAATGGCTTAATCAGGCTAAAATGGCTTAATCAGGCTAAAATGGCTTAATCAGGCTAAAATGGCTTAATCAGGCTATAATGGCTTAATCGGGCTAAAATGGCTTAATCGGGCTAAAATGGCTTAATCGGGCTAAAATGGCTTAATCGGGCTAAAATGGCTTAATCAGGCTAAAATGGCTTAATCGGGCTAAAATGACTTAATCGGGCTAAAATGGCTTAATCGGGCTAAAATGGCTTAATCGGGCTAAAATGGCTTAATCGGACTAAAATGGCTTAATCGGGCTAAAATGGCTTAATCGGGCTAAAATGGCTTAATCGGGCTAAAATGGCTTAATCGGGCTAAAATGGATTAATCGGGCTAAAATGGCTTAATCGGGCTAAAATGGCTTAATCGGGCTAAAATGGCTTAATCAGACTAAAATGGCTTAATCGGGCTAAAATGGCTTAATCAGGCTTAAATGGCTTAATCAGGCTAAAATGGCTTAATCAGGCTGAAATGGCTTAATCGGGCTAAAATGGCTTAATCGGGCTAAAATGGCTTAATCAGGCTAAAATGGCTTAATCAGGCTAAAATGGCTTAATCGGGCTATAATGGCTTAATCGGGCTATAATGGCTTAATCGGGCTAAAATGGCTTAATCTGGCTAAAATGGCTTAATCGGGCTAAAATGGCTTAATCGGGCTAAAATGGCTTAATCAGGCTAAAATGGCTTAATCAGGCTATAATGGCTTAATTGGGCTAAAATGGCTTAATCGGGCTAAAATGGCTTAATCAGGCTAAAATGGCTTAATCGGGCTAAAATGGCTTAATCAGGCTAAAATGGCTTAATCGGGCTATAATGGCTTAATCGGGCTATAATGGCTTAATCGGGCTAAAATGGCTTAATCTGGCTAAAATGGCTTAATCGGGCTAAAATGGCTTAATCGGGCTAAAATGGCTTAATCAGGCTAAAATGGCTTAATCAGGCTATAATGGCTTAATTGGGCTAAAATGGCTTAATCGGGCTAAAATGGCTTAATCAGGCTAAAATGGCTTAATCGGGCTAAAATGGCTTAATCAGGCTAAAATGGCTTAATTGGGCTAAAATGGCTTAATTGGGCTAAAATGGCTTAATCAGGCTAAAATGGCTTAATCCGGCTAAAATGGCTTAATCGGGCTAAAATGGCTTAATAGGGCTAAAATGGCTTAATCGGGCTAAAATGGCTTAATCGGGCTAAAATGGCTTAATCGGGCTAAAATGGCTTAATCGGGCTAAAATGGCTTAATCGGGCTAAAATGGCTTAATCAGGCTAAAATGGCTTAATCGGGCTATAATGGCTTAATCGGGCTAAAATGACTTAATCGGGCTAAAATGGCTTAATCGGGCTAAAATGGCTTAATCAGGCTATAATGGCTTAATCGGGCTATAATGGCTTAATCGGGCTAAAATGGCTTAATCGGGCTAAAATGGCTTAATCAGGCTAAAATGGCTTAATCGGGCTAAAATGGCTTAATCAGGCTAAAATGGCTTAATCAGGCTAAAATGGCTTAATCGGGCTAAAATGGCTTCATCAGGCTAAAATGGCTTAATCGGGCTATAATGGCTTAATCGGGCTAAAATGACTTAATCGGGCTAAAATGGCTTAATCGGGCTAAAATGGCTTAATCAGGCTAAAATGGCTTAATCGGGCTAAAATGGCTTAATCGGGCTAAAATGGCTTAATCGGGCTAAAATGGCTTAATCGGGCTAAAATGGCTTAATCGGGCTAAAATGGCTTAATCAGGCTAAAATGGCTTAATCAGGCTAAAATGGCTTAATCGGGCTAAAATGGCTTCATCAGGCTAAAATGGCTTAATCAGGCTAAAATGGCTTAATCGGATTCCTCCAAATTTCTTTGTTTAATGTTATAAACAGCTTTCGTGACTTTAAAAAGCTAATCATATGTGTTTGTGGTTTATAATATTTTACAAACCCAGCTACGCCGCTGCTAGACTTTTTGATTTTGTTTTTAGATCAAAAGGTCAAAGGTCAAGGTTGCATAAAATCGTCAATTTTTATCCGATTGACCTGAAATTTAAACCTGGTTTACATGTGGTCACTGAATTGATTCACGAACAATACGCCAGAAGCCTATTGTTTTCTAGGCCAAATGGTCACAGTCACAGAATCTTCAATTTCCATCTGATTCACTTGAAATTTGAGCAGGGTTTGCAAATTGGGTCACCGAAGCCGAATTGTTTTTGAGGTCAAAAGGTCAAGGTCACCTAAAAGCATCAATTTTTTTTGTATTTTTTTTCGCTGTTTTCGTCACGTTTTGCATACGGAAGAACAAGCCGAATATAAAGCGGGCGTGGACGGGACTTGCATTTTCACATTCTTTCTAGTTATCTCCACCACCAAAGGTGGATGGAGGTTATCTTTTCACCTGTCTGTCTGTTTGTCTGTCTGTCTGTTTGTCCGTTTGTGAACAAAATATCTCAAAATGCTGTGGATGGATTCGGACGACATTAGGCAGAGATGTAGTGTATGTGACAGGGACGAAATGATTCTATTTTGGTGAAGATCCAGATTCGGATCCGGCTACTAGAATTTTTAAAGTGATTCTTCACCATTGGGAGATGGGCCAAATATGATACATAGCAGGATATCTCAAAAAGTTATGGATGGATTTGGACAAAACTTAATGGACAGGTTGTGTGTCTGACAAGGAAAAATCGATTCAATTTTGGTGAAGATCCGGATCCGGATCCGGCCTGTATATATTTTAAAGTGATTCTTCACCATTGAGTGATATGGCAAACCAGGAGGAGGTGTGCTCTCTACTGAGTGCCGTTCTAGTTAGTTGTTGCATTGCTTTGAAAAACACTGATTGTGAGAGATCAAATGTGTGGTGTATTCAGTTACCACGTTTCTTGCAGAGCGCACACAAAGGGGCTTAACCACTCATCAAAACTGTTGATAAGGAACGGCCGCCTTGGCAAGCAATAGCTGGCTGCTTGGCAACTGAACTCTGCCTTGCTGAATGAACGCTTGAGATCTCAGGGCCATGAGTCCGAATCCCGATCAACCGTTGAATTTAACACCAGGTGGGTTGATTCTGCCTGTCATCATTTCCAAGGTCGGCAAAACGAGTCCCAGATAACTGGGAAGAATGAGCCATTGGAGTTGTAGTGAAATTATACCAAGGTGAACCCAGGGTGTGCTCGCTTCAAAAGGGGCGTCTATAAGACCCGGGACAACCGGGGCGCACGGACACTCCAGCGGGACTCACTGTGACATAGTCCTGTAGTTTGAATGGTATGTACGCCCCTAAATGCTGCGCTGACTGTCCTCTCTATTGGACCATTGCCATATTGAATCGACTATTGCTCATGAAATACTCTGATTTTAATGCCTGTTACATGAATGTATTTTTACAGGATGTACTTCAGATCTAAATGATATTAAACCTACCCAGAGGTCAAGTCGTGTCTGAGCTTGATTTTCACGACATTTAATATCATTTAGATCGCCGGAATGGCTGACCACAAGATGATCGTGGTACCAATTCTCGGAGCCGACTCTCAAGCTGAGGGATCAGCATCGGAGTTCACTCACTGGCTCAAAACGCTGGAGAATTATTTTGCTGCTCACGAAACAGAGCTCACCGCTGCGATGAAGCTGTCCGTGTTACAGTCGAAGGTCTATCACACCATGTTCCGGAACATAGCTCGATTTGAGACGTACGCTACGGCACTAGCCGAGCTGAAGCGCTTATACGTAAAAACACGGAGCGCTGTGCACGGCCGGCATCAACTCTCCCAGCGGCGACAACAACCATCTGAATCGATCGATCGCTACGCGCAGGAGTTGCGCTACCTGTTGGCGGACTGCGTGCAGGACGTACGGACCCACGAGCAAGTGCAGGACGACTTGCTCCGAGATTCATTCATCTCCGGAATTAGTTCTGGGGTCTTGCGGCTCCGACTCCTGGAGGTCGCGGATCTGACATTTACGGAAGCACTACGGCTGGCGCGCGTATATACAGATGCCCGAGAACAATCCAACACATACGATCACCCACGAGTCGTGGCGGGGGCCTCTCAACTCGCGCGACCGGAGAGGGCTACCGCTGAGGATACGGAGGAGGATCCGACCACCACGGCCGAGACTCCGGGTGCTCCTGAAGCGAACTCCGCTTCCGGCCTCACTGCTGCCGCCGCTGCCGGCCACGGCCTGACCGGTATGCAAAATGTTATTTTTGCGGGAATCGGCAGCACCCTCGCTCTGAATGCCCGGCTCGGGAGGTTACATGCCACCTGTGCTCCACCAAGGGCCATTTTGCAAAGGTCTGCAGGAAGGTCGCTCGGGGCACGCGTCCCCGCGCGACCTTGAATGGGCTCATCGCGGAGCCAACGGATCGAGTGCCGGAGGGGGCGCCTCACTCGGCTTTGATGAGCCGCTCTCCTTCTCGCGGGCCTCTGGCTGCACGCCCGACCTTGGTGAGATACACCGGGCCGCCGAAACAAATGGCACGAACGCGACCGGCCGCAGCGCGACCGACCTTGACTGGTGTTCGAACGCCTACTTCAAACAAGCGACATGCTCCTGCTGTGGAAACTCCTCTCGATGTGCGGCAAATGCAGCACGAATTACATGCACCCACTTTGGCATATGAATCTGCAGACGGCAGAGATCATTCTCACGTGACTCGAGCGCCATCTGACGGCGGCTCTTACGAATTACATGCACTCACTTTGGCATATGAATCTGCAGACGGCAGAGATCTTTCTCACGTAACTCGAGCGCCATCTGGCGGCGGCTCTTACGACCTACACACACCCACTCTAGCAAATGAATCTGCTGATGAGCCAACTGACTTCAATGCTCCTGCTGAGGCCCAACCTGCCGACGCTGCCCGAAGGATTGCAGCCGGCGTGGGATCCACCCGCGAGGCGCGATCTTCTCGCCCGGCCGGTACAATACCTGCCGGTTCTGCCGGCCTTGCGCAGGCCATCATTCCGCTCACGGTCGCGGGCGTTTTTGCGCAAGCTTTGATTGACACGGGGTCCACGGATAGTTTTATCGATCAGCGACTCGTGCATCAACATGGGTGGCCGGTTCTTGGGACAACCCGCCGGATCTTCATGGCCTCTCAGGGACTTCGGTTGAGCACAAAAGGGGCATGTTGATTGAAACTTGTGATAAAGGGACGCACGTTCCCGGACGTGTATCTCATGGTATTACCTGCTTTATGCGCTGACGTTCTGTTAGGACTTGATTTCCTTAAGCGGCATGGACGTTTGGAAATAGACTTCGGTGGGCCGGACACGCTCGCTGTGTGCGCCCTCGCTCAAATGGACATGGAGCCTCTCTCACTGTTCCCCAAGCTGACCACTGATTGTACCCCTGTAGCCGTCAAATCGCGGCGCTACTCTCGCGCGGACGCGCAATTCATTGCGGAAGAAACGGCCCTGCTCTTGAAGGACGGTATCATAGAACACAGTAGGTCACCGTGGCGGGCCCAAGTCTTAGTGGTGCGGAGTGAGGCCCACCGCCAGCGCATGGTAATCGACTATTCGCAGACGATTAATCGTTTTACACAGCTGGATGCCTACCCCTTACCGGGGATGGATGCCCTGGTACGCCAGGTGGCCCTGTATTCCGTTTATAGCACTCTCGATCTGCGTAGTGCGTATCATCAAGTCCCCATCTCTAGGGCTGATCGCGTCTTTACAGCCTTTGAATCAGGTCAGCGGTTGTACCAGTTCATGCGACTTCCCTTTGGGGGTAACTAACGGAGTCGCTTGTTTTCAGAGGGCTATGGATGACCTCGTTGCGAAGGAGAATTTGACCGATGTCTTTGTCTATCTGGACAATCTTATGGTTTGTGGGTATGACCAGTAGCATCACGACGCTAATCTGAAACGCTTCCTCGAGGTCGCGCGGAAATATCGCCTAACCATGAATGCGGCTAAGTGTCGATACTCTCTATGCACGGTAGACCTTTTGGGGTACACCGTGACCCATGGCTCCGTCTCTCCGGATAAGGAGCATCTGCGCCCTTTGCTCGATATGGCTCCGCCTAGCGATCGGGCTTCGCTGAAACGCGCTCTAGGGCTGTTCGCCCACTATTCAAAGTGGGTGCAAAATTTCTCCACGTAGCTCCGCCCCCTCGTGGCCTGCGACACTTTCCCCATGGGCCCGGCCGCCCTGGCGGCCTTCGAGGGCCTTAAAGTCGACATCGCTGGCGCCGCTGTCACGACGATTGACGAGAGTGCCTCTTTCGTTTTGGAGAGTGATGCCTCAGATCATGCGATAGCGGCGACTCTCTCCCAAGGGGGCCGCCCTGTGGCTTTCTTCTCGCGGACTCTCACCTCCGCCGAGCGGAGGCATTCGTCTGTCGAAAAGGAAGCGTACGCGATCATCGAATCAATTCGGCGATGGCGGCCGTATCTGCTTGGGCGGTGTTTCCAAATCGTCACGGACCAACAGAGCGTTGTGTTTATGTACGACACCTTACATGCTCAGCGCATTAAGAATGAGAAAATCACCCGTTGGCGTATCGAACTCGCCGACTTCTGCTACACCATCAAATACCGCCCGGGGAAGGATAACCTGGTCGCTGACGCCTTATTGAGGCCGGCCACTTGCGCGGGGGTTGTAACTTTGGAGGGGCTGCGCACTTTGCACGGCACTATGTGTCATCCCGGGGTAACGCGCTTCGCGCATTTTGTGTGCGAGGGCAATCTGCCGTACTCGATTGAGGACATCCGCCGCATCTGCCGTGATTGCGCGATCTGTGCGGAACTCAAACCGCGTTTTTATAACCCTCCTATGGGGACACTCGTTAGGGCTACTAGACCGTGGGAGCGCTTGGCGATGGACTTCAAAGGGCCGCTGCCAATGTCGAGCAACTCTCGCTATCTGCTCACTATCGTCGATGAGTATTCACGATTCCCCTTTGCTTACACGTGCGTGCGGGGATATGTCGGCTGCCACGGTTATTCGGTGCCTGCAGAATTTGTTTTCTATGTTCGGGTATCCGGCCTACGTGCATACCGATCGGGGAGCGGTGTTCCTGTCCCAGGAGGTGAGGGGCTACTTGCTCCAGCATAATGTCGCTTTGAGCTACACCACCCCGTACCGGCCCCAAGCGAATGGGCAGATCGAACGCTTTAATGGGATTATATGGAGGGCCGTCATGCTGAGCCTCCGGACCCTCGGCCGAGGCCTCGATAAATGGGCGTGGTCGCTACCTGCCACTCTAAACTCGATCCGGGCTCTCCTATGTACCGCCACCAACCAGACTCCTCACGAACGACTGTTCCACCACCCTAGAGGCTCCGGCAGTATCCAATATTTACCCAGCTGGCTCGCTGAACCGGGGCCCGCCTATCTCAAACGAGCGGTTCGCGCTAGCAAGTACGACCCCCTTGTTGACAAGGTGCAGGTCCTCCAGGCTAATCCCGAGCATGCTCGCGTGTTAACGGCGGATGGCCGCGAGTCTACTGTCTCCGTATGCCATCTCGCCCCATGTGGGGACGACGACAGGGATATCGACGAACCCGTCTACGAGTCTATGGACTCTACCGAAGCTTCCCCTATGGAACTACCACCGTTACTTCCGTCGTTCCCCACTCCCGTGCCCGAAGGCGCTGGGGCGCCCCCTCCGACTCCCACCTCCGGCGGCTATTCCGACGCGGGGGACTCCGGGCTTGGGGACGCCGTGCCTGGTAGATTCCGAACACGAACTGGCAGGGAAGTTCGCCACCCCGACCGCGACGGGTGGACCGACTGACGTGGATTGACGTGACCCATTCGATTATTGCTGATGCTTGCTTGCAACCTGCCGAGCGGCAGAGTTCTAACGGCGGGGAGAATGTAGTGAAATTATACCAAGGTGAACCCAGGGTGTGCTCGCTTCAAAAGGGGCGTCTATAAGACCCGGGACAACTGGGGCGCACGGACACTCCAGCGGGACTCACTGTGACATAGTCCTGTAGTTTGAATGGTATGTACGCCCCTAAATGCTGCGCTGACTGTCCTCTCGATTGGACCATTGCCATATTGAATCGACCATTGCTCATGAAATACTCTGATTTTAATGCCTGTTGCATGAATGTATTTTTACAGGATGTACTTCAGATCTAAATGATATTAAACCTACCCAGAGGTCAAGTCGTGTCTGAGCTTGATTTTCACGACAGGAGTATCCTGCGTCGGAGTCGTGACTCGTCCAGGATTGTGCCCAATATCTTCTTATTATAATAGAGCAAACGTATATGGTTATGTATGTTGCTATGTTTGTATGTTTATATGCGACAAAAACGTCTTCTTCTTCTTCTTCAAATAAAATTACCACCCTCTTAATTAACCCTCTTAATTGCGTTAAGACTGCTGAGACCCCTCAGACCTTTGATGACCCTTTAATTCCACCAAGACCCCTGAAGACCCAAAATACACTGAAGACCCCCAAAGACCCAAAATACCCTTCAAGGCCCTGAGGCTCAAAAATACCCTGAATACCCAAAGACCGAAAACACCCCGAAGACCCAGAACACCCCGAAGACCCAAAACACCCCGAAGACCCAAAACACCCCGAAAGGGGTTTTAGAAGATCTAAAAGACCCTGAAGACCCAAAACACCATGAAACCCAAAAGACACCGAAATGGTCAAAGATGCCTGCCCTTTTGAAACGACGTGTGGTGAGGCGCGCGGAGCGCGCCGAGTCACGCTAGTCTGAGGAAATCTGAAGATGCAAAATGAGGGGTATGCTTCTTCTTCATATTTCCTCTGCTCGAAACGAGCCAAATGTGGCACAGCGAATCGGCTGATCATAGCACCCCAAAACCCCAAAACCCTAAAACAATAAAACACCCCGAAGACCCAAAACACCCCGAAGCCCCAAAGACCCCGAAATCCAAAGTACCCGGAAGACCAAAAACACCCTGAAGACCCAAAACACCCCGAAGACCCTTAAAGACCAAGAAGAACCAAAAGAACCCGAAGACCCAAAATACACCCAAGACCCTTGAGACCCAAAAGCCTCTGAAGACACCAAAGACCCTGAAGACCCAAAACACCTCAAAGACCCAAAATACCCTTAAAGGCCCAGAGGATCTAAAAGACCCTGAAGACCCAAAACACCATGAAACCCAAAAGACACCGAAATGCTTAAAGATGCCTGCCCTTTTGAAACGACGTGTGGTGAGGCGCGCGGAGCGCGCCGAGTTCCGCTAGTCTGAGGAAATCTGAAGATGCAAAATGAGTGGTATGCTTCTTCTTCATATTTCCTCTGCTCAAAACGAGCCGAATCTGGCACAGCGAATCGGCTGATCATAGCACCCCAAAACCCCAAAACCCCAAAACACCCCGAAGACCCAAAACACCCCGAAGCCCCAAAACACCCCGAAGACCCAAAAGACCCCGAAATCCAAAGTACCCGGAAGACCAAAAACACCCTGAAGACCCAAAACACCCCGAAGACCCTTAAAGACCAAGAAGAACCAAAAGAACCCGAAGACCCAAAATACACCGAAGACCCTTAAGACCCAAAAGCCTCTGAAGACACCAAAGACCCTGAAGACTCAAAACACCTCAAAGACCCAAAATACCCTTAAAGGCCCAGAGGATCTAAAAGACCCTGAAGACCCAAAACACCATGAAACCCAAAAGACACCGAAATGGTCAAAGATGCCTGCCCTTTTGAAACGCCGTGTGGTGAGGCGCGCGGAGCACGCCGAGTCACGCTAGTCTGAGGAAATCTGAAGATGCAAAATGAGTGGTATGCTTCTTCTTCATATTTCCTCTGCTCGAAACGAGGCGAATCTGGCACAGCGAATCGGCTGATCATAGCACCGCGATGAAGCTGCGACTTTCTAACCGCAATGAGGTATCGGCGTACAATGACCGATTCCTTTCGAAAAACGCATTAAAAGCAAGCTGTCATGGAGGTAACCGATTTTGATCATTGAATAAGTTTGAATAATTAAGAAAATAATTGTAATCATCATCGCGTTCACTCCTCCCATCGCTTCCTGCACGCTCTCTTGTTTGCGCATGCGCACAGCGCTTTCTCGTGGTGGCCATTTTCAGAGCCGGGACCCGGGACGGGGATCAAAGTCGTTGAGGATAGGGAGCTAAGGGGAAGTGGTGGTTTTGTTGCGGTGTGAGGAAAGTCAAAGAAAGAACTGTTTCATCACGGCAATACTCGTCGTTGGCGGAAGTCACAGAGGGAAAGGACAATTGGTGGTGGGAGGAGGGGAAACGGGTTGGAATTGCTGGAGAAGTGTTTCGGTAATCGGCGCTGAGGAGACAGGGCGGAATCTGCCGGCCTCGTACTCTCTCATTTCGGCCTAAAAGGTGCACCTGATGATGTGATCCGATCGAAGGTTCGAATCGATAAAGAGTTCATGCGGTGGTCGGAAGAGGAGAACAGGCCGCGGCCGGGAATGAGGAGGCTGCGGGTTTTCGTGTCTGTCTCTTTCTTGCCGTTCGTCGAGCAATGACATAGAGAGGACCTTCCGAAGCAGCAGCCGTCGGGCGAGGAGGGTCTCCTGCTCATCTTCTTCCGACTTCAAAGCCACTTCCGTCCACTGCCTGTACCCTCCCGGCTTTGCCTCCCACCCCCCACATTCGAACCTGCGGCGAAACGCCGCGACCGTGGACCCCTCAGTCATGTCGGCCGAAGTCCGTCTGCGGATGCTGGACGAGCTGGTGTTGGCCGGTCCTCGGCACAATGACGAGGCCATGAGCGTGGAGAGCCTGCTGGACGTGCTCATGTGCCTTTTCGATGAATGCACGAGCTCGGCAATTCGTCGGGAGAAAAACGTTTCTGAATTCCGCGAGTGGGGTGAGGCAGCATCATCTCCGGTCGTTTTCCTTCTCCCGGCCATGATTCTTCTTCTTCAGTCTCTTCTTCTGTCTCCTCTTCCTCTTCCCTTTCCTCACATATTGCTTTGCTGTGCACAGCACCTGTCACCTGTGACACTTCTTCTTCAGTCTCTTCTTCTGTCTACTCTTCCTCTTCCCTTTCCTCACTCATATATTGCTTTGCTGTGCACAGCACCTGTCACCTGTGACACTTCTTCAGTCTCTTCTTTTCCCAATCTTCTGCTGTCTCCTCGTCCTCTTCTTCCCTTTCCTCACATATTGCTTTGCTGTACACAGCACCTATGACACTTCTTCCTATTCAGTCTCTTCTTCTTCTCCCAATCTTCCACTGTCTCTTCCTCTTCTTCCCTTTCCTCACATATTGCTTTGCTGTACACAGCACCTATGACACTTCTTCCTCTTCAGTCTTCAGTCTCTTCTTCTTCTCCCAATCTTCCACTGTCTCTTCCTCTTCTTCCCTTTCCTCACATATTGCTCTGCTGTACACAGCACCTATGACGCTTCTTCCTCTTCGGTCTTCAGTCTCTTCTTCTTCTCCCAATCTTCCACTCTCTTCCTCTTCTTCCCTTTCCTCACATATTGCTTTGCTGTACACAGCACCTATGACACTTCTTCCTCTTCAGTCTTCAGTCTCTTCTTCTTCTCCCAATCTTCCACTGTCTCTTCCTCTTCTTCCCTTTCCTCACATATTGCTTTGCTGTACACAGCACCTATGACACTCTTCTTCAGTCTCTTCTCCAAAGCTTCTTCTGTCTGCTCTTCCTCTTCTTCCCTTTCCCCACATATTGCTTTGCTGTGCACAGCACCTTTTGAATGCCCGTGTTTGCGTGTTAATCCTCCTGTTTGTGTCCGTGCGCTCGTTGATTCATCACCAAACGTGACGTATGTAGCTCGTTGGGTGATCCCTCTCCTAGTGGTCGTGTTTTGTTGTATAGCACGTTGACCCCAGAGACCCAGGGTGCTGCATCATCGTTGACTTTTGCAACCCTGTCGGTTTCGTGTTTGTGAATATGGGGATAGAGGGGTACATTGACTCTGACATGACTTGTAGGAAGCTTTGCTATAGATGTGTGATTGTATACATTTGTCGTGACTAGTACGGGAGCGGCAGGATGGCTCACGTTATTGACCTTTGTGGGGTATATAGATTACAGTAGATCTGGGCTCTAAACGCCATAAGCTACTAATCCACGTTAACACGTTTGTTTAAGGAGGAAACCCTGTTGGGGATGAAGCCACTGCAACCTCCATGTGTGTGACCCTTAGCCCTCCTGTCAAGTTTGGTTGAGATTGGATGGGTAACGACCGAATGTGTCGTGCTAGTCAGACACTCCAAATTGTGTATTTTAGTATGTTAGTGACGTCTGAGGAAGTTTCATCAAAAAGGTGAATATGCTGACCGTGTTTGTTCATTTTTCATCTCCAACCCCCACCATTCACAAACTTGTGTACCGAGAAATAAAACAACACCCTGGTAAAGTCTCTGTGCCCATCCTCCTCTTCTACCCACTGCCCCATGAACCCCGCCCTCCCTTGTACATTTAACTCGCCTTGTGCCGACAGTGTAGGCCTATCCTATGTCCAGGTTGCTTGTGTATCCCTGTACAGCTGTGCTGCTGTTCGTGTGAGCCTTATGAGCATATTTTCACCTTTCTTTACCTCGTGCTGTTTTATTTTGACTCCCACACACAGAGACCCCCCATGGCCATTCCTGGACTTTGCACTTGGGGTTTAAAAAAAAATCTGGATGCTTTGAAATGTTTGCAGAAGCGTCAACACGTGCACCCCTGGTCGCCCAAGCGTTTTGGTTGTTCGTGAAAGACATCAGTGTTTAATTGGCCTTTACCAGTACTCTACATCACCTGGTGTTGGCCTAATGGTTAGGGTGGCGGGTTTGGGATCCTAAGGTCCTGAGTTCGAATCCCGTTGAATTAATGCCAGGTGGGATTGACTCAGGCTGTCATCCTTCCGAGGTTGGCAAAATGAGTACCAGATAACTGGTTATAGAGAGGCATTGCATCAGCGACACACGCCCCCACAGAAAAATGATGCAACCAGCAGCCGGGTGGCTGCACACGAACCACCCACCACCACAACCTGTACTCGATCCATAATCATTTGAATGCGCTTTGATTTTCCGATCGACCGGTGTGTTCTGCACTTGCTGATGCCGACGCTCCCGGCCTTTGTGCAAACACTCGATTCGATGATGCCCATGTGTTCATGAAGCTGCTCGCATTGTGAGGAAAATGTCCAGTTGGACCAATGAAAGCTCGTATCCATGTGTCCTGCTTTTGGGGAGTCCTTGTAAACAGTTGCTCGATTGTTAATTTGATGGGTGGGTTGATTGTCGAGCAATATGTGACGTTTTTGCTTTCCAAGTTGTCGATAAAGTTTGTAATCGATAAATCATTCGGCGGTATCTCCTGGAACCAGCAAATTGTAGTACGTCTTTTTTTTAATTTTTGAAAGTAAAATACTCCCTATGTTTTCGAAAGGTGAATTATATATTAAGAATCTTTTGCAAAGGTAAAAAATGTCGCCTTTTTTTTTTTGTTAGAGGCTGCTTCGCAATTATAATATATATTAGGACTATCGGTCTTCTGCCTCGTGCCTGCTGCAACAGCCATACATACATACGTTTCATTGAAAAAACCTAAACAAACAAAAAAAAAAACTAAACTCTGCGGCAGCACGTGACGTGGAATGTACCAAAGGAATATTGTAATGGGGCTGACATTCCATTTTTGTGTACATGTTGAGAGGATCTTTATTGTATTTTCTCTCTGTTGTTTGTACGCACAACCCGTTGAGATTGCAGTCGACTCGCATTAACGGCTAGGTTTGGCTGTTTTCTACTGGCTTCTGTCCGAACGCTTTCCTGTGTGGCAGCAAAGTAAATGGAGCATACAAGTCGTCCAGCCACACCCTGGCAATGCATTGGGCCAGGGATCCTAACTCCGCTTGAATAACTCCCTCAAATTCTGTCTTTAATAAGAGGTCAAACTTTTGCCTTGATCACCAAGTGCTCTATTTCTCTTTCTCTACTTGCTGCATCCTGTAATGTTATTTATCCTTTTGATGTTTGTTGGAAGCACATAACTTGGAACCACATCAGATACTTTGTTGTTTGTTTGTTGCGGCAGGTTAACCTTTTTTTTTTCTTTTTTCAACCAACACACTTTAATTATTTTTCAAGCTGTTACAATACGGTATAAATCATTTGATTTTCATTGTAGCTGACCTGTGTGTGCATTGTATTAAATTAGGACAGGAAGTTTGTGTTCAACATCTTAAACATTTAACAACCCAAAATTATGTTCAAAACTGCACTTCCTTGGTATAATGAACTCCTCTTGCTTTTGAAGGCTCGTGTCAAAAAGGGTGAACCCAACCCTACATTGGCTCCGATGAAGGGTGAACTCCCGAAACATCAGCAGCTTATCACCTGCCATGGTTGGCGGCATACCCCGATCAACGTTATTTTTATTTCATTCGAGCATATCACATTAAGCAGTTTTAAGAGTAGTTATCTGGTTCCGTCAAGTTGTGTTAGACTTCTGGTGACGTCAATGATAAGATGTCTCCAAACATCCTGATCCTGCACTGCTTCTTGAAGCTTTGGGCAGAGAGAGCTTGGTTACAGCCTTTACCCATCCCTTCAGCATATACAAGGTCTGCTTCTTCCTCCTCTTTTCCTCTCAACCATACCCTGCATGGTTGACTTCTCTTGACTTTTGTTTTCTGCACGCAGGGTGTTTCCAAAGTAGGACAGTTTCTGTTTTAGCATCATAGCATCTAATGTGTATTGTGGTCTAAATTCTTCAAGCACTGATTTGTTTGTTCTTCTGGCGATTCATGGAATTTTTAATGTTCGTCTCCAGAACCACATTTCAAAGCTTTCAATCTTCCTCTTTCTTTTTCACTGTGCACGACTCACATCCATACATTCCAACTGAAAATACCAGAGCATTCACCAGCCTACCCTTAGTTTGTATTGTCACGTCTTTGTCGATTTGACCAGAGTCGGTGGTGTAATGGTTGGAGCATCTGCTCCGAGTCTGGGAGGTTGGCAGTTCAAACCCCAGCTGAGTCTGACCAAACACTTGCATGTGCAGCTTCGATCATTATTTTGACGTTGCTAGTACCCAGAGTACCCTGGGAAGTGACGGAACATCACCCAAGTTCAATGGCTGTTTGTCTCATCTAACAGGCTTAAGTTGTCGTAAGTTGTCATGTGTGTCTGTGTCTCTAAATCTGTGTGTCAGTTCCACTGTGTGCCTTAGATTATGTAAAAAAGTAAATAAATAAAAGAAGTAATCCTGACGTACAGTCACGTGAAAAAGTAAGTACACCCCATGTAAAGTTTTGACTTTTTCAACATATTTCAACATATAGCTATTTGATCTTCATTTCAACAATATTGACAGATAATGGTGATATAATATAACAAATATCATGAAACATTTACATTTTGTAGTCCATTGTATAATTTAAATAAACATAAATGCAAATTTCGCATGTGGGAAAAGTAAGTACACCCATACATTTATCACTACTTCAAATACCTAAAATTGGAATCAGGTGCACCAGCTCAGCTGCAAATGATTAGAACATCGTTAGAGAGGATCTTGGAGGAACCTGTCTTATTTAAACCTCAGACATTTAGTTTGGTTTGCTCTTTGTTGTTGAAGTGTGCGGCGTCACAATGCCGAGATCAAAAGAGCTCTGAGGCCTTCAGAAAGAAGGTTATAGATGCCTACGTGTCTGGGAAGGGATATAAAAAGATCTCCAAACAATTTGAAATCAATCATTCGACTGTCCGGAAGATCATCTACAAGTGGAGAAGATTCCAAACAACTGCCAACTTGTTCAGGTCAGGCCACCCCAGCAAGATCAGCCCGAGAGCAGACCGCAAGATGCTGAAAGAAGTCTCAAAGAACCCCAGAATGTCATCACGGGACCTGCAGGTAGCTCTTGCCACTGTTGATGTCAAAGTGCACGAGTCTACCATTAGAAAGAGGCTGCACAAATTTGATCTATATGGGAGGTGTGCCAGGAGGAAACCTTTGCTGTCCAGAAAGAACATCAAGGCAAGATTAAAGTTTGCAAATGACGACCTAGGCAAAGACCAGCACTTCTGGAACAATGTGCTCTGGACAGATGAGTCAAAGATAGAGTAGAGCTATTTGGCCACAGTACCAGAAGACATGTTTGGCGATTACCAAAGACAGCATTTGACCACAAGAACCTGAAACCAACTGTAAAGCATGGTGGTGGAAATATTATGGTTTGGGGCAGCTTTGCTGCATCAGGGCCTGGGAAGCTCACCATCATGGAATCCACTATGAATTCTTCATTGTACCAGAGGGTGCTTCAGGATAATGTGAGGCCATCTGTCGGAAAGTTGAAGCTCAACCGAAGGTGGGCCTTGCAACATGACAATGACCCTAAACATACCAGTAAATCCACCAAGGAATGGCTGAAAAGAAAGAAATGGAGGGTTCTGGAATGGCCAAGTCAAAGCCCGGATCTAAATCCCATCGAGATGTTGTGGGGGGGATTTGAAACGAGCTGTGCATACAAGAAACCCCTCAAACATCACACAGCTGAAAGAATTCTGCATGGAGGAGTGGGCAAAAATTTCTCCCAGTCGATGTCAGAGACTGGTAGACAGTTATAAGAAACGCCTACTTGAGGTTGTTTCTGCCAAAGGGGGCAATACCACCTATTAGAGCCAAGGGTGTACTTACTTTTTCCACATGTGAAATTTGCATTTATGTTTATTTAAATTATACAATGGACTACAAAATGTAAATGTTTCATGATATTTGTTATATTATATCACCTTTATCTATCAATATTGTTGAAATGAAGATCAAATAGCTGTATGTTGAAATATGTTGAAAAAGTCAAAACTTTACATGGGGTGTACTTACTTTTTCATGTGACTGTAGATGTTCTCCCCAACGCTAACCTTCTTTTATTTTTCTCTTCCACATTCCCTACTTACTTTAATCTTAGAACCCAGGAAGATGAACCTTTCCACTATTTTGACGTGATCCTCTCCCGATCTCACTTGACGAGATGTACATGTATATATATATTTATTTATTCATCTCTTGATGAGATGTATATGTATTTTATGATCTGGTGTGTTTTGTTGGTGAGTGGTGAAGGGTATAAAGGTGGGTGTTTGTGTGTTCCACCATGTTTGTTTGGTGCTGTGGATTCTGGAAGTGGAGGTGATTTTGTTGTTGTAGTCTGCGTTCGCACTCCCTGGGGGTGGGGGTATGTACGCATCCAGGTGTAGTTGCTGCACGTGGAGGTGTATGTGCCCCTGCTGGCCCACCTTAGCTGACCGTATCGAGGTTGAAGGGCCGAAACGGGATGATGGTGAGGACCTCGACTGAGGACCCGGTCAGTGCGGCACACTTATGACCAGGTGTGTTTTGAACTTACATATACACATGTACACATATACAGAGTCTAGGCTCGTGTAAGAGCTAACACATGAAACATGAAAACATGCATGGACACATAAAACCTACAATAAAGGGAGCGGGAAATAAGAGGTGGAGGGAGAGGGAAGCGCACAAGCACAATAACAGTAGAGAACAGGGACGTCGGTAGATCTGTGGAAGGGAGATGGAGGAGGGAGGAGGGGGGAGGGGGGAGAGGGGTACATGGTATAAAGCAAATGACCACTACCTGGAATGAAGTTGGAGATTGAAAGAGGCGGATTGGGGGTGTTTTAATGGGGGTAGAAAAGATCAAGGTTTTGGATGGGGGACGATGAGAGACGGTGGTGAACAGCTGTTTTAAAGATCTGAAGGGAGTGTGGGAATTTGTTCCAGAAGTGATAAAAAAAGAGGAATGAAAGAGTGAAGGTGGGCCGAGAGTCTTGATTTTGGTAGTTTCACCAGAAGAGGGTTTCTGGCTGATCTTGTGCGTCCCGAAGGAATATTCGGGGGACTGAGCACAGACAGAGCATGGGGAGCTCGGCCGGAGAGGAGTCGGTCGAAGTCAAAGACCACCAACCTGCTTGCGGTGAGCGAGTGAAAGACCCTCAGAATCGGCTTCATCGCAGGAGATTCCAATGATTCTGAATGCTTTGGTTTCAACAGCGTGAAACTGAGCTAGGTGTGAGGCCAGGAGCACGAGCCCAGAAGGGACAGCAGTATTCTATGAAGCTGTGGATGAAAGCTTTGTATGTGTGAGGAGCTCAGAGGTGCCCATGAAGGATTTTTTTTTTTTTTTTTTTTTTGTATACAGAATCGAGGCTCGTGAAAGAGCTAACATTTATCACACAAACAAATCAAACAGACAAACAAAATATATAAAAAGAGGGAGCGGTAGACAAGATGGGGAAAGAAGGGGAAGCACACAAACACAACATTTGAGAGCAGGGACATCGGGAGATGTGTGGGAGGGAGAGTGCTTGGGGGAAAGGGGTGTGTGGGGGGGGGGGGGGGGGTGGGAGAAGTATAAAACACAGGGACTTCCAGGAAAGAAGTTGGTATTTCAAAAAAGTGGATTTGGGGTGAAATTAGCGGGGGTAGAAAATATCAAGGTTTTGGATGGGGGAAGATAAGAGATGGTGGTGAACAGCTGTTTTAAAGACCTGGGGCGAGGAGTGGGATTGAAGAGAGTGAGGGAGTTTGTTCCAGAGGCGGGAGAAAAGAGGAATGAAGGAGTGAAGGTGAGCAGAGAGTCTTGATTTTGGCAGTTTAACCATAAGTGTTGCAGGCAGATCTTGTGCGACCTGTAGGAATATTTGGGGGACAGAGCCCAGAGAGAGCTGGGGGGTGGGTGGGGGGGGGGGGCGCAAGGCCGGAGAGGAGTCGGTAGAAGACGGAAAGACCACCAACCTGCCTGCGGTGAGTGAGTGAAAGGCCCTTGGCGTTAGCGTCATCTTGGGAGATTCCAATGATTCTGAACGCTTTGGTTTCAACAGCGTGAAGACGAGTTAGGTGTGAGGCAGGAGCACCAGCCAGAGGACTTCAAACTTTGCATGATGGGGGATGCTCAATCGGCGACTGGCTTTGGAGGCGAGCTTGGAAATGTGGTTTTCCCAGGAAAGATCATGGCAGATAGTGATATCCAAAAGCTAGAGTGACAGAACTTATTGGAGAGGATTGTTGAGAAAATTATTTTTAGGTTTAAATAAAGACGAGCTTTTTCACTTTCCTCCTTCACTATCTGCAGCAGCATTTTGAAGTTGTCTTTACTTTTTTTTTTTTTTTTTGTATACTGAATCGAGGCTCGTGAAAGAGCTAACATTTATTTCCCAAACAAATCAACCAGACAAACAAAATATACATAAAGAGGGAGTGGAGGACAAGATGGGGAGAGAAGGGGAAGCACACAACCACAACATTTGAGAGCAGGGAGAAGTGTGGGAGGGAGAGGGCTTGGGGGCAGGAGGCATGGGAAGGGGAGGGGGGGGGGGGGAGAGGTATAAAACACAAGGGGACCGAAATTAGCGGAGGTAGAAAAGATCAAGGTTTTGGATGGGGGAGGATAAGAGATGGTGGTGAACAGCTGTTTTAAAGACCTGGAGGGTGGAGTGGGATTGAAGAGAGTGAGGGAGTTTGTTCCAGAGGCGGGAGAAAAGAGGAATGAAGGAGTGAAGGTGAGCAGAAAGTCTTGATTTTGGCAGTTTAACCATAAGAGGGTTGCAGGCAGATCTTGTGTGACCTGTAGGAATATTTGGGGGACAGAGCCCAGAGAGGGCTGGGGGGGCAAGGCCAGAGAGGAGTCGGTAGAAGACGGAAAGACTACCAACCTGCCTGCGGTGAGTGAGTGAAAGGCCCTTGGAGTTAGCTTCATCGCGGGAGATTCCAATGATTCTGAACGCTTTGGTTTCAACAGCGTGAAGACGGGCTAGGTTTGAGGCAGGAGCACCAGACCAGAGGGGAGAGCAGTATTCCATAGAGCTGCGGATGAAAGCCTTGTATGTGGTGAGGAGCTCAGGTGTGCCAAGGAAGGACTTCGCACGACGGAGGATGCCCAGTCGGCGACTGGCTTTGGAGGCCAGATTTGAAATGTGGTTTTCCCAGGAAAGATCATGGCAAATAGTGAGACCCAAAAGCTTGAGTGACAGAACTTCTTGGAGAGGATTATTCAGAAAGTAGATGGGAGGGTTTTCCAGTCGGTCTTTTCGGAGAGACATCGTAAGAGTGTGAGATTTATCAGGATTGAAAGACATGTTCCATTTGTTTGCCCAGTCTGTGATTTTGTCCAGGTCTGCAGAGAGTGAGGAGGCTGCAGACTGCCGATCTGAGGGATGAGGAATGGAGCGACAGAGAGTAGAGTCGTCAGCAAAGAGATAGAGAGGATTTTCAAGAGAGTCAGAGAGATCATTGATGAAGACCAGAAAAAGCACAGGGCCCAGAACACTACCTTGGGGAACTCCAGCCTGAACAGGAAGAGGAGATGAGAGAAACCCATTCAGGGCCACACGTTGACTACGACCAGAGAGGAAGTCCGCCAGCCATGCGTGGAGATTTCCATGGATACCAAAGGAGGAGAGTTTGGTGAGCAGAGCAGGGTGCCAGACCGTATCGAAGGCACGTGAAATGTCAAGGGCGACAGCTCTAATTTCCTGTTTGGTGTTGAGGACCTCCATCCATTGTTGAGAAAGCAGAAGCAGCATGTCCAGAGTAGAGTGACCAGGTCTGAAACCAAATTGATGATCAGAGATCAAGCCATTGGAGAAGAGGAAAGATTTCATATCTGAAGCAATGATGGATTCCATGACTTTGCTGATAATTGGGAGAAGGCTGATTGGTCTGTAGTTGCTGGGATCTGTTTTTGCACCTTTTTTGTGCAAAGCGGTGATGCTGGCTGATTTCCAAGCAGATGGCAGATGACCTTGAGCAAAAGAGAGGGTGAAGAGAACAGAAAAGAGCGGAAGAGAGGGAGTGAAAGAGCGGAAGCACATGATTTTAGGACCCGTGGGCTGATGCCATCAGGACCAGTTGCAGAATCAGAGTCGAGGGTTGACAGAAACTTTTCCACATTGTCAGGAGGAAAGGACACAGAATCCAGGAGCAGCTGGGTACGACTGGGTACGGTGGGTACAGAGAGGGATGGGTTTGGGACACAAGATTTAGAGGCAAACACAGAGTTGAGGCATTCAGCTTTTTCACGTGCGGAGTCAGCTGTGTCGCCGTTTGAGGTAAGGGAGGGGATGGAGGGGGAACAAACACCAGAAACAGATTTGACCAGACGCCACCAGGATTTGGAAGAGGGAGACAGATAAGAGAGTTCGGTCTTGAGAACGGAGAGATATTGTTTCCTGGCTCTCCTGAGGGTGGACACACACTTGTTTCGGGCTTTGTGAAAGGAAATGAGATTTCCTTCCGTTGGATTTGCTTTCCAGGAGATGAAGGCAAGTTGTTTCTGGGCAACAGCCTCACCACAAGAATCCGTGTACCATGGACGGGAGGAAGGGTATGACAACTGAAGACGAGATGGGATAAATCCGTGCATGAGAGAGAGCAATTTACTTTGGAAGAATTCCCAGGATGAGTTGATGTCAGAGGTGGTAGAGATGGGAGACAAGTCCAGATGATTGATGGCTGCTTGAAGACCGTGCCAGTTGGCCTGAGTGAAATGCCAGACTCGTCGACGCTGAGGAGGCTCCCTAAGAATGGTCAGAGAGATGTCCACTTTAACAAGCACATGATCAGATGAGCCGATTGGAGCAGAAGAAGAGCAGCAGACATTTTCAGGGAAGTTGGTCATAACCAAGTCCAGAAGAGAAGATGCTCCTGAGACTGAGACTGAGACTGAGATCCGGGTCGGGAAATTGACAGATTGTGTCAGTCCCAGTGAGTCGCAGAAGTCCTTTGCTGAGGATCCATGGCTGGTGAGAGAGGTACCCACACCCAGCCAACTGGCATGGTGACGATTGAAATCACCACATATGAGGAAGAGAGAGTTTGGATGGGTAGATAGAAGTTGGTCCATATTATCAGATAGCGAGATGTAGATGGAGTCATCACTATTTGGTGGACGGTACAACACACATATGAACAAAAGGTGGGAGCGAAGGGGAAGCCGTAGCCAAAGGTATTCCTGGGGGTGAGGTGGAGAGAGGGCAGTGCAGGGCGATTGAGGAAGAGAGTTTTTTAATAAAGATAGCAACCCCACCTCCAGGACGAGGCTCGGGTCTATCATACCGGAGGAGGGAGTAACCTGGGAGAGATACCAAGGAATCAGAGACATCATGAAGGAGGAAAGTTTCTGTTAAGCAGATCACGTCTGGTTTGTCAGAAGCAACCTGTATGGAGAGATCAGTTGAGTTTGAACGAAGGCCCCGGATGTTTGAGGTCCATACCGTTAATGAAGAGGAAGGGGGAGCATCGGATACAGAACAGGGGGGAGGAGGGGTAGGGTAAGATGTGGAAGAGGTGGAAGAGGTAGGGAGAGCTGTTGGTGTGTCGGAGATTTCAGAATAGCTCGGAGAAAGGGAAGGATGGGGCGGACAAAAGGTTTGATGGTGATTGGGTGAGGCACAATGAGGTGTTATTTGAGGAGGGGGAAGAGCGAGGCAGAAGGTTGGGGGAGATGGAGGTGAGAGTTGGAAGAGGGAAGAAGTGGGGAGGACGCTTTGAGGAGGGGGAGTGAGAGGGGGGAAATTGAGAAGAAATGAGGGTGGGGAGATTTGAAGGGGAGGGGCGAGGGGGGAGTTTTGGAGGGAAGGGACAAGGGGAGGGATTTGAAAGGGATGGGATATGGGGGAGATTTGGAGGGGAGGGGCGAGGGGAGTCTTGGAGGGGAGGAGTGTGGGGGGAGTTTAGGAGAGAAGGGGAAAGGGGGGAGATTTGAAAGGGATGGGTGATGGGGAGGATTAGGAGGGGAGTGGCAAGGGGGAAGATTTGGAGGGGAGGGGTGATGGGGAAGATTTAGATGGGAGGGGTTATGGGGAAGATTTGGAGGGGAGGGATGAGATTGGATTTTAGAAAGCGTACGATTAATGGGAAACGAATATTTATTGCAAAATGAGTTTCTTGTGACCTTCGAGTCAAAAATACGTTTTAGGACGCTGGAGGGAGGATGGAGTGCAGGAGAGTTTAGTGAATGTAGAAAAGAGGCACTGAAAGAGATGGAATTTTTTTTGGGGATGGATGGATTTTGGTGAGCAAGTCGAAAGCAAGCTTTTAAAGAAGAAGAAGAAAAAGGTGTTATAATATATGATGGAATACAGAACTTGAGGGGAAAGTGTAAACGTTATATTTATGAGGTTAATAACAGTGAACGTTAACAGTGAACAGTAATAACTGTTATTACAGTAACAGTAATAACAGTGAACGTCGTTCGAAGAACGAACGAACGAACGAATGAAAACAAAGAATAAGAACAGAGAAGGAAATGTATTTTTTATTATTTTTTTGAGTTGATGTTAAACAAGGAAGTAGGCTATGGGGTGAAAAAACTGGGAAAAGCAGAGAACGTAAGTTATTGGAGCACAAAAGACGGACCGCTGAGGAAAACGAAGCCTCAAGGTTGTACACTGTACAAGGCCTCAAAAGACACGGCATGATTTAACACGATTTTCTATACAGGTACGAAAGATTTGCACCGAAAATCTTCCTCGGGACACACGATACATACCACACCATAAAATAAATACAGTTATAACGAAAATACAAGTGGGAACAATTACTTAACTTCGATTTCGATGGAGAGTGTGGACAGCTGCGAATAAACGAAAACCTCGCCGGCAAGACCGGAAGCGGAAGTCTTTGTTTATATCATGCTCTTTGTATATGACTTCACAAGATAAGATCAACTTGATCATTTTCTGAAATGTAGGTCAACAGAAGGGTAGGCCCAAAAATTGGCCATGTCTACAATTGTAATCAATGACCGCAACAAAATTATAAAGAAAGCTGCGTAATTTGTTTTTTTCTTTATGTTTAAGAGAATAAGCATTGAACTGCCAGTATTGTATGCCTTACATTGTATACAAATTCCAAGGGAATGACTAAACAGGAAAAGAAAAAAGGGAAAAATTGGTATCCTGCAAGTAAGAGAGTTGGGTTAAGTTAGTTATGGTTGATGGGTGTTGAAAGAATTGCGGTTAGGGGTGAGGGGTGGCATGAGATCGTAGATCACAGTCTTCTTGAAGCTTGCGGAGGGAAGAATGGGATTGAACAGTCTCAAGAAGGCTGTTCAACAAACGGAAGAAAAGAACAAAAGAGCTGAGGTTTGCAGTAAGATTGGATTTTGGGTGTTTGACTTTGGGATGTTTGGGGCAGTGGGGGAGGGGTTACTTCAAAAGCGTGTGTATCCTGAAGGGCCGGGGAGGGTTTTAGGACTGAGAGAGTAGAGGGAGCAAGGTCAGAGGAGAGGTCTTTAAATAAAAACAAAAAACAGAAGCCAACAACCCATCTGTGATTTTAGGGTGACGGGCCTTGTGCTTCTGCCTCATCATGGAATAGGCCAGTGATATTGATCTTTAAGTTGTACAGAATAAAGGACAGACTAATTTCATGGTATGGCATTTTTGTGATTGAAGAGGGTACTCAGAGTATCACTGGCATCATGGCCAACAGCAACTGCCTGACAGGCTCCCCTGCATGCTACTGGAGAACAGGGGGACCGATGTTGCATCAACTCTCTTGATGTCAATAAGAAAATTGTTCATCATAGTAACCAGGTTTCACAGCTTGCCGAAGTAGGCAGTGAGCAAAGGCCTTCCACGAAACATCCATGTACAACAGCTTGCGCAACGAGAGTTGAAAAATCCATCACTTTACTAGTTTACTTTTAACATCAATCCACTCAGGGCCACGCTCGGTGACAGGCAGGTATAACACGCCAGACCAGAGTCAGTACTTTCCTCAGCCCAAAAAAGTAAATAAAAATACTTTTTAAGAATATAAGCTGGTGCCTCTAGTGTCACAGCATTGATGCTGCAAGGTTGTTTATTACCAGAGTTCAACCCCCAATAAGAAACCTGATGTGGTAAACCTCTCCATTTCAATCACTGCTCAATTTAAATAATGAGTAATTCTGAGTTTTGTTCATTGCTCCTTTCCCATGCCATCTCCAGGCGCTCCATAACGTCATTGCCGGGCACCGAAGGGGGTCCGGCAATGATGCACGCTGAAAGGGAGTACTCGGTTTTCACTCCGGTTGTTTGTTTGTTTGTTGTACACCGCTCCTTTCCTATGCCATCTCCAGGCGCTGCATGACATCAGAACCCCTCTAACCTACTTTACGCATAGCCTGGCAAGGAGGGAATTTTTCTTAGATAACAAGAAATTAGTCCTTTCAGTGTTGGAGGTTGAAAGGCTAGACTATAAATAATTTCCTCAGCAATATGACATTTGAAGTCATTCATCTTTAGTACAAAACGACCTATTCTGCTGACCGAAGGATTTGATCTGGGCTTTGCCATTGCCCCACTATTGCCCAAAGGAAGGGAAGGAAGGCTTCCATAAGAGTAAACTCTTCCAGAAGACATAAGAGCAAGGTCTACCTGGCTAGTTTTGAGAAACATTTTCTCTTCCAAAAGGCTTGCATTAAAGGTACAAAAGGCAGTGCTGTGATTTTGGGCCGGGGAAAGAACACCAAGCACAACCATTTTATGGTGGTCTGAACAGCCAGTTGGGACAACACGAGTGTGGCCCATATTTAATGAATCGCTTTTAATGTAAATTCATTATAGCCTTGTAAGAGATAACTGGCCATCCAAACAGTGGCACCAGGGTATATTGATGTGCGAATGGTTTCTGAATTTCTCCACACAGCAATCAAATAATAATTGGTCAAAGCTATTGTCAAAGCACTGTACTGGCTAGCTCAGGCTCTTTTCCATTACAACCAATGGTGGAGTTCATTGTGCAATTAAAATCTCCACCCAAACAAACAAGACAATCAAAATGTGTGCAAGAGATGTTTCCAAATGTGAATTTTTTAATTTTTTTTATTTTTTATTTTTTTTACATCTGTGATGTCATTCGGTGAATCGACATTTAAAACAATATGTTTATAACGATTGCGAATAAAGGTAACTGGAATTGAGGGCCCTTTAATAAATAATCCCTTTAAAATTAACACTCTGTGCATATAAAGAAGGTCACAAATAAACACCTAGCCAAAGAGCAGGTCAACTGCTGACAAAACCACTCTTGTTTCAGTACTTGCTTCCATTTACTCATGCAGGAGAAACTGCACCTTGTGTCTTGCAAAAGTAAATCATCAATGTGCTTTTCCTCAACAAGCAGCTTGATTTGCTTGAGCTTTGAGTAGGGATGATCGTCCCCTATTATTAAGACTGAGAATGCCTTTAGAAAAGGTCGTAACTCTGTGGGTAAATGGATTAAGCAGCCAGGAAGATTGAGCTACTCCTGCAGCTCCTTCCTAGCTTTATGAACCCATTTTCTGAGACTTGTGGTTCTGTTTCACAAAACTGTTCAGATTTACAGAGGAAACTTTTTGCAGAAATTGTAAATAAATAAATAAAGATGGATCTGGAAATAACAATTTACTTTTCAAAAGAAACATGGAAAAGGTATCTTGGAGGGACTTCAAAATCTCGGTGGGTGACATATTAGGAAAACCCTCAGATTCTTGGGACAAGGCTGGATCATTCCAGAGGCGAGCGACGAGGCACCATCCGATTCATAATCCGCAGTGACATTTTTTAAAAAGATGGTGCTCGCGTGCCATCGTGCTTGCCATTTTCGTTGCCCAGGAGTGTTAATGATCGCGTGCCTGCTTAGGAACCTATTTGTGTAACTGTTTAGAAAAAACTTATTATTATTATTATTATTATTTTTATTGATGTTTATTTTATTTTATTTGATTATTTTAATTTTAATTTTAGGTTTTTTTTTATCTTCCATGCACTTAGTGTTACATTTATGTGCACCTAGTGTTAAATTTAATTTAGCTTATTTTATCTTGTGCTACACACGGACTAGTACACTTAATGGATCAGGACGCAATAGTGAGACAAAGACAAAGACAGAGACAGAGAACACGCACACATCTTTTTCCCTTTAGCAACAGATACAAAAATCAAGTATAATCTCTCTGGCAGCCCCAGAACAAAACAAAATAAAATATTTATAACGTTTCTCACAGATTCCACTCTCCCTCTTTCCCTGCACGATTGATTAGTAAATGTAATTTTAAAGTTAATTTTAAACTTGTGCATTCACAAGCCCCAGATATGACCTGCCTGTCTCTTAAGAAGCACCCAAACCAGATATGGTGTCTCCCTCAGGGAAGTTTGCCTGATGCATCCAGCTCCCATGTAAATATAGCTGACACAACACTTTTGTTTTTTTCACGTGACCACAAATATGTCCTTTGGCGAAGGGGTTATTACCCTCACTTGTTAATGACGCATAGCATCGTCTTTCCAATTGTAGACGTCCATTAAATAAATCACCAAGCATGCCATATTCACAGGAGGCACTCTCGCAAGGTTCAAGTCCACTCACTGGCAGGTGTGATCAGAGGTTTGGGGAGAACGCGCTCATGTATGATCCTTCGGGTCTTGCGCCGGTCCATATACTCAGGATTTTTTGCAACACGTGCAGGAATCCCGCTGTGCATTATTGGACTTGATGCCACAGTGTACTGTATTTTTTTTAATCTTTGTGTACTTTACTGCAGTAATCGTTGAACAATGAGTGGTAAATAAAATGGTAACGAAAAGGATGGACCTGCATGTAAGCGGCAACAAAGACCGTGTAGCACTCTGGACGTCAAAATAGACATTGAAGCTTAATAAGGTTGGTGAACGACCAGCCACTATCGCTCGCTATCTTGTTTTGCTGCCGGCACCGTTAAAAAATATTTTAAAGAATGTCGGCGAGGGCTGTGCAATATCTCAGCCCTTTTGTTAATCCTAGAATGGTATCCGACTCTTTTGTTGTGCAGAGGCACACCCCTTCCTCTCAAGTAGTTTCCAAGTATTTTAAGCTACTTTAGAAGCTTTGTGAGCCATTTTAGGTAGCAGTCCTTATCTTGTACACATCATAGGTGTAAACATGCGCCGATCAACATTGCTGCAAATGGGTTCTGCACATTGCGCCGGACATTCTGGGGTGGATTACTTCACTTGAAAGTTCAGTATTCTGGAATGCATCTGGGATTGGTTTATTTCAACATGGCAGATGTTAGACTGGTGCTTTTGGAGAGAGGTATTGATGGTGCTATTTTACCGCATTACATGATTGCAGACAACCAGCCATATACTATGCGAAGGAGGAGGGGTTGTAGGGATTCTCTGCTAATACATGGAACAAGCAACACAACCACACCTAACTAACTGTACCTCACAGCAACAACGCAAGTGTTAGATTTGTAGTTGAGTGACCATGATGAAATCCATACTGATGGTCAGAGATCAGGATTTTGAAAAATAGGATGTAATTGAAATTGACATTGACAATTGAGTCCAAAATAAGCGTTAGGCAAGGAAGCTGCATTTTAAAAATCTTGGATACGACTCTCACGGTTCAAAAGCGCCGCCCTCCCAGACTCAGAGCGGGCACTCTAACAATTACACAACAAAGTCGAGTTAAAAGGTTTTTGTTTTCTTTTTTAATCGTAAAGAATTGATTCTTCCTGCAAAATACAAACTGCACATGTTCTATCTATATATATATATAAAAAACACTGTGTGTGTGTGTGTGTGTGTGTGTGTGTGTGTGTGTGTGTGTGTGTGTGTGTGTGTGTGTGTTGTGTGTTGTGTGTTGTGTGTTGTGTGTTGTGTGTTGTGTGTTGTGTGATGTTACCGATAGACTCTGAAACGGAGAGGCTCACGTGCTTGATATTTGGCATAGACATGGCCATTGAGCCTGGGACGAACATGGCTGAGACCATATTTGACGAGATCCATATTTTTTATTCATATTGTTACAGACGCGGTTGTGGATGTTAGTTTACCGAGCGGTTTGGTATGACCGCGTCTGCACAGTTTACCCGATTATGCTCGAACGTTGACTAAGTCGCGCTATGCTAAATCAATGATGGAAAAGACACAACGGCTGGATTAAAATGACACGACACCAAGGGTTCAGTTCTCAAGACCTCCGGAGGAGGTTATATTAGGGCGGAAGGTCAGATTACAACGACAAGAGGGACAGCATAGGAAGATAGGCACTTAGACACAGTCTTATCTAGCCCCGACAGACGACAGATAAACGGGACAAAACTGACTCACACGGGGATTGATGGCAAGGAGGGGCAGGTCTTCGATGGCTCAAGGTGCACCTTGGCTCAGGGGCAAAATCGACCCGGTCCAGTCCAAAGATGCGGGAGGTCTCACTCAGCGCTCGGAGGTGGTGACTTGTCTTCTTCAAGCTGGGGGCGCATCTGACGTCACGTCCGGTAAGTCGCTGCGTATATCCGGCGGGGAGTGACACGCCCTCGGCTAGTTAGCTCCGCCCCAGATGGAATCGGTCCGCCCTTCTTATTGGGTGCGGGGGGGGGTTACCGGCTCCGCCCCTGACGAGGAGCTGACAGCCGGCCCCTTCGTGGTAACCCCGTGGAGCGCATGGGCAATGGCGGCTAACCACGCCGCAGTGAGGACGCACACTCCCCGCGCCGCGCCGCCCCCAATCTCCTCTGTTGTTGTAGTTGTAGTTGTTGTTGTTGTTGTTGTAGTTGTTGTTTCATGGGGAAGATGGGAGGAGGTAAGGGGAGGTCCTAAACTCACTACTGGTGCCATACAATCACATTCTGGTGCAACGAAGAGTCAGAATTAATGGAAACGAGTCCTTAACTGACATAGACTAAGAATAACTAGCAAGATGTCCGAAAGTTGTCTACGTGAGATGCGGTGGACCTGGGCACGACATTTAATGGGGGAAAAAGGGGAAGGTCGGTTCTACAGAGTGTTATTTACAGAAAATGGGACTAGGGAATGGGGGATTGGGGATAGTTGGGGAGTATTGGGGAAATAGGGGAGTACAGTGGTACCTCGGCTTACGAGTGCCCCAACGTACGAGTTTTTCGGGATACGAGCCGTCGCTCGGGCGGTTTGTTGCTTTGGGATACGAGCCGAGATCCGATGTACGAGCTCAAAAAATTTATTTTTTTGAATTTTCCGGTTGTGGCTTCCGGTTCCGGTCACGTGGTTATCTTGCCGTGAAAGCATCTCTGCTTGGATATAAAACACGCAATCGTCGAAATACATTATACATGAGCGAGGAATCTCCTTGCTCCAGCCGGTGACGTCATCGGCGGGGATCCCCGCCTCCAGAGTGGCTGGTCACGTGACCGCCAAAGCGTGTCGCGCGTGCGGGTATAATGAGCTACACCTGTGGATCACGTGACCACGGAAGCACGCCTCGCTTGAGAGGCATGGCTTTCGGTTTGCGTTTTGCTTTATAAGGCGCGATAAATGGGCTTTTGAGTGTTAGCGGTTCATGGCGTTGACGGTTCATGACGGTTCATGGCGTTGACGGTCAAAAACCCATTACATCAATTTTACCAGGCACTGTACAGTAAGTACAGTGGACACCAAATGCACGGTGGAAGGCTAGAAGTAGAAGATCGTCCAAGACAAGTGAGAATAAGCCATACTTTGGAGATGACGTCATTCGCTGGTCCGATAACCAAAGATGTGGTATAAAAAACCAGGTGAGCTAACAATGCAGCAATGAAGGAATTCGGCCAAGGCACCGGCACACAACGACCTACCTACATCGAAAGACTCAATGCCAATGGTGACAGAAGCCAAGACGGCCGGCTTAAACACCGCCGAAAGACCACGGTGTACCAACTTACGATGCAGAACATCTTGCACTTAATATGATGACAACAGGTGCCATCCTCTGACGTACCATTACAGGTACAGGTACAGTACACGTGAGCACAGAGCAAAAGTTCACTGAAACCGAGATTAAGAAAAAAGAAAAAACACCTCGTGGTCCGTGCTCGATATCCGAGTTTCAATCTTTTCAAACACATGATGCTCTCGGTCACGGTATCTCCTGCGAGCTGCTTCTCCTTCAACCACACAAACAACAACTTCTCCATATCTTCATGGATAGAGGTCCGGAGCTTTGAAATAATCGTAACGCCCTTGGCTGGCGTTATAGCCTTTATGGACTCCTGCTTCAAAATCGTACATATCGTAGAAGGAGTACGATCGTACTGCCTCGCCAAGTCGACAACACGCACACCTCACCTGGCATGCTCTTCTCCTCTGCTTAATAAAACCAGTTTATTTCTTTACATTCTCTTGTATTATGTACAGTATATACGAGGTCGTGCTTGTTTATACATTATTTGTTATTTATAAAGTACATTTTTGTTATTTAAAAGCACCTAACAAAAAAAATTGGTGTTTTTTTTTTGAGGCTGGAACGGATTAATAGCATTTCAATGCATTTGAATGGGAAAATTTGCTTTGACTTACGAGCGATTTGGCTTACGAGCTCCGTCACGGAACGGATTAAACTCGTAAGCCGAGGTACCACTGTATTTACAAGTGGATATTGAGGCCAAGTCCCATATCCGCAACATTGCACCCTTCTCTACCCTCGGGGCGTCCCGACCCGATAAATTTTTACCTATTTTAGTGTGGCACTCAGATGTAGTTCCCTCTACTATTAACTCTACCCTGAGTGCGACAGTTTTACAGATATTCACAAATGAGTAAATATGTGCCCCTGCGACGTTGCACCCTTCTCCTCACAGAAACACGCCCACAGGATAACCGAATTGCGGAAAGAATTCGCAAACTAAACATACAGCCGGTAGGGAGCATTATTTACAAGACTACGCTGCTATTTACACTACGATCCAGGACCTGTTTTTGGAGGAACACATGCAGATGTTATGCATAGAGAGAGCACGCATGCCAGCATCGATACACCAACCCACGAGTGCTCTGTGGCCTTACGGCCTTTAATAATGTGCAGAGCACCCCATCCAAGCACCAAAAGCACCACCCCAGCACCAATCGGTGCAGTCACCATTGTTCAATGAATAAAAATAAATTCAACAACCCCTAACCCTGCAGGTGTCTCTTGCTCTTCGTGTGGTGCACTTGGCCTTCTGGCTTCTTTAAAAAATAAAGAAAGGCGCCAACCGCGTCCATTTCTTTATTGTGGCCGTCAGGGGGCCAACTATAAGTGGTTCACCTGTATGGCATAGGTGCCACGTTGACCCATAGGTCCATCCACGGGTGGTGCTTGGCCGCAAAAGAACTGCGGTCCATTGTGGGTGGCCACCAACATTGCGGTCCATATGGTGTATCGATCCAGGCAGCAAGCAGCGAAAGTGCAGGCCCACAACTGCGTAGCCAGCACCTCTCTCTCCTCTCTCTCTACCCCAAAGCCAGATCCTCGGAGGTGGGAGACAAAAGAAGAAAACAAGTGAGTAAGGTGGCAAGGGCGCAAAAGTGCACGCAATATAAGGTAATGCACACTGGGGGCACATGGGAACCAGGTGAGACAGGTACGTTCCTACCGTACGGCCCCCCCCCACCAGGTAACCTACATGGCCCCTCCCTTACCCCTTACTGTATCCACAAAACACAACACTACCCATAAACATCTACTTTACAAATCAACAAACATCCCTACTGTCTTCCCCGTTCCTCCCATATACCAAATTCGTCTTCTCTCCCTCCTAACCAATCAAATTTGCCATTTTCAACTCAACATCATAATTTGCCATCTCCAACTCAACATCAAAATTTGCCATTACCAATTCATCATCAGTCCCTCCTAAGGAGGGAGAGATGGAATCACCCCAATGTCTCATCCACGTCGTGATGCGTCTCACCAATCCACAGCAATCTCATTTCCTGCAACAAAACAAAGAAAACACAGGTGTGGAGTCCTCATCATCACCACAGGTAAGTGGCTGCGTATGGTGCGACAGGTTCATCAATCCTAACTATTTCCTAAATGACTTTAACAACTTTACACTACCCGGGGTCTTTCTCCGGCCAAACCATTGGCCCTCTTACACTATGGGTTCTAAAAACCAATTCCCATTGGCCAAACTGTGGTGCTTTTCAATTTGGGGTCTCACTCCCCCGATTCATCTCCCGGTGCCCTCGCACAATTTCTGGGCTGTGGCGTGTACCTCTCCCAGCGGGTCTACCCACCTGCACACCTCCACCACTGCAGTTGCCTCCGAGCTTACCTGCTCCTTACCCTAACCTAACTACCTGGGGAAGGCCCTCTGGCGCTCTCCCCACTCGGTGCCCTCTCTGGCACTGGGCTACCCGGGTCCATCCTCCGGATCCTCGGGCCCCATCCACAACTCTACCGGCTCCCAGAGCCCACCTGCGGCCTCACCTGGCCGACATCCTCACAGTGGTGGAGTGCCCAACCAACTACACACACTAACAGGCTACACGCCCAGCCATTTCCACAACACTAATGCACCCGTCCACAATACCATTCTGTCACCGCACCACAAATGCCAATATCCAACCACAATTTACCTATACCCTCTACCTAACACTTACACTACCCGCCCCGGGTACTCGTGAAAGGGGTCCACTCTTCCCCCATCCACACCTTCGCACCATGCACACCACTCCGTACCACTTACTCCAACTCTCTCCACACACCTGTACTTGCACACCTGTGCTCTCACACCTGGTGCCACCTGCACCCTCCTCCTCTTCCTGCACCTGTTGGTCAACACAACACACATCACCATCACTCACTCAAACACTGCTCCATACACCTGTTCAGTTGCACACCTGTGCAATCCTCAAACACACGGCATCATCTCAGCTAACTACTCCCCTCTGAAACTTGCGCTTCCCAGTCGTCCCTTTAAACTATTGCGCTCCCACGTCATTATCATCCACACTAAACTACCTGCATCCCCACTACAGGTATTAGTCACTAACTAAACTTAACGTTACCTAATGTCTTCTTCTAGGGCCCTATCAATATAACCTAACCCACCCGGGCTAGTTTTCACTGCCATACACCCCATAAGCTATTGCTCCTTTGCCCCCCTTCTGTGAGGGATGGTGGATTTGCCATCCCACCACATCGGGGGTCTCTCTCTACCAATTTTGCACATCAAATTTCAACAAATTAAAAATTTGCCAATCACTACCCATCATCTGCCAATCACTACTGCCAATCCCTTGCCAATCATCAAATTTTGTTTTTCTCTAATTTTGGGTCCAAAACACTAACCTCATCACCCAGTCTACTCACTAATGCCTCTCGGTGCGCCAATTCCTATCCAAAGCCCGGCTTCGTAAAGCCAAGCCATGAATGCGGGTTGTTTGGTGCCAGCGGCTGGACACGTCCGGCACTCGGTGCAGGGACGGGGGCTTACCCGGGCCGAGATCCCACGCACCATCTCGGCGTGGAGCCATCCAATGTCCCGATCTCGACCTGCCGGACTGCCTCAACAAAAAGTGGTCGCCATGACGACCCTTTCTATCGGGCTGCCCGCTCCGCCTAGTGGAGCACGGACGCGGCCGTTCAAAGCGAGGCCCAGCACGCACCGAGGGCCCGATTCGGCTAAAGTCGCTCTAACCTCTAAACCGGTTACCGTCGATGCTTCACCTGGACGCTTACACCCCGCAGCCCGTTCCTTGCTCACACATCCAGCCGTTTCCATGCTCCTTGTACCGTTCCTTACACACCCAGGTACACCCATTCCACTCACAGCCTTGGTCACACACCTGACCACCGAACACTTTGGCACACATTCGTTGGTCGCACACCTCACCAACACACCTCTTCGCGCCCCCTCCTCTGTCACCTCCTCTGTGACAATCACAGGTGTGCTCTCATTCGCACACCCAACCACGTGCCTCACCACCAACTCCAGCGTGCATTCCCACTCACGCTCTACCATTCCAGGTGTGCATCCTCGCTCACCTGTCACAACCAACTCACGCTCCTTGTCACTCTCACTACTCTCACCTCCATTCTTGACAGCACACTCACCCTTACTCTTGACAGCGCACTCTTTCCTCATGCACCTGTCCGTCACACACCTTTCTCGCGCACACTCTCCCGTTACACCCTCTGTAACACTCACCACAGGTGTGCATTCTTCCTTGCCTTTGACAGCGCACTCTTTCCCCATGCACCTGTCCGTCACACACCTTTCTCGCGCACACTCTTGCGCACACTATCCCGTCACACCCTCTGTAACACTTACCACACCGCGCTTCCATGTGCTCCCTCGCACACGCGCTACGACCGACTCACTCTCGCCAGCACCCTCACTCCTTGGCACGCACTTTTTCCTCACACACCCCAGAGTCGGACTTTCTTGCACACCTCCTTTTTCGCACACCAGACCTGTCGCACACTTCACCAACGGCCTCTCACGAACACCCGGGTCAATCTCGACCCCCAAGCTTCTTAAATCCCCTGGCGCATCATACGCACGACCATATTGGTCACCACTTACACCGGGTCCTCTTCCTCTTCGCTTCTCCTCCATCACCTGCGAATCCCTCATCCGGTTAATGAGCACATCATCACGATCCAAACACAGACTTTGGACCAATTCTTTTACCTCCTCTTTTATCTCTTTATTATCCTCTCTCCGTCGCTTCTTAATTTCGCTCACCCCTTCTTCCACTTCTTCTAATTTCTGTTTCACCTCCTTCATCTCCTCGTGCGCCCCTTTAAGTTCTTCCTCTAACTCCACTTTATTTTTTTTCTATGTGCTCCCGCACCTCCCGCTCTTTAACCTCCATCACCTCTACCACTTTGTTCATTTTCCTCGTCAGGTCCTCATGTACCGTCTGACACTCTTTCTTAATTACCCCTACGTCCTTTTTCATCTCTTTCTGTGTCGATTTTAAACCCTCTATTACCGCTGTGTTCTTCTTTACCTGTTCCCCCAACTCCTTTTGTCCCACTGTCAGTTGTTCTACTCCCAGCGTCAACTCCTCTATACCCCCTTGCAATTTTACAGTCCCCTTTCTCACCTCCTTCTCCATGCGCTCCTTACAGTGCCTCACCTCCTCGCGCACTCCTCCGACCTCCTCACTCACACCTCTTCTGATCTCCTCTCCCATCACTTGCATCTCCTGCCCAGATGCCACCCTCATCTGCTCCATTTCCTCCCTGTGAGCATCCAGTTTGGTTTCTACCCCCATTCTGACCCCCTCTATCTGCTGCCCCATTTGGTTAACTTCCCTTTCCGCTTGGTCCCTCATGTCCCTCAATTTGCCTTCCATCCTGTTTTCTAACCCCTCTAACCCCTTTTGCACTCCCTCTATCTGATTCTCCTGGGCAGCCATTCTATTTTCTACCCCCATTAACCCATTTTTCACCTCTTTTATCCCGTTGTCTAACCCCTCACCGGTACCCCTCGCTTCGTCCCTCATTACCCCCATTTGGCCCTCCAATCGCTCATTCTGAGCCTCCATCCGGTTCCCCATTTGTCCCATACTGCTTTTCAAACCTCTAATTTGGTCTCCCAATTGCTCACCCATTTGTTCCATAAGGGCCCTCATTTGCAGGAGGAAAAGGTTCGAATCCACCAGGGGCGCTGCCACGGTCGCGGGCGCGGTGACCAGCGAGGCGCCATTTTGCGCTCCCGCAACGTCGGGCGCAACGACGCTATTTTGTGCGTCTGCTATCCTCACTGCTTCACTCTCCTCGCGTCCCTCAATTTGGTCCTGGACCGACCCTGCCTCACTCTCCTCTACCGGAACCCAGCTGTCTTGATCCGCCATAGCGCGACTTTCAAAATTCGGGTTTTTATATTTGGTAAAACACAATCGAATTTCGTCGTTATAATTTCGAGCGCGGGAAACGCGCTCCGGATCGAATTCTACCTCCCAACACCAATTGTTACCCTAGTGGTACAATTGGTGTTCCAAAATTTGGGCCTAATAAATTTAGTCCCAGGTCCGAATCCGACACTCCTGACACCAATTGTTACAGACGCGGTTGTGGATGTTAGTTTACCGAGCGGTTTGGTATGACCGCGTCTGCACAGTTTACCCGATTATGCTCGAACGTTGACTAAGTCGCGCTATGCTAAATCAATGATGGAAAAGACACAACGGCTGGATTAAAATGACACGACACCAAGGGTTCAGTTCTCAAGACCTCCGGAGGAGGTTATATTAGGGCGGAAGGTCAGATTACAACGACAAGAGGGACAGCATAGGAAGATAGGCACTTAGACACAGTCTTATCTAGCCCCGACAGACGACAGATAAACGGGACAAAACTGACTCACACGGGGATTGATGGCAAGGAGGGGCAGGTCTTCGATGGCTCAAGGTGCACCTTGGCTCAGGGGCAAAATCGACCCGGTCCAGTCCAAAGATGCGGGAGGTCTCACTCAGCGCTCGGAGGTGGTGACTTGTCTTCTTCAAGCTGGGGGCGCATCTGACGTCACGTCCGGTAAGTCGCTGCGTATATCCGGCGGGGAGTGACACGCCCTCGGCTAGTTAGCTCCGCCCCAGATGGAATCGGTCCGCCCTTCTTATTGGGTGCGGGGGGGGGGGTTACCGGCTCCGCCCCTGACGAGGAGCTGACAGCCGGCCCCTTCGTGGTAACCCCGTGGAGCGCATGGGCAATGGCGGCTAACCACGCCGCAGTGAGGGCGCACACTCCCCGCGCCGCGCCGCCCCCAATCTCCTCTGTTGTTGTAGTTGTAGTTGTTGTTGTTGTTGTTGTTGTTGTTGTTGTTGTAGTTGTTGTTGTAGTTGTTGTTTCATGGGGAAGATGGGAGGAGGTAAGGGGAGGTCCTAAACTCACTACTGGTGCCATACAATCACATTCTGGTGCAACGAAGAGTCAGAATTAATGGAAACGAGTCCTTAACTGACATAGACTAAGAATAACTAGCAAGATGTCCGAAAGTTGTCTACGTGAGATGCGGTGGACCTGGGCACGACATTTAATGGGGGAAAAAGGGGAAGGTCGGTTCTACAGAGTGTTATCTATCTATAATTCCAGTAATCTCTGTACGTTTGTACGTCTGTACGTTTGTTTGTCTGTGACCGCTGTTTCTCGACAACCACGGGTCCGATATACTTTTAACTTGCCAGGTATATTGCTGGGGACCCGAGGATGTGCCTTTTCAAGGTTTCATATTAATCGGACAATTACTTACCGAGCTATGTCCAAAAAACGATTCAACCAATCAGAGAGCAGCGAACGATCGCGTGTGCCGAACGTGGAGGACACACTCTGCCTCGGATGGCACATTTGAGAGCGTATTCATTTATTTCACGTTTGCAAACTATGTTGGCGTTAAACTATGTTTTAAAACTAATAAAACCGAATTTGCGATTCATTCGCTTTCCTGCGCGTTTGTGCACGCGATGGCGATTTCTTTACCAAACTCCGGAAGCCGTTCGCTTTGGACCAAACCATTGCATGTAAATAGAGGGGGGGGATTGTCACCGTACTCGCAAGCCGTTCGCTTTGGACCAAACCATTTCATGTAAATAGAGGGGGGGGATATAATTTTAGATATAGATATAGTACGGGCAATGCCCTAGTTTACAGACAATGGGACTAGGGACTAGGGAATGGGGGATTGGGGATAGTTGGGGAGTATTGGGGAAATAGGGGAGTATTTACAAGCGGATATTGAGGCCAAGTCCCATATCCGCAACAATATTTACGTCAGCGCATTTCAGCGAAGTACCCGCTAATCTCAGCCGGTGCCAGAGCTCGCTGATTCGCTCAGAGCGATCACGTGATGTTCCATCCCGTCACACGTCACACGTTTGCACGTAATTCAGGGCGAAAAGCGATTACGGTTTTTCACCTTTATGCGACCGTGTTTTGTGTCGATTTTGTGCGATATGAATTAAATTTTAATTCATATTTCGTGTTAACGAATTCGAATACGAAGGATTTCCCCTTTCCCCTTTCGATTCCGAATACGAATCAAATACGAGCTTGAGTCGAGAGGGCGAATGTACGGGTTGGGAATGTACGGGTACTTCTGCTAGGATCACGTGATGTTCCAACTTTGCCGCCATAATCTCACAGTTATGCGTTCGCACGTAATTCAGTTTTTTCACATTTCAGCGAGGAACATTGCCATTCACACCACATAGGTTTTTGGTCACTTTCATCTGATATTTGTGATTTATTTAAAACAAACTGAATTCCCACCATCTACATGGCCATGTATTCCTATTAACGTTATTTAAAGTACATAAATTGTGTGGATTACATCATTTCTGGATGTGATCAATTGCCAGTAACTATCTATATCCCTCCCCCTCCCCTTCCCTCCTCCCCTCCCTCCCCCTCCCCTTTCCCCCTTCCCCCTCCCCCTACCCTTCCCCCTCCCTTCCCCCTCCCTTCCCCCTCCCTTCCCCCTCCCTTCCCCCTCCACCCTACCCTCTCCCCTTCCTCCCTCCCCTTTCCCCTCCCCTCCCCCTCCCCTCCCCTCCCCCTCCCTTTCCCCCTTCCCCCTCCCCCTACCCTTCCCCCTCCCTTCCCCCTCCCTTCCCCCCTCCCTCCCCCCTCCACCCTACCCTCTCCCCTTCCCCCCTCCCCTTTCCCCTCCCCTCCCCCTCCCCCTCCCCTCCCCCCTCCCTTTCCCACATGCCCCTCCCTTTCCCCCGACCCCTTCCTTTCTGCCCTACCCCTTCCCAATCCCCCTCCCCCCTCCCCT